>NC_064625.1:10909157-11220357 GCF_023898315.1 Schistocerca nitens | reverse complement strand
GCCATTCCGTAATCTGGAACAAGACTTTACAGGACCTGCAATTGCGTCGACACCTTTCTGAATAATGAAAGGGTTGACCGTGGAGAAGTCGTGACCTTCGTCAGACCGAGAAACAACAAGGCACTGTGGCACCGATGGAAGAACTAACTGTGGCTGAGACTCAGTGAACTTACGTTTGTGAGCAGACATAGTGGAAGTGAGGAAACCATTGCGGAAGAATCCCCCATGATTACCGGCGTCTCCGATGGCGCGCTCCTCCCTTGTGGGGGCCCTCTCTGAGGGCACTCCCGCCTTAGGTGATTGTTCACACCTCAGGTCACACCTCCCGACAAACGGACGGAGGGACCAATCGGCACTTTCGGAAGGTATCAGCTCGGGTAATCACCCCTCCCTGGGCCTGGCCGTTACCAGGGGATACGTACGTGTCCTACCTGTCTACCCGGGGTGGGGAATTACGCGTTACCCCGTCACCGGCTACGCATGGAAGTGCGTGGGTCGGCCTTCAGACACGCACAGGGAGGAAGAAAGAGAAAGGGAAAGGAAAGAAGAGAGGTCTCAAACGCCGCAGCGGAGAAAAGGGTAAAGAGAAGAGGTAAGGAAAAGAGAAGGACAGAGGAAGGATGAAGACTTACAAGCAAGGAAGGTGAAGAATGTGGTACATTTACAAGCGTCCGTCTCTGGACATAGGCACAAACCATACTCCCAGAGGGGGAGAAAGGGAAGGAAAGAGCCAGAGGTGAGGGGGGAGGGCGAAGATGGGGGATGGGGAAGGATGCAGAAAGGGAAGGTATGCAGCCCGGAAAGGAAGGAAGGCCACATCAGCTCGGGGTCCCGTGCTCGCTACACACGTATCCACAAAAGAGTTGTGGATCCCCTGGGGGGGGGGGGGGGGGGCAGCGCGCTTCGTTACAGAAACATTTAGTAATCGCGAAAGCGTTACAGAGATGATAGATAAACTCCAATGGAAGACTCAGGAGAAGAGACGCTCAGTAGCTCGGTACGGGCTTTTGTTGAAGTTTCGAGAACATACCTTCACCGAGGAGTCAAACAGTATATCGCTCGCTCCTACGTATATCTCGCGAAGAGACCATGAGGATAAAATCAGTGAGATTAGAGCCCACACAGAGACATACCGACAATCTTTCTTTCCACGAACAATACGAGACTGGAACAGAGGGGAGAACTGATAGAGGTACTCAATGTACCCTCCGCCACACACCGTCAAGTGGCTTGCTGGGTACAGATGTAGATGTAGATGTTTGTCAGTGGGGCAGTGACTACGTTTAAAACGACTCTGCAAAAGCTTTCTCAGCAACTCCCTGATATGGTTGTTGTACCAAGGTGGATCCTTTCCGTCCCCTATATTTTTGCTAGGCACATACTTCTCTAGCACGTGCTGTGGAATATTCTTTAGAATACGAGGGCAGTTCAATAAGTAATGCAACACATTTTTTTTCTCGGCCAATTTTGGTTGAAAAAACCGGAAATTTCTTGTGGAATATTTTCAAACATTCCCGCTTCGTCTCGTGTAGTTTCATTGACTTCCGACAGGTGGCAGCGCTGTACGGAGCTGTTAAAATGGCGTCTGTAACGGATGTGCGTTGCAAACAACTGGCTGTGATCGAGTTTCTTTTGGCGGAAAACCAATGCATCTCAGATATTCATAGGCGCTTGCAGAATGTCTACGGTGATCTGGCAGTGGACAAAAGCACGGTGAGTCGTTGGGCAAAGCGTGTGTCATCATCGCCGCAAGGTCAAGCAAGACTGATCTCCCGCGTGCGGGCTGGCCGTGCACAGCTGTGACTCCTGCAATGGCGGAGCGTGCGAACACACTCGTTCGAGATGATCGACGGATCACCATCAAACAACTCAGTGCTCAACTTGACATCTCTGTTGGTAGTGCTGTCACAATTGTTCACCAGTTGGGATATTCAAAGGTTTGTTCCCGCTGGGTCCCTCGTTGTCTAACCGAACACCATAAAGAGCAAAGGAGAACCATCTGTGCGGAATTGCTTGCTCGTCATGTGGCTGAGGGTGACAATTTCTTGTCAAAGATTGTTACAGGCGATGAAACATGGGTTCATCACTTCGAACCTGAAACAAAACGGCAATCAATGGAGTGGCGCCACACCCACTCCCCTACCAAGAAAAAGTTTAAAGCCATACCCTCAGCCGGTAAAGTCATGGTTACAGTCTTCTGGGACGCTGAAGGGGTTATTCTGTTCGATGTCCTTCCCCATGGTCAAACGATCAACTCTGAAGTGTATTGTGCTACTCTTCAGAAATTGAAGAAACGACTTCAGCGTGTTCGTAGGCACAAAAATCAGAACAAACTTCTTCTTCATGACAACGCAAGACCTCACACAAGTCTTCGCACCTGAGAGGAGCTCACAAAACTTCAGTGGACTGTTCTTCCTCATGCACCCTACAGCCCCGATCTCACACCGTCGGATTTCCATATGTTTGGCCCAATGAAGGACGCAATCCGTG
This sequence comes from Schistocerca nitens, assembly GCF_023898315.1. Lineage (NCBI taxonomy): Eukaryota > Metazoa > Arthropoda > Insecta > Orthoptera > Acrididae > Schistocerca > Schistocerca nitens. The sequence goes on along the minus strand of NC_064625.1, from coordinate 11,217,867 downwards.
GGAGGCACTACGCGGATGATGAAGTTATTGATGCAGTACGACGTTGGCTCCGACATCGACCAGTGGAATGGTACCGTGCAGGCATACAGGCCCTCATTTCAAGGTGGCGTAAGGCCGTAGCATTGAATGGAGATTACGTTGAAAAATAGTGTTGTGTAGCTAAAAGATTGGGGAATAACCTGGTGTATTTCAATGCTGAATAAAACAACCCCTGTTTCAGAAAAAAATGTGTTGCATTACTTATTGAACTGCCCTCGTAAATAGTCCAATTTTTCTAAAATTGAGATTATATGTTTGTCTGTACATATAATTCATACCTACCGATTTCCGTTCTAACTGAATAATTTCTTGTAGGTGCGTTGTCTTTTGTGTCTTCGAGTGTTTTTTTAAGCCATGAGCTAATGCCCTGACCTGTACTATTTGACACATTCCCACTGAAGACCCTACAGTTCAAAGCTGCTCATCATGGTGAACCTTTAGCTTCAATGTGTAAGTAAAAATTCATCCACAGTTTCTGTCTTCATTCAAACTGAAGACGCGGTCTCGTGCAGCCTGATGCAGAGGTGACCGGGCTTCCAGGTGCGGCGGGAAACGCCGAGAGGTAGGCTGCGCCGCCGTCCCCACCTCTTCCTGGCCTGCAGCCTGCCCGCTCTATTTCTGGCACTCGCCACCAGACTCTCGGCTAACTCCTCTCCCAGCAGCGGCGTTTATGAGTTAATTCCGCAACGGCGCTATTAACAGCCGGACAGGTCGCTGCTCGTAAGGGGGCTCACCGCCAAGAGCGTCCTTTACAGCTGCGATGCAATTTCATCAGTGCACGGACCAGAAATCCTGGAATGTAAGACCACGCGCTACGGCACCTCACACAAAAAGTGAAGCGCCCAGTAGACTGTGGCCCGATGGGGAGGAGAGGACGGCCTGCTCGTAGCTAGGCTTCTGGCCCCACAACCTAAGCGCACTGTAGCCGCTTCACTTCTGCGCCTGAAATACTGTACATTGGTGTGACAAGTCATCAGAGAGCGATACCCACATTAACGGCTGGCAGTAATACTGCGTAAACAAGGTAAAAAGGGTACTGCATTTCTATCATTAGTCTCAGATGATTCCTGTGTAAAGTTTCCAGCGTCATTATTGCCACACGAATCGAATTAACAGACTCCGAACGCGGAATGGTAGTTGGAGATAGACCCATGGGACATTCCATTTCGGAAATCGTTAGGGAATTCAGCCCACAGTGTCAAGAGTGTGCCGAGAATAAATACACAATTTCAGACATAACCTCTCACCACAGACAACGCACCGGCCAAGGGCGTACGCTTAACGACAGAGAGCAGCAGCGTCTGTGTACAGTTGTCAGTGGTAACAGACAAGCAACACTGCTTGAAATAACCGCAGAAATCAATGCGGGACGTACGATGAACGTATCCGTTTAGGAAAGTTGGGCGAATTTTGGCGTTAGTGTGCTGCGTCTTCAGTTTGAATGATGACAGCAACTGTGGGTGAATTTTAACTTACACATTGAAGCTAAAGGTTCACCGTGGTGGTAGCTTGGAACTGAAGCGTGTTCAGTGGCAGTGTGTCAAATAGTGAAGCTCACGACACAACTTCATGGCTTGTAAAAAAAAAACTCTAAGACAAAAATAGGTTGCACCTACAAGAAATTATTCGGATAGAACGGAAATCGGTAGCTATGACGTATATGTACAGACAGACATATAATCACAATTTTCGAAAAATTGTGATGATTTATTCTAGAGAATATTGTCCACCACGTGCTAGAGAAGTATGTGCCTAGCAAAAATATAGGGGAGGGAAAGGATCCGCCAACGTACAACAAACATATTAGGAAGTTGCTGAGAAAGCAGAGAATTTTGCAGTCATTTTAAACGTAGTCATTGCCCCGCTGTCAAACAGAAAATATGCGAAATGAAAGCAACTGTCAGAAGGTCAATGAGAGATTCTTTTAACGAAATAACGGAAGCGAGTGCCTTTGCCAACAGCACGACATACGAGGTGCGTCAATAAATTAATGAGACTGATGTGAAAAAAAATGTTGCTTACCGTTTTAGTCAAGTTTAGTGTTGTCTCCTTCAAAGTAGTTCCCTTCTGGTTGCGCACACTTTTTCCAGCGCTTCTGCCATTGATGGTAACATTTCTGGAACTCATCTTCTGTAATATCTTCCAAGACCCTCGTCACAGCTTTTTGGACATCTTGTGTTGTTTGAAAATGGTGTCCCTTGACCTCCGTTTTGACTCTTGGAAACAAAAAAAGTCGCACAGAGCGATATCTGGGGAATAAGGTGGCTGTGGTAGTACTGAAATCTGTCTTGAGGTTAAAAATTGCTGTACTGACAGAGCAGTATGGGATGGCGCATTATAGTGATGCAGAATCCAATTCTCATCAATGTTGGCACGGACACGAAGAACACTTTTACGAAGTTTTTCTAAAATTGAAAAAACTAACTTTCATGACCAGTGATAACACGGCTCAACAATTCTGGATTAATTTCCGTTTGCTCTACCAGACTGGCAGTCACATTTTTCCGTGTTTCTCGCTGTTGTCGTGTGAGATTTTTGTGGACAATTTTTCCACAAATCTTTCTCATACCAAGATCTTCAGTTATTACTAGACGAACCGTTTCTCGATTGATGTTCAGTTCTTCTGCAATCATTTTCACGGATAATCGTCGACCAGATCGTACGAGTTCGCGCACCCTGGCCAAGTTGACATCCGTCCGTGAGGTTGATGGTCGTCCACTACGGTCCTCATCTTCAACATTCGTTCTGCCTTCACTAAACATTTTATGTCAACGAAAAACTTGAGCTCTTTACATAACTTCCCATCCAAAAGCCTTCTGAAGCAAACTGTAAGTTGTCGGCGCGTTTTCACCCAATTTAACGCAAAAAGAAATGGCATACCGTTTCGCAATATTATGCGGTTCCATTTCCGTGATGAGAGACACAAACACGTGTTAACTTGCTACAGCACTACTCATGACTGAGCAGTTGCATCGATGTACCGCTTGGACCAGTAGCAGATTATAGACCAAGGTCAAAGGTATTGTGCCTAAGCAAGCCTGCAATGTTGCCACATCTTGCAAAGAAAATCAGTCTCGTTACTTTAATGTCGCACCTCGTAGACTGCAGCGCCTCTGCTGGGGTGGTGATCATATTGATTCGGCCCTGGACGACTGGAAAACCGTGGGGTGGTCATACGAGTCCAGATTTCAGTTGTAAGACCTGACGGTAGGGTTCTAGGATGATGCACATGCCACGAAACCATGGAGCGAAGTTGTCAACAAGGCACTGTGCAGGCTGATGGTGGCTCATTAATGATGTTGACTGTCTACATAGAATGGAGTGGGTCCTCTGGTCCAACTGAACCGATCGTTTGACTGGAAATGGTTCAGTTTGGCTACTTCCTACTTGGTGCCTATTTGCAGCCAGAAGGAGAATGGATTTTTTTGTGGATGACAATGTACTGTGTCACTGGGTCACAACTGTTTGCGATTGGTTTGAAGAACATTCTGAACAATTTCAGCGAATAATTTGGGCACCCAGATAGCCCGACATGAATCCCATCGAACATTCATAGGACGTAATCGAGACGTCAGTTGCTGCCAAACATCGTGCAGCGGCAAAACTTTCGCAGTTGTGGGCGTCTACAGAAGCAGCATGGCTCAGTATTTCTGCAGTGGATTTCCAAACGACTTGTTGAGTCCCTGCAGATGGCTAGTTGCTGCACTACATCGAGCATAACGAGGACCGACGCGATATTAAGTCGTGTCCCACGAATTTTGTCACCTCAGTGTGTATCCCGCGTCCGCATGTGTTATCTGTCATGCGACAGTATTGTGGCGGTATTTTTCAACAGGACAATGCTCGCCCACACATGACACGGGTGTCTGTGCTCTGCCTGCGTGATGCTGAGGTCCTCCTGTGGCCAGCAAGATCCCCAGATCTGTCACCGAAAGAATGTGTGTGTGTGTGTGTGTGTGTGTGTGTGTGTGTGTGTGTGTGTGTGTGGCGGGGGGGGGGGGCAACTCTGGCGTCAGTTGTGTCTGAGTGCCAGTATCCCGAATATCAAGGACCAGTTACAAGAGTTGGGGCCCAAATTGCCCGAAGGGAGGATACCACGGCTTGAAGACGATGTTCCCATTCATTAAGGCCATAGTCGGTGCTACGCCATGCTGAGACCTGGGCTCCTACTGGTATGTACTTTCTAGATTTCACTCGAGATTGTAATCACTGAAATATCATACCACTTCAACGAAGTTTCATTTAGTTTCCTTCTCCTTTTCTAGGTGCTTCACTGTTTTTATCAGCAGTGTATGGACATTACTTTAGGAATGGATTAGAACGGTCTTGACCGCAATGAAATATATGTTTATAATGGTTCCCGGTTTCGGTCAGAATGTGACCATCTCCACACCCTTTGTAGCACGGTGGTTGGCGGTCGATGTGAAAGGAGCAGGTGTTGCGATTCCACGATACTGAGCAGCTGATGTTCGTGGTCGTAACACCGCCGACCACCGTGGTACAAATAGTGTGGTGGGGGTCAGATTCTGACCGAAACTGGGAACCATTGTAAACATGTATTTCATTGCGGTCAAGACTGTTTTTAATACATTTTTAAAGTATTTATAACTGAACAGCTCTTTTCAACGAAAAATGTTCTCAAAGATTAGTGTTTTAACACAAATATCGAAAGATGGTAGATGGAAGGTTTATCATCGATTCGCACAAATGAACCACACATTGCAAACATATGCAGTATATTGGCATGTAGAAAACGAATTCTGGGAATAGCAGCTGCAGTAGAAAAATAGAAACACGTGAAGCAATAATGACGTTGGCGGACAAGAAAGTTGAACGAACAGGAAACCACGCATATGGTATCTGATGATTTACAAAAAGCTGTCCAATAGAATACGTTCTTCGGATATCTGAAGACAGCAGAAATAAAATACAGTATGTCGAGCGAAAGGTTATGTATAACTTGTACAGAAACAAAACTGCAGTTTTAACACTCTGATATGAAAGCGATGCAGCAATTGTAAAGGAGCTGAGATGTTTTTGAGTCTGTACACTGAGCAAACTGAATGAAGGAAACCAAAGAAAAACCTGAAAAGTGTATTAAAGTACAGTGTTTTTCCATCAGAATCGGCCATTCGACGTGCAATGGACTCAACAGCCTGTTGGAAGTGCCCTGCAATGATACACGGCCACTCTGCCTGTATAACCGTCCATGACGGCAGCAGTGTTACCGGAGTAGGATTTTGTGCTCGAACTGACGTCTCGATTATATACCACAAATGTTCGGTGAGAGTCACGTAGGGCGATCTGCATACATGAACTATTCGTAGGAATTGTCCAGAATGTTCTTGAAACTAGTCGTGAAAAATTTGGGCCAGTGACACGTTTGAGAACACAAAGTCATTCAATGGCTGCAAATGGTCTCCGAGCAGCCGAACTCTTTCCAGTGAATGATCGGTTCATTCCATGTAAACACAGCCCACACTATTATGGAAGTTAGAAGCAGCTTGCACAGTGCCCTGTTGAAAACTTTGCTCCTGCGCCACTCTCGAACCCTACAGTCAGTTCTTACCAACGGAAATCGGGACTGATCTGACCAGGCCACGGGTTTTCCAGTCGTCTAGGGTCCAGCCGATGTGGTCACGACCCCAGGAGAGGCGCTGGAGGCGATGTCTTTCTCTCAGCAAAGGCCGTGTCCTGCCGTAGCCCATTATCGTTAAATTTCGCCGCACTATCCTAACAGCTACGTCCGTCGTACGTCCCACACTGATTTCTGTGGTTATTTCAAGCAGTGTTCCTTGTCTGTTAGCACGCATACCTGAGCCATGCGTGGCTCATGTTCCCGCCATCATGTATTTTACATCCTGTTCTTAACGTACTTCCAGCTCACTACGTTAGTTTAAATTACTAACGTCACTGAGTTGCTGCTTTGCCTGACCGTGAGCGGCGTTAACAGCGCGAATCGATATATCCCCTCTCGTAGTAGCTCTGTTCGACTGCTATTACTTCCCGGTCGTTGTCTGTCGTAAACCAGCTCGGCTCACGAGTTCGGGCTGCCAGTCAGTTGGAACGCGTCTGCAGCGCAGTCCGGACCTGCCAGTCGGGGAGTTGCAGTGCAGCACTCACCAGTGCAGTCGTGTTGGAGCAGCAGTGCGGTATGCGTCGACATCTTTGTGGCTGTTGGGTATCGTTCAAGTCTTCGTGCAAGTGTCCGTCAGGTCGTGTGCGTAGTTGCCGTTATTTCCATTGAGGACTATTTCAGGTCTTGCCGCCATTCTGAGGGCAGTGCTCAGTCTCATCGGCGACGTGTAACTGGTTCTCTGAGCGCTTCTGGTCCCCTTCAATTACCGTCTTGTGGAACTTGGCTCGGTCCTTTCCTGGTGCAGGGATGCCGTTTAGCCAGTGGGCGTGTTTACGCTGAATGGTTTGGGTCAGGGCCAGTATTTCCGCCGTCGTGTGTCTGGAAGTGAGTGGGAGACGCACCAGCAGTGCAGTCGCAGACGGACCAGACGGCAGTCGGTCGGTCGGTCGGTTGACGCGGACCAGGGAAGCTAGGTCCGCGCAGTGCAGTCGCTGGGTCCGCTGCCGGTCCCTGCGAAGTGTCGGAGCGTGCGTGGAGCTGTCCGATCGCACCGACCCAGGACGTCTGAGTAGTGGTTTCAACTACCCATGCCACGTCCATTCATGTTGTGGTGGTTCCTTTGTTTTCCTGTGAGCAAAACCGAGTGTTTGTACATACTTCATTGTGGATAATTACGTTCGTAACCTTTTGAGTTCTCATGTACCGATTGATGAGAAGCAAGTCGTCGTGTCGATAGGTCTGTGGCTGTTCCCTGGTTGGATTCCGACGGGTCAACTATAGTTGGGCTCACCACCTGTCTCGCCTAAGTGAACGAGGCCAGACCGATCTCCCTGGAGGCTTCTAAGTATCACCGCTGTTAATTATCTGTTGTCAGCTATTTTACATTTTAAGCTTATGGTTATTGTTTGTTTCTTAAAATTTTGCAAATTAATTTTTAAATTTATCTTTCAAGCTTAAACACTGCGGCCTTCTGCCTTTAAAGATTATGGTAATATATTTTGAAATTTTGAAGTTTGATTGTGGTCCTCAGCCATTTGTGTTGCACCTTTTATATGTTGCCTTTCGGGTTTTAAAATATTTTATTGCTATCTTAATTGACTTTTTGATTTTTTTAAGAATTCTTGTGGGCCTTCTGCCTTTAAAGGTCTATGGTAAAATATTGTAAAATTTTGGAAATTAATTGTGGCCCTCAGCCATTTGTATTGCACTTTGCGTATGCTGTTTTGGAATTATTTTATTGCTATCTTAATTGTATTTTTTGTCTTGTTAAGATTTCTTGTTGGAGGCGTTCAGCCTTGAAAGAGTTGCTGAATTACAATAAATGGCAATTAGAAGCAGAAACTGACTTCAACCCTTGGCCCCTTCCACAATCCTATTACCTGTTCTGCCCATCGGGTTTACGGGGCGTTTCAATACCTCTAAGCAAGCACAGCTGCTGTCTGACGTTAAGGGGGGAAAACTGGTTTCCTTAAAGATTTCTAAAATGGAATGTCACATGCGTCTAGCTCAAGTACCATTCTGCTTTCGAAGTCTGTCCGTTCCAGTCGTGCGACCGTAATCACGTCGCAGAGCTTATAACACTACAACAGCGTATTTTTACGTAGCTTATACTATGAAATACCAAATTTGGTTTATTACGTATTATGCCCTAACAGAACAAACTAGTCCTGTCACGGAAAAGCCACGTATAACACTCCCGTCTGCTACTGTTATACCATAACCTCAATGCTAGAAACAGGTTGTGACATAAAACTATTTTGTAAAAGCAATTATGGTACGAAGCAACAGAGCAGTGTTACCCTCTGAGAGGAATTTTGTTATGTTGACCGTGTTGTTCCTAACGGAGGTGGCTTATCGGAAATGAAAGTCAGAATTACGTAAATATTTGAACAGTACCAAACTAAATTTTGCCTATCTGTACTGTTCAACGGATAAAGAAAACGGCCGCCAGCCTAACTAGGCAAGAGAATGATTAACATTCTCGTTTTAGAAAGTAGGTATAAGTAACTATAACGGACAAACGCAACCTAGACTTGGCCACACGGGAGTGCAATGAACTCTGACACACATATGTTTTAAGATTGAAGCTAACAACTGGAGCAGCACAAACTATTTGCAAAATTATAACACGTACAGGAAAACACTATCACTTTCAAGGCTTACACAAACTGAGTGGTCTTTATACTGTTAATATGCACACAAGAGAGACAAACACTTAGTAATCATGAGTATATAATTTCCTACTATGCAATTTTCCACTTTTACTACCATGAGACATAAAATTAATATTACTGTAAGATACTGACTCACTTTCTAAGATTAACAACAGGTAGTAATGTGATCATTTACTAAGCAAAACGTTATAAGCCTCAGTCTTGAGAAATTTTAGTTTGAATTTGGCAACAACACATTAATAATCAGTTTTACTAGGAAAATTATTTTGAGCAAATAATATTTACTTTAACTCACTCTCTTGCCACATTAACTTTAACTTTACTCTGTCCAATAGGCATTAATTAGCAAACTGAGTTTTAACGTACTTTCAATAAGGACACTCGGTAATCACTTTAGTTCAAACGGAGAGGACCCTGAGAGGTGTTATGAAGAGGAGAAAATCAAAGTTGTACATAAATTCAGATATAAATTACCTTATATTTCAGCACAATCACACATCCATTACGCTGATCCTTCACTGTACATCATTATAGTGATATGTTGCAATGATTGCGCAATGTGGTGGCCACAGCATGTTGGTAGGTGGAATTGCAAGCAGAATTGCTGGACTCTGTCATTTCTTGGTGGCGAAGATAGATACGAATTCCACAATAGCCCAGCTATTTATCCATCCATCCGAGGCCTTGGAAAATAACAGAAATGCCTCTCTCGAAACCAGCACTATGCAACTTTTATACGGCAGTGCACGGACTCGTAGCTCATCTCTGACTGACTATCAGTCCCACCTTTTCCACCTACGCCAACCACATTTTTGCGCGCGCTACGCTGTTCCGTTCCCGAGGGGAACCCCTACACCTTTTACATACAGACTAACTAAGAGCCCTAAGTGAAGGTCAGCAGTTTACATAACAGCAAACAAACACATTAAATAAAACAAAACATTTACACATATTTACATCTCTACAAAAAATTAATCACACAAAATTACAATCATATACAGTAAGATTTGTTCCCTCGAAATGGGACAAAGAATTTTAAATTACAGATACACTACTTTGCATAGAATCAAATCACGACATCAAAGTTTGTATAAAGAGAGGAGTATACAATTTTATGCTATCGATTCAAACAAATACATTTACAGAAGCTCAATGATGAAACATTAAATGAAACAGAGACAAAATAAATCAGTAGAGCATTAGAGCCATGGTGTTACAAGCTTCTCACATCAATCACCTGGACACAAATGACAGCTCCCCCAATGCACTGTCCTTTCATACCTTGTGTTCGCGATAATACCACCGTCTGTATGTACACCGCTATCCCAGGACTTTTCTCACTTCAGTACTTATTTTCGTGGAGTAGTACGTTTGTTTCAGCCTTATTCGCGCGATAGCACTTGGTCCGTGACGTGATGTCACTTATCGCCCACTGAGAGGGCATCACTTGGATGTCGGGGAGGCACCAGGCCTCGAGGCTCCCCCCAGCACCCCCCCCCCCCTCTCAGCCTCCCTCCCCTAAGTTAGACGGGACGCTGAGCGACGGGCGTTAACGACGAACTCCAGCACACGCCATCAGAGGCCGATGAATGCGGCTGTGGGGCGCTTAGGGTCACTTCACGGGATGGGGTGCGGAGGGTGTCATCGTGTGGAGTGCGTGGTCGCGGGGGTGGCGCTGAACAATGGAAACACGAGGGGCAGAGCCCTGGGGGGGGGGGGGAGGGGGCGCCCTGCCCAACAGCTCTCACATCGCAGTTCCTCGTACCGGAGGCAGTAATTGAAAGGGCCGACGGTAGATGATATGATGAAACACTGCCATGTCCCAAGTCTGGAGGTTTCCGAAGCACCGTGAGTTAGTTACCTTTATCTGGAGTTAGCCTATAGAGAAATGTGACCATGAAATACAGTTTTAGGTATTAAAATAGCTTCTAGTGTGTAATTAATTTAGAATCGCAGACAGGCACAAGGAAAACCCTTGTAGACTAGTAAGCGTTCGGCAAAAGGGCCTGAATTATAACAGCCCCCCCCCCCCCCACACACACACACACACACACACACACACACACACACAGAGAGAGAGAGAGAGAGAGAGAGAGAGAGAGAGAGAGAGAGAGAAAGAGAGTGTCTCTTGCTTCCGAGACCAGTCTAGTCGAAGTGGACGTGTGTGTACGAATAGCTGTTTTGTGTGTGTGTGTGTGTGTGTGTGTGTGTGTGTGTGTGTGTGCGCGCGCGCGCGTGCGAGAGAGAGAGAGAAATTAATTGAGAAGAAGGCCCTTTGGCTGAAAGCTTACTTGCTCAGCACTCGTCTTGTTCCACCTGCGCGCGACTCACCATCTCTGCTACATGGTGAGTAGCAGACCATCCCTCTCGTAACATTCTCATTATTCCAACGTCGATACTCCATAGTTTGATTATTTCAAAATTGACGATTTACTAGATATTTGACGATTACCATCTGAGCGTGAAAGAATTTAGAGAAGGTTTCACATTATGTTTACATTTTTTAAAAAAAAGAACCGCTATGTGATCTCATTACCAGAGAGTGTACAATTATAATCTGGATAATTTTTGCTCCGTTTTAAACGAAAGCACGTTTTTCACGTGCCGTGCGTCATTATGACGGTTATGTCTCCTCAACTTCGATAGTACAATGATATATAATCTTGGAGGTCTATTCAGCGGCGTAAGTGGGTACTGTCTGAAAATTGCGTTGCGAATAGCATGGGTAGTAAAGAAGCAATTAATTTAAATTGTCTTGTGTGACGCTTTACTGCAACAGAAGCGCAAATTTATTAATGGAAAAGCCCTTTTCGTTTCATCATTTTCTGGAGGCTGTCATGGAGGGGAGAGTTTCTTAAGAGTTTGAAATCATGTTTACACTTTGCTGGAAATCTCTAAGTGCTCTGATTCGCATAGTGTGGGTAATTTGGGCGAGTGAGTTTCGCTGCACCAACACACGCACAGAGCTCCTCAATGTAACACGAGTCTTGTGTTAAAACTGTAATGTGAGCTTGTACCTCATAATGCGTTGATCACAGCATTTTAGAAGCTTAAATTCGGCCAATAATTAGATGAAGTGTGAGACGGAAAGTGTAACGAACGTCCTGACTCGAATTTAGAATGACAATAATTTTGTACGCTCTGCCTTAAATTCTTTGAGTGAGTCTTGGCGGGTTGAATATTTGCGATGGAAAAGGTGTTTTGAGATAAATCGTTCTAACTTTTTTGACTTTATAACCACTGTTTAACTGGATATACAACAGGTTTTGCATGTATGCTACCCTCACAATGTCCTTTACCAAATGGTACAGCGCTGTTTTAAGTCAACATTACATATTGTGTGGTCAACACCTTCAGACCCATTGCACATTGTAGTGTACATAAATTTAAAACCTAGTATATTTGCCCCAAATTGAGAGAAATTAGTCAGCCCTGGGATTTTTTTTTCTTCTTCTTCAGAGTATTGGCATTTTTATTCTGTGTTACAGAAACTGAAAACTGGAAATATCTGTAGGCATTTATAGCTCTGATATATAAAAAGGACCACTTGACATGTTTGGCGTTATTGTAATCACAGTATGCTGTTGTTTTACACAAAAATCTGAGACCCTTAAAATGCCTCTAAAATTTAGGAAACGTTGTTTCGTAAAGCTGCGAATGATGGCCATAAACCTCGATGCAATCAAGACATCGGAGAATAACATTCTGACGCAACCATGACCAATATCCCTGGCCTGTTTTGAATGACATCACGGCACGCCAAACATGTCTCGGGTCTCAGACAGAAGTGACTTTAGATATCGCCACAGGAAACAGTCTAACGGATTCATGTTAGGTGAACTCGCAGGCCACGGAATAGGACATCCCCTTCGAATCCAGCGACCACGAAATGGAGCATTCAGACGGTTGCGGGCATCCACGCCGAAGTGAGGCGGTGCACCGTCACTTTGTATCCACGTCCTCTCACGAACAACAGAGGGTACGTTCTCCAACAACTCAGCCTGAACTCTTTGCACGAACCTCAAGTAGAAGTGGCCATTCAGGGGGCCAGATAGAAGACGTGGCCCAATGAGACTGTCGCCGACAATGCCGGCCCAGATATTCACAGCAAAATAAACAGCACAGTAAGTGTAAACCTGTAAGCATGTTAATTGTAAATAAGCTCGAAAAACAATAATGCTAGACAAAGCAGTGGACAAGTTTACTTCCGTAACTCCTCAAACTGACTTCTCTGATCCCAGTTTCCCTGTCTCGGATTGTTAAGTGGAGCACCCTCTATGCTTTACTCGCTCTTATTGAAACACACTGTATAATATCGTATTGGTTACGATGTGCGTCAGCCAATCAGAGGACAGTACGTTCGTGCGTATTTTGTGGGACAGAAGAATAATTACTTTCTAAAGTTTAAGTTCGGTTCTGAGCTGACCTTCCATCGTGTTCGGACGAATGCATGTATTAGGAGATCTGAATAGGTGCAGTAATTTTGTGAAACAATGAGTTAAACTTGACCGTGGAGTGCCACAGAGTGCGTACACGTAGCGCTCACGCATGACTAACAGGAGACACAGTATACAATCAGACACACAGTATCACATCTGTCATTGTTAGCCAGACATGTTCTAATCATTGATCTTCAGTGATTACAACATGTACAGCTAACATTAACAGACGTTGTAAGTAGGCTGTTTAGGTTTTTATGTTCGTAACGCCATGTAGCGCTCTATATGAAAATCACTGACTGTGCTGTGTGCAGTCTGTGGCTGGCTTGCATTGTTGGAATTTGCTATAGTAGTGTTGGGCAGTTGGCTGCTAACAGCGTGTAGGGTTGCCCAGTTGGAGGTGAGCCGCCAGCAGTGGTGAATGTGGGGAGGGAGGGAGGGAGGGAGGGAGGGAGAGAGAGAGAGAGAGAGAGAGAGAATGATCTGGAGTGTGTGTCCATCAGAGACAGTAAACTTTTAAGACTGGATGTCATTAAATGATATATATATATATATATATATAATATTATGACTTTTGAACACTATTAAGATAAATACATTGTTTGTTCTCTATTAATATCTTTCATTTGCTAACTATCCCTATCAGTAGTTAGTGCCTTCAGTAGTTTGAATCTTTTATTTAGCTGGCAGTACTGGCGCCCGCTGTATTGCAGTAGTTCGAGTAACGAAGATTTTTGTGATGTAAGTGATTCATGAAAGGTATAAGTCAGGGCCATTCTATTGTAGGGATTATTGAAAGATTGCGTTACGCTAAAAATATTGTGAGTCAGTTTAGTGTTGATCAGAATAGGTAAAGAGCGAAATGTCTGAGTACTTTCAGTTCTGCTCAGCTGTTTGAAAATCAAATAACGTAAGGGGTTTATCCAGCACAGTAATTCATAAATTTTTCTAAGGGGACGTTACAACGTTATACTGTGTATTTTATTGTATACTGTGTTTTATGTGACGCAAGAATCATATGAGCGCTACGTATGGCCATGAACACAAGTTGCTTCTTGATTTTGTTTATGACAAACGTTTGTGTTATTTGCTACATTTTATCAACATGGACAACTTGGTTCAAATGGCTCTGAGCACTATGGGACTTAACATCTGAGGTCATCAGTCCCCTAGAGTTTAAAAGTACTTAAACCTAGCTAACCTAAGGACATCACACGCATCCATGCCCGAGGCAGGATTCGAACCTGCGACCGTAGCGGTCGCGCGGTTTCAAACAAGCGCCTAGAACCGTTGGGCCACTCCGGTCGGCTGGACAACTTGGCTTGAAGTTTAACTCAGAATCAACACATTTTGTGATGCAAATTTTGAAGACACGAAGATGACAGCAAAGTATGTCGAAACCGGCTGTTTGTAAGTAAAGAAATATTTGTGCGATCTTTGTTTTACACGTTTTTACCGAGTAAAACTGATCGCTCCATCTAATTTCTCAGCATGAGAAAATTCAGCCTATTACGAGTGATTGTGATTACGTGTTAGTGTCGAAACCGTATCTCATGCTGTGTTTTTGTAGCAAAAAAGTAATAATACATGGAATTTTTCACTCTCAGACCATCCATCGTTTAACAGCTCCGTTAACCAGATCCCAGCGAGAATTTAATGAAATGCGTGTAGTGCGGCTAGATTCCGCTATAGCTTTCTCTACCAGCAGAGCGTTATTCCTTTTCTAAGAGGTCCTGCGTAAGGACCGGACAGCGGAAGAAGATACGACCGAAAGGTGAGTGGACACTTTCTGTAGGAAGAACAGTTTTAACGACGCTTTTGCATGAACCAGCCATTTCTATCTAGACGCGAGAACAGAGTTATAAATACCGGGGCACTGTGTGTGTGTGTGTGTGTGTGTGTGTGTGTGTGTGTGTGTGTGTGTGTGCGCGCCCGCGCGCTCACAGGCAGTGGTGATAGCACTGCCTGACAGTCGGGCGCCAACGAACGCCGCTACGCGGCTCACGCACAATAAACACACGCACACACACGCACCCCCTACGTGATGGACGGGCCGCTCCCCCTTACCCCTGGCGTCAACACTCTCCGGGCAGACAGTCCGCGTGTCACAAACTTAGTCACGAAGTTGCTTTTGTGTGCGTGAGACGGAGTGAGGAAGTATAAACAACAGAAAACAACACACAATACACCGAGGCCAGGCAGTCGCCAGTATGTGCTTACTGTAGGAGGGGGTGCGGTGGGAAGAAGCGAGTGTGAAATTATTCATGCGCTCAGGGCAAGCAACAACTCGAAAGCTAAGCATAAACATTTACGAGCTACGTTACTGTTCTGAGGGTGAATACAATAGAACGAAGGACAGGGATGTGCTTCGGTTGCAAAAGGCTCCAAGCTAATACAATGCGGCGCCGTCATTCCAGTTTTCGAGAAGGGTTGTCGGACACATACTGTTCGCTGTAGGCCTGTACCGCTGACTTTTTGTATTGTATAATGATGGAACACGCTTTACACTGGCATGACGCAGCCCTTTTGAAGCACGAAAATGTTTTCTGTAGCAGTCAGCTCGGATTCCACAGTGAGCTGCTTTGTGAAACTACCTAGGTCTGTTGTTCACAAGATTCAGAAAACAGTAAATATTGAAAATGGTTCAAATTGGCTCTAAGCACTATGGGACTTGACATCTGAGGTCATCAGTCCCCTAGACTTAGAACTACTTACAGCTAACTAACCTAAAGACATCACACACATCCATGTCAGAGGCAGGATTCGCGCCTGCGCAGCGCGGTTCCGGACTGAAGCGCCTAGGACCGCTGGGCCACTGCGGGCAGCGTAGTAAATATCGCTGCTTACCTTGATGAATAATGGATGCAAGACTTCCGAAACACCAAGACACCTTCATAGTATTTGTGAACCCGGGAAAAGTGTTCTACCATGTAAAATAGCGCAAGACATTCAAAATTCTCTCTGTACTCTTACACATATTACATAATTCCCGTACAGGGGAGAACATTTTAATTGAAAGTCGCTGCCTGGTATCGGCGAGTAAATACAATATTGGAGTGCTTGTGTTGTTAAGAAGTACGATGTGCTGTTCCTTCGGACAAGCATGCATGTCCTCTCGTGTATGGGAATCTGCTAACGAGGACGGTTGTGACACAGGAACGATGACATATGGAAGTTTGGGTCTAGGCGTCGGTCGTGCACAGACGGGCAAAGCGGTTAAGGCGACAGCTGGGGGGGGTGAAGCGGGAAATCCGGTTTCGAGTCCCGGTCCGGTATAAATGTTCGCTGTCGTCATTCCCTCATACAGCTGATGTTTGGTCGTATTCGCAACTGCGATACGTTTCGTAGCGGCTGTAGTCGCCGCCGTTGTTCTGTTCTGTTTTAGGGCGCAAAAACAACTGGGGTCATACGCGCCCACAACAAAACTATAGAACACGAAAGCAGAGACGAATTAACCCTTTCAGACCTGAATTTTTTCTGGCGGAAGGAAAATTTTTGCTGACGCTCTAATGTTCTTAGGTGATCTTTTAATGATTTTAGATGCAAGATCAAATATATGTATCCGTTTCCAATATGTACTTTGTACACTTGGCTTCTTTTTATGGACTAAAATATTGAAATATTCACTATTGTAATGAATACATTGATATTCAATAATTACCATGCAAAACAACAATAGCAAGATTCGATTATACAATGTAATATAACTAAGCAACAACTACCGCCAATTCTGGCTGTCACAATATGCTGTCAACCGCTACATTCACTTGTTGATATTTTTACAGTG
The DNA here is from genome assembly GCF_023898315.1 of Schistocerca nitens. Classification (NCBI taxonomy): domain Eukaryota; kingdom Metazoa; phylum Arthropoda; class Insecta; order Orthoptera; family Acrididae; genus Schistocerca; species Schistocerca nitens. The sequence goes on along the minus strand of NC_064625.1, from coordinate 11,201,349 downwards.
ATGCCCAACAGGTTGGAGCACTTTTACACGATGAGAAGACTGAACATTCACAGATGTGTACATGAGGTTTCCATTGAGGAAACGTATTTCTGTTGCAGATAATACACTCCAAAATTTAATGTCCACAATTGTAGCCAGTGGTTCTGACAGGGTTAACAAACGACTAGGAGAAAGGGCTACTAAAAATACCATAAAGAAACTGAGGTACAAAACTAAAAATTAAATGTCCTTTGCCATATTGCTATGACGGATAAAAAGTAAAACGTGGTCGACAGCCTCACGTTATTTGCTACTACGGCCCAAAACCCAAGCGGCAACGTAAACGGTTGAAAGATGGACATCCCGTCAGGAAGAGGCGGACAGTTAAAACTTGGTCACAATGTGTACAAAGTGGTGGGGGCGCGTCACTTGTCAAATGACGATGGCTCCTCCCGGCAGGAGGGCTGAGTGGATGTCGTCCAAGCCGCTGGGAGAGGCCTAATAATCCGGAGCTTGTTCCCATGAAGGGAAGACCAATGGCGACGCCAAAGGGACACCACCTGCTGACAGACATTCACGCATGTCCAAAGGAACACTGCATCGTTCCCTTTTAACTACACTGTAACTGCAATATGGGAAACGCTGATCTTTTACACACGCAAGCACGCAGTAAGCTTTCTGCCGAACTAACGTTTGTCGTATGCCGCCTTCTTGGTTTTCAGTTCTAACGGCCAGCAGTGTCTAGGACGAGCAAGAGTGCTGTGAAGAACCTTTGGTCCCGCGTGCGGAAAGTACCCCCAGCCAACCCCGCAACCTGGGCGTGCACAGTAAAACCATAGCTGTACACTTATTGAATTTTCTCATACTGGGAAAGTAGAAGGAGCGATTTGTTTTACTTATTAAAAACTTGCTAAACCTAAATTGGTTAAATATTTCTTTACTTACAAACAGCCTGTTTCGACAGATTTTTCTGCCATCTTCAGGGCTTCAAATTAACTTTTTTTTATAGAGCATTTATATAATGTGCTACTTTTTATCTATATGACAACTTCATGTGAGGTCCAACTCAAAATCGACACGTTTTACAACGAAAATTTTTGAAGGTCTGAAAATGAAGACATGGCTGTCGAAATCGGTTGTTTGTAAATAAAGAAATATTTATGCGGTCTTGGCATTATGAAGGTTTTACGGCAGCTAGGTGTACACGCACGACGGCGACATCCTCCTCCAGCGCGCTCTGACAGCTGAGGTCTGACGTTGCCTCCCTCGCACTCATGCATTCCACTGATGCGTGGGACACGCACACACGCACGCTATTCGTGGCGCTATTCCGTTCCCCTCCCCCCCCCCCTTTTTCCGCTTCCTGTTGGCTTCGCTGACTCACCCAGTAGTCTGGCTCCCGTCCTCTGCCGTCACATGCGTCAAGTATTTTACAACTTCCTCTTTTCCATGATCAAGTTTTCTCGGGTTATCAGTCTAGTCAAGGCGTAGTTCTACGGCAACGTTTCGACAAGTTTCCTTCTCGTCATCTTCGTGTGAAGTGTCTCCGCCTGACGACGAAACTTGTCTAAACGTTGCCGCAGAACGACGACTTCACTAGGTTGATAATCTCAGATTTTCGTCGAGAAAGGCTGATTCCCATGTTACTCTTTTTCCTTTCATCTACGTGATTACTCTGCTATTCACAATTAAGTGCCTGGCAGAGGGTTCAATGAATCACCTTCCAGCTGTCTCTCTACCGTTCCACTCTCGAACGGCACTCGGGAAAAACGAACACTTAAATTTTTCTGTGCGAGCCCTGATTTCTCTTATTTTATCGTGATGATCATTTCTTCCTATGTAGGTGTCTGCCAACAGAATGTTTTCGTAACCGGAGGCGAAAACTGGTGATTGAAATTTCATGAGAAGATCCCGTCGCAACGAAAAACGACTTTGTTTTAATGATTGCCACTCCAAATCACGTATCATGTCGCGATAATACAAAGCGAGCTGCCCTCCTTCGTACTTTTTCGATGTCATCCGTCAGTCCCACCTGATTCGGATCCCTCACTGCACAGCAATACTCCAGAATAGGGCGGACAACTGTGGTGTAAGGAGTCTCTTTAATAGACATGTTGCACCTTCTAAGTGTTCTGCCAATGAATCGCAGTCTTTGGTTTGCTCTACCCACAATATTATCTATGTGATCGTTCTAATTTAGGTTATTTGTAATTGTAATCCCTAAGTATTTAGTTGAATTTACAGCCCTCAGATTTGTGTGACTTATCGCGTAATCGAAATTTAGCCGATTTCTTTTAGTACTCATGTGAATAACTTCACACTTTTCTTTATTCAGGGTCAAATGGTTCAAATGGCTCTGAGCACTATGGGACTTAACATCTGTGGTCATCAGTCCCCTAGAACTTAGAACTACTTAAACCTAACTAACCTAAGGACATCACACACATCCATGCCCGAGGCAGGATTCGAACCTGCAACCGTAGCAGTCGCGCGGTTCCGGACTGAGCGCCTTAACCGCGAGACCACCGCGGCCGGCTATTCAGGGTCAATTGCCACTTTTCGCACCATACACATATCTTATCCAAATCATTTTCCAAGTAGTTTTGATCATCTGATGACTTTACAAGACGGTAAATGACAACATCTTCTGCAAACAATGTAAGACGGCTACTCATATTGTCTCCTACGTCGTTAATATAGATCAGGAACAATAGAGGGCCTATAACACTTCCTTGGGGAACGCCGGATATTACTTCTGTTTTACTCGATGACTTTCCGTCTGTTACTACGAACTGTGACCTTTCTGACAGGAAATCACGAATCCAGTCGCACAACTGAGGCGACACTCCGTAGGGACGCAGTTTGGTTAGAAGACCCTTGTGAGAAACGGCGTCGAGAGCTTACAGGAAATCTAAGAATATGACATCCCCTGTCGATAGCACTCATTACTTCAGGAGTATAAGGAGCTAGTTGTGTTTCACAAGAACGATATTTTCTGGAACCGTGCTGACTGTGTCATTAAATCGTTTTCTTCGAGGTACTTCATAATATTCGAATACAATATACGTTCCAAAACCCCATTGCAAATCGACGTTAGTGATTAGATAATTAAGAGCTCAATATAAATTTTGTTTCAAATTATACGTAACAATTCAAAACGAATGTATCGACTACATGCAGTGTGACGGACTGACTATAGCGACATTGAACCCGCCTTTTCTCTTATTTCCCCTGTCAAGTGGTAAGGGTGCTCTACGTTGGAAAAATATTTGCTGAACGATGGGATTGAAGCTACTACTGGGAGATAATCATTGTATCCGATTGTCTGTAAAGTTGTTCAAAGTATTTTAACCATTTAATTTCATTGAATATTTAGCGATCTCTTACCTAGTGAAAGGGAAAAGAAGAGGAAAGAAGAAAGAAAAAATGAAGAAAAAAGAAGAAACGATGCACCATTGAGGATTTATTCGAATGGTACCGAAATCGGTACTGTGATGTACGCACAGACAAATTATTACAGTATCAAAAATTGATGATTTGTTCAAGACAAAGATCTTCACACATTGGACAAGTCAGTAACGCTTTGGTCCACATCTGGCCCTTCTGCAAGCACCTATTCGGCTTATCGTTGATTGACACGAGTTGTTATACACTCCTGGAAATGGAAAAAAGAACACATTGACACCGGTGTGTCAGACCCACCATACTTGCTCCGGACACTGCGAGAGGGCTGTACAAGCAATGATCACACGCACGGCACAGCGGACACATCAGGAACCGCGGTGTTGGCCGTCGAATGGCGCTAGCTGCGCAGCATTTGTGCACCGCCGCCGTCAGTGTCAGCCAGTTTGCCGTGGCATACGGAGCTCCATCGCAGTCTTTAACACTGGTAGCATGCCGCGACAGCGTGGACGTGAACCGTATGTGCAGTTGACGGACTTTGAGCGAGGGCGTATAGTGGGCATGCGGGAGGCCGGGTGGACGTACCGCCGAATTGCTCAACACGTGGGGCGTGAAGTCTCCACAGTACATCGATGTTGTCGCCAGTGGTCGGCGGAAGGTGCACGTGCCCGTCGACCTGGGACCGGACCGCAGCGACGCACGGATGCACGCCAAGACCGTAGGATCCTACGCAGTGCCGTAGGGGACCGCACCGCCACTTCCCAGCAAATTAGGGACACTGTTGCTCCTGGGGTATCGGCGAGAACCATTCGCAACCGTCTCCATGAAGCTGGGCTATGGTCCCGCACACCGTTAGGCCGTCTTCCGCTCACGCCCCAACATCGTGCAGCCCGCCTCCAGTGGTGTCGCGACAGGCGTGAATGGAGGGACGAATGGAGACGTGTCGTCTTCAGCGATGAGAGTCGCTTCTGCCTTGGTGCCAATGATGGTCGTATGCGTGTTTGGCGCCGTGCAGGTGAGCGCCACAATCAGGACTGCATACGACCGAGGCACACAGGGCCAACACCCGGCATCATGGTGTGGGGAGCGATCTCCTACACTGGCCGTACACCACTGGTGATCGTCGAGGGGACACTGAATAGTGCACGGTACATCCAAACCGTCATCGAACCCATCGTTCTACCATTCCTAGACCGGCAAGGGAACGTGCTGTTCCAACAGGACAATGCACGTGCGCATGTATCCCGTGCCACCCAACGTGCTCTAGAAGGTGTAAGTCAACTACCCTGGCCAGCAAGATCTCCGGATCTGTCCCCCATTGAGCATGTTTGGGACTGGATGAAGCGTCGTCTCACGCGGTCTGCACGTCCAGCACGAACGCTGGTCCAACTGAGGCGCCAGGTGGAAATGGCATGGCAAGCCGTTCCACAGGACTACATCCAGCATCTCTACGATCGTCTCCATGGGAGAATAGCAGCCTGCATTGCTGCGAAAGGTGGATATACACTGTACTAGTGCCGACATTGTGCATGCTCTGTTGCCTGTGTCTATGTGCCTGTGGTTCTGTCAGTGTGATCATGTGATGTATCTGACCCCAGGAATGTGTCAATAAAGTTTCCCCTTCCTGGGACAATGAATTCACCGTGTTCTTATTTCAATTTCCAGGAGTGTATTTACTCCAATAGCGCGTTACATCGTCTATTCCCGAGCTGGTTTTAGGACTCTGTCCATTATGTTCCAATCGTTCTGAACTGTACAAGCACATCACATCCACTGATTTACGTCCCATTCGGATATTTCGGCTATTTTATTCGTGGTGCGTCCTTTTTTTATTCTTAGAGGGTATTTTAAAATCATGTCTTACCATTTACATTTTTCATGCCATCACATAAATTGCTCAACAGTACAAAACTTGTTTTCAGCAATAAAACTTGGAAGTGATAATATGAGAAAGAAAAATTAGTTAACAGAAATGGAGGTTGTTAAGTAAGAATGTTAGACCTCGCTTGAGGGTAATGGGTACGAAACTCGTCGAAACGTTGCGACAAGACGACGCCACCACTCGGCTGATCACCCGAGAAGAGTTCATCACTGGAATACGTAGAGAAAGCCTGCAATCGCAAGAATGTTAGTAATTTGTAGAAACTGAATGAAGTTTAAAGGTGACAGGATACATCATCAGAGATGACGTGTATATTCCGGCTGTAAGTCCACCGGGGACCTGCATGTCTGTATCCACTACACAGACAGATAAACATTGAAGTCACAGTAAATTTCGGAGAAGGGAAAGCAACAATATAGTTGCTTACAAGGAGGAAATGTAAGATGACAGGAAAGTTTGTAGACAGAAAGTGTCTCTACACCAAACTGCATGTGGTATGTTATCTCTGTGCACCACAGGGCCTGTCTCTCCTGAAGCATGTACTGTATTTTTGCTCTTCGTATTTACTGGCGGAAAATGATGGGCGCTTACACGTGTATTTGTTTCTATAACCTGGGAAGTGCGTGCACGTGCGCGTGTACGTGTTCAACAAAACTGATTTTGTATTTTCTTATAAGTTATACAGGTAGTTGCTACTGGGTCAGTCAGCTGCCCCTGCTGTTGTGTTGTACGCAACCAGCAACGCCTTCAAACTCCACTCACAAGATTAAGATTTTCCAATTTCCTCGTTCGCTACTCACAAGTTGCTAGTCCTACAGCAAAAAAATGAACAGGAATTTTTTGTAGGAAATTTTATGAAATTTAATATACACTCATGCTCATAAATTATGGATAATTGCAGAATGTGTGGCACACAACGTGGCACTACACACACAACAGGCGCTAATAGCATCGACACATAGGGAACACACCACGACGCAGATCTCTAAGTTCACGGTATTGGTGATAAGTTGAGAAAACAGTCCCGAAACACATGTGCTACAAAACGCCACTGTTTCCTGCGCATGTACCTCGACATCAATATTGGATATGATCACCATGCACACGTACACAGGCCACACAACGGGTTGGCATACTCTGGATCAGGTGGTCGAGCAGCTGCTGGGGTATAGCCTCCCATTCTTGCACCAGTGCCTCTCGTAGCTCCTGAAGCGTCGTAGGGGTTTGAAGACGTGCAGCTAAACGTCGACCGAGAGCATCCCAGACGTGCTCCATGGGGTTTAGAGGAAGGTGGGACCCACTGCACCCCTGAAAAGCCGGACATACTGGTGCAAAATGACGTCCCGGTACACCTGACCTGATACAGTTCCTCTGTCAAAGACATGCAGGGGTGTACGTGCACCAATCGTAACCCCACCCTGCACCATCAAACCACGACCTCCATAGATGTCCCTTTCAAGGACATTAAGGGGTTCACGCCAGACGAAAACTCGGCGAGAATCACTGTTCAGACTATACCTGGACTCGTCGGTGAACATAACCTGCGACCACTGTTCCAATGACCATGTACTGTGTTCTTGACACCAGGCTATACGGGCTCTCCTGTGACCAGGGGTCAGTGGAATGGAACTTGCAGGTCTCCGGGCGAATAAACCGTGTCTGTTTAGTCGTCTGTGTGTCTGGAGACAACTGTTCCAGCGGCTGCAGTAAGGTCCCGAGCTAGGCTACCTGCAGTACTCCGTGGCCGTCTGCGGACACTAATGGTGAGATATCGGTCTTCTTGTGGTGTTGTACACTGTGGACGTCCCGTACTGTAGCGCCTGGGCACGTTTCCTGTCTGTTGGAATCGTTGCCACAATCCTGAGATCACACTTGTGGCACACGGAGGGACCATGCTACAACGTGCTGTGTTTGACCAGCCTCCAGTCGCCCTAGCATTCTACCCCTCATAACGTCATCAATATGTGTGCTCTGAGCCATTTTCAACACACAGTCACCATTAGCACGTCTGAAAACGTCTGCACAGTTACCCGCTGCACCGTACTCTGACATGCACCAACACACCTTTGCTTATGTGGACTGCTGCCAGCGCCACCGTGCGACGACCGCAGGTCAAATGCACCGCATGGTCATACCCCGAGGTGATTTAAACCCGCAAACCACCCACCAGAGCGTTGTTTCACCATGTATCAGCATTATCCTTAATTTATGAGCATGAGTGTAGTTAAATTTTGCACTGAGATAAGTTTTCGTTAGGGGCGGTGTTTTCGAGTTATTGGAGGAAAACTTATAAAGCGACCTTCAGATGCGTGCTTTTAATACCTCGTAAACTCTTGCCTCCAGGGAAAACGCAAATCACTAAAAAATTTAGCTACATTAAATTTCCTTCCAAAATGTCCTGTAAGTTTTTTTTTCTGTACGACTAATGGTTTCCATGTAGTGAGCGAGAAAATATGAAAATCTCGTACTTGGTATTTGTATGTGTTGCGGGCTGCATAAAACCCAGCGGTAGGCGGCAGGCTAGCATATTCCGCATTGCTAGCTGTCACTTACGGTACTTTTCAGCAAGCGGAAGATTGCTCTGAGATCAAAAGGTCATGAGATAGCAACGTGCACATTAGTATAATGGATAGGCACGAGGAAAGGCGAGAGGTGTCACTTATACCCAGGTGGTTCATGTGAAAAGGTTTGCTGCGTGATTATGGCCGCTCGACGGAAATTAACAGACTGAGCGCGGAATGGTAATTTGAACTAGGCGCACGGGATTTTCCGTTTCGGCAGCAGCAGGCGACCGACGCGAGTGTCTTTGCTAACAGCACGACATCGCATGCAGCACGTCTCGTGGGCGTCACGACCACGTCAGTCAGATGAGTCCCGATCAACGAGGCACTGTGCAAACTGGTGGTGGCTCCAAAATGGTGTGGGCTGCGTTTACAGGGAATGGACTGGAACCTCCAACTGAATCGACCACAGACTGGGAACTGTTATGTTCGGCTACCTGGTGACCATTTGCAGCCATTCATAGATTTCATGTTCCCAAACAACGATGAGATTTCTATGGATGATAATGCGCCATGGCCATGTCACTGGGCTACAGTTGTTCGCGATTGATCTCAAGAACATTCCGGACAATTGGGACGAATGATCTGGCCAGCCAGTTGACCTGACACGAATCCCATCGAACGTTTATGGGGGCATAATCTAGAGGTCATCGCGCACGAAATCCTGCACAGGCAAGACTTTCGCAATTATGGACGGCTATAGAGTCATCATGGCTCAATATTTCTGCAGGGGACTTCCAACGTCTTGTACAGTCCGCCACGTCGAGTAGCGCTACGCCGGGAAAAAAAGGAGGTACGATACGATATTAGGAGGCGTCCCACGACTTTTGTCACGCCTACGACAGCCTAATCCTGTCACGCCACAACAGCAATGACGTTCCATATTCTCATCTCTCGCCTCATTTTTTTCCTTTAATGGCATACGATACTTGTAAAACACGGCGGGATACGCCGCATTTCCTGTATTACGGCTGCCCTTTACCTCCACACGAGCCATAAAAGGAGAACCGTTTCGCGACTTCGGCGCTCGCGCCCTTAGACGTGAACTCCAGAGTTGGCCTAACAGGTGCGCCGCGACGGCCGGCCCTTAGGGTTTATTGCGCCCTTATTGCCTGCCGCGCCCTTTATGCGACGCCATAGCTGGTAGGCATTAACCGCCCGCTCTGCCGTCGCAGACTTCATCTCTCGGAGATTGTCCCCCCGGGTGTTCGCTGCGAGGGCCGGAGGTTGCCTGTATACGAGTTTCTCCATAGTTATGTAGGAGGCACAAAGGGAAATCAAGAAGTTCTCAATTTAAAGGTAAAGGAAACACGTGCCGAATGTGTAGTCCACCTACACTGCCCTCTGTTAGTTTTGAAACACCAAGCGATTATGGACAATGGGAAGGAAATACATTATAAAGTTGTACGAGGGTAATCTCAAAAGTAAGGTCTATTTTTTTATAAGTACATAGACCTGTTTATTTCTACAATGGCTTACATCAGTTTACAGCTTGAACATTTAGCTATTTTTCTACATAATCACCATTTCTATCGATGCATTTGTGTAGACGCTGTGGCAGTTTTTGTATGCCCATGTCATACCAGCTCGCCGCCATGCTGTTCAGAAAGTTATGAACCTCTTCTTTCACCTCGTGGTCGGAGCTGAATCGCTTTCCGGCCAAATGTTCGTTTAACGTAGGGAATAGGTGACAGTCACTGGGCGCCAAGTCAGGACTACAGGGTGGGTGGGTGATTATGTTCCACTGAAACTGTTGCAGGAGAGCAACGGTTTGCCGAGCGATGTGTGGGCGAGCGTTGTCATGGAGATTGTGTACGTCCTTGCTCAACATTCCTCTTCTCCGATTCTGAATTGCCCATTTGAGTTTTTTCAGAGTCTCACAGTACCTGTCAGCGTTAATTGTGGTCCCAGCGATTCAGATCCGACGACGAGGTGAAAGAAGGGGTTCATAACTTTCTGTACAGCATGGCGGCGATCTAGTATGACATGGGCATACAAAAACTACCACAGCGTCTACCAAAATGCATAGACAGAAATGGTGATTATGTCGAAAAACAGCTTCATGTTCAAGCTGTAAACTGATGTAAATCATTGTAGAAATAAACAGGTCTATATACTTATAAGAAATAGGAGACCTTACTTTTAGTATTACCCTCGTATTTATTGCTTCTAAATATTTATTAAGCTCAAACAATACATACAGATAAATGCTACTATTAAAATTTAAATTCATCAAAATAGCCACACTTTGCTTTAATCAATGACTTTTGTACATTCAGCATACTGTGGGTCAATTTCGTCACAGTTTCAGTTATTATTGCAGGATCTCGCACAAGTGTGTCTCACTCATGATTCCTCATTATCGGGTCCTCCGTTCCAACTCATCCCGCCGTAATTCGTTGTGTTAGAATCAGTTGGCTGGGGAGGCGATTCAATGTTTTTCAAAATTTTCTAACCTCTGCAGACTTCTCATAGTTTCGACTCGAGCAGCGTGTATGTTTCAAGTCGTCGTCTTGCTGCAGGACAACCCTCTCCCAATCAGACGCGAACAAGATAATTTGACATGTCGGTGGAGAATGGCGCAATAAATCTTTTGGTTCATTTTTCCGTCTACGTTTACCAAATGTCCGGCTTTATTCCACCCAAAAGATACCCATACCATCACAGAACACCGTCCGTGCTTCACCGTCGGAATAACGCACTGAGGAGTCAAACACTCATGTGGTACACGGCGTATGAACTGATGGCGTTTACTTCCAGATATTTGGAACTGGGATTCATCAGTGAGGAAGACTGTTTCTCAGTTCGCTGCTGTCGAATGTTGGTGTGTCGTGGCCCACTGAATCCTACCCTTCTTGTTAACAGGGCGCAACAATCGTTTCCTTGCTGCTGCATAACCCTGAATCTTGTTCTCCGCCAGGTGCCGTCTCACTGTTGACACATTGACTGGCGTATCCCTAGTTGGGTTTAGTTCAGCAATCAATTCATGGACAGTTTTGAATCTATTACATTTACTAGTCACTAGCAGATACTTGTCCTGGCGTTCTGATGTTTGCCTGTGTACTCCTGAGGAGCCTTCATTCAGCTAGCCGCAGTTGTATGGTCTTGACAACTCCGCTATGGAAATCTTCAATTTCTTTGATGTTTGTCGGACACTGTTGCCTTTTTGGTGTAAATTTATTATCTTTATCGCGAAATATTAGGAATGTGGCACTTTGGGGCCACTTTCAATTACCGTAGCTGCATGTACTACTTTATTTCGCGACGGACCCTACCTTCAAATGGCTCTGAGCACTATGGGACTTAACTTCTGAGGTCATCAGTCCCCTAGAACTTAGAACTACTTAAACCTAACTAACCTAAGGACATCACACACATCCATGCCCGAGGCAGGATTCGAACATGCGACCGTAGCGGTCGCACGGTTCCAGACTGTAGCCACAGCGGCCGGCGTCCTACCTTCATACAAACAAACTACAACTGTAGACAACGTACTTCTACACAGTCGTTCCGTCCACTTGCGCAACGTGGCGTGTTTAGTGGAATTGCTTGGACAGGTGAAGTCAGTTTAGATAAAGCTGAGCAATAGCAGTATGTACCGGTATATGTATACGTGTACAATAATTATCTGTACAATACTGTCTCATTAGTAATCGTTACTTGATTGTACTATTCCATATTCTAACAAGTAACTCACATAGATCACTCTCATCTCGCTCCATTGTAATACACAGCACGGTATTTCCAAACTTATTGAGGGTAGTGTACAAGGCTGATGTAACGCAGGAAATACATGAACTGTCTCACGAAGAAAGGGAGGCAGCCACTAGGAAAGGAGGAAATTAAACTTAGCTGGTTGAGAGGGTATGTGGTGTTATTTCACTGATTACAATACCCAGTAAAATTTACAGAAACTTTGCCACTGTGAGCCGTGTTGTCAATACGAAGTTGCCACATCTCTGGCCCGAATGCATACACTAATTCGGTTCGGAGGAGTGTCATACTGCCGCTGTATGCCCAGGAAAAGCTGGACCACAAGCGCTGAACTGCTCCTTGATTTCCTGGTTACCGACACTGGGGCGTCGTTGACGTCTGGGCTGTTCCTGCAAGTGTCCTACCGACGACAGGTCTGCGGATCTTGGACTGGCCACGGGAGCTCATCACGCACACAGTTCATTGGACACGTGCAATGTGTGCACGAGCATTGTCGTATTGGAAAGTGCCACCGCGGTGTTGTCACACGAGCGAAAGCGGAGAGAGGACACCCGATGTCTGGGATGTAGCGTCGTGTCGTCATAGTTCTCTCAGTCGCTACCAGCCACGACGAAGGCATGCTCTATGGTTCCGCCATACCTTGACATCAGGAGTGACAGCGCTGCGCTTCTCCAGAACACTGGAAGAGTGGGGATCTCTGCATAGGTCGCCACTGTACTCAGCGGGGATGATCATCCAAGGTAGTGCAGAACTGTGACTCGTTGCCGATGGATCACTCATCGGCAGTTCGTGCTTCGCGGTCACGGCACACACTAAACGCAGAAGTCTGTGTTGTGCTGTTAACGGCAGCCCACACATGGGGCGGTACTTCACTACACCAACTCTGCATCTACATCTACAGAGATGCTCCGCAAGCCACGGTACGGTGCGTGGCGGAGGGTACCCCGTACCACAACTAGTCGTTTCCTTTCCTCTCCCACTCGCAGACAGAACGAGAGAAAAACGACTCGCTCTACACCTCTGTATGAGCCCTAATTTCTCGTATTTTATCTTCGTCGTCCTTACGCGAAACATGTGTTGGCGGCAGTAAAATCCTTTTGCAGTTGGTTTCAAATGCCAGTTCTCTAAACTTTGTCAGTGGTAATCTTCGAAATAAATGTTTTTTTTTCCCTCCAGGGATTCCCACTTGAGCTCTTGAAGCATGTTTGAAACACTTGTATGCTGATGGAACCTACCGGCTCGTCTCTGAATTGCTTCGACGTCTTCTTTCAGTCCGACCTGGTACGGATCACAAACACTCAAGCACCACTCAAGAACAGGTCGTACCAACGTCCTACATGACGCTTCCTTTACGGACGTTCCACACTTTCCTAAGACTCTCCCAATAAACCGAAGGCGACCATTTCCCTTCCCTAGCACAGTTCTCACATGCTCGTTCCAGTTCAAGACCTTCTTGGAGACAGAACTCAACACGTCGCTCTTAACGGAGCAAAATTGACAGATGTAAAAGTAATATCCGGAGTACCACAGGGAACTGTGATAGGGCCGTTGCTGTTTACTATATATATAAATAATCTAGTTGAAAGCGTCGGCTGCTCTTTACGGCTATTCGCAGATGATGCAGTTGTCTATACCAAAGTAGCAACGCCAGAAGATAGTAAAAATTTGCAAAACGACCTGGAGAGAATGGTGCAGGCTCTGACAGTTGACCCTGAACGTAAATAAATGTAACATATTGTGGATACATAGGAAAAGAAATCCACTACTGTACAGCTACACTATTGATGACAAACAGTTCGAGACAGCGTCTGGCGTAAAATATCTAGGCGTAACGATCCAGAGCGACCTTAAGTGGAATGAGCATATAAAACAGATAGTGGGAAAAGCAGACTCGAGACCCAGATTCATCGGAAGAATCTTAAGGAAATGTAACTCTTCCACGAAAGAAGTGGATTATAAGGCGCTTGTTCGCCCGATTCTGGAGTGTCTATCATCTGTCTTGGAATCCTATCAGGCAGGAGTGATAGAGGAGATTTAGAAGATTCAAAGAAGAGCGGCGCGTTTCGTTACGGGATCGTTTAGCTGGCGAGAGAGCGTCACGGAGATGCTAAACAAAGTACGCTGGCAGACGTTACAAGAGAGGCGTTGTGCATCACGCAGAGATTTACTATTGAGATTTCGGGACAGTACTTTTCAGGGGGTGTCGGACAACATATTACTTCCCCCCGCATACATCTCGCGTATTGACAACGAGGAGAAAATTCTAGAAATTAGAGCCAATACAGAAGAGGCTTACCATTAGGTGTCGTGCTGGGTACGATGTAGCCCGCGCGATTAGCCGTACGGTCTAACGCACTGCTTTCCGGACCGAGCGAGGTGGCGCAGTGGTTAGACACTGGACTCGCATTCGGGAGGACGACGGTTCAATCCCGCGTCCGGCCATCCTGATTTAGGTTTTCCGTGATTTCCCTAAATCACTCCAGGCAAATGCCGGGATGGTTCCTCTGAAAGGGCACGGCCGACTTCCTTCCCCATCCTTCCCTAATCCGATGAGACCGATGACCACGCTGTCTGGTCTCCTTCCCCAAAAAACCAACCAACCAACTGCTTTCCGGGCGGGAAGGCGTGCCGGTCCCCGGCAAGAAGCCGCCCGGCTGATTAGGGTCGAGGTCCGGTGCGCCGGCCAGCCCGTGGATGGTTTTTAAGGCGGCGGTTTTCCATCTCGGCGATTTCGGGCTGGTTCCCCTTATTCCGCCTCAGTTACACAATGTCGGCGATTGCTGCGCAAACACTTTCTCCACGTACGCGTACACCATAATTACTCTACCACGCAAACACTGGGGTTACACTCGTGTGGTGTGAGACATTCCCGGGGTAGGGGGGGGGGGGGTCACCTTCGAGCAATAACGATGGTTCGGTGTGGGGCGGTGGTGGGTTCAGTGGACTGCTGTAGCGTGTTGTGGTGTTATGAACCACTGAGGGCTATGGCGGGGACGAAGCCTCTCCCCGTGATGTAGATGTAGATATCGCTTTGCAACCTTACGCCCAGATATTTAAACGACGTAACTGTGTCAAGCAAGACACTAGTAATGCTGTACCAGAATATTACGGGTTTGCTTTTCCACATTACCTTACTTTTTCTACATTTAGGGTTAGCTGCCATTCATCACACCAACTACAAAATTTGCCTAGGTGATCTTGTTTCAACCTGCAGTCACTTATCTTCGACACCTAACCGTACACCACGGCAACATCAGCAAACTACCTCAGATTTGTCTCCACCTTGTCTCCCAGACTATTTATGTATGTGGAAACTAGCAACGCTCCTATCACACGTTCCCCGGATCATTCCTGATGTTACGCCTGTCTCAGATGAACAATCGCCGTCGACAACAACGTACTGGGTTCTACTAATACAGAAACCTTCGAGCCTATTCCGTATGCACGTACCTTCGTTAGCAGTCTGCAGCGGGGCACAGAGCCAGATGCTTTTCGGAAATGTAGAACTGTGGAGTCAGGCAGTGCCCGATGAACGCTGTGGGGTGACGCAGCATTCTGCAGCGAGTTGTCCTCTGATGGGGAGGCGCAGACGCACAGTGCAGCACAGTACAGCAGTTCCTGCCTGTGGCGGTCACACGTGGTCTACCGGGACCTTTAATACGAGTGTGCCCGTCCTCACTTTCGCGTACAGTCCAACGGTGATGCTCCACGAATCTGGTGGCAGCTCGATTCCACCTGTCAGGTAAATGGAACCCGCAACGTTGGCCCTGACAACACCTGTCACGAGTTGATAGTGCTGTCTCACACGAGTATCCAGCTTCACCCTGCCTTTCCAAGTGATGACTCATCATCTGATGCAGCGCACGTCCCTTACATTTCTTACCAGGTCTCGTAACCATACTAAACACATTTTCTTTGTGCGTCAGTGTAGATCGCTTGCTTGACATTACTGCTGATGGGGGATGGTGACTGTGTCGAGGACAGTGTACAAATTTTAATAGTAATAAGTGCGTGCATAAGAAGTCAAGTAAGTTGTTTCACTCTCTGATGCAGTGTAATAGAAATCTGGTATCGTTCGGGAAGGCAACAGGTTTCACAAATTACACCTACATGCATTCATGAGACATAACATTAACCGCACTTCTTACTGCCCCTGGTAATTTTGTGGGCACGCGACACGCCGAAGTATTAGGTTGCTGTACAAGTTTGTACCGTTTCATTTTTTCATGTTCTTATTCCAGCTGCTATCGAATTATTTATCGACTGTCTTTTTTATTTGTAGTTCACTGTTGCTATTTCAGATTACATATTGCCATTTTGTCATCTGGAGATAGTGAGTGCCCGGCCGCGGTGGCCGAGCGGTTCTAGGCGCTTCAGTCCGGAACAGCGCGACTGCTACGGTCGCAGGTTCGAATCCTGCCTCGGGCATGGATATGTGTGATGTCCTTAGGTTAGTTAGGTTTAAGTGGTTCTAAGTTGTAGGGGACTGATGACCTCAGGTGTTAAGTCCCATAGTGTTTAGAGCCATTTGAACCATTTAGATAGTGAGTGGAGCCATGAACGCTAGAAAATGGAATGGCAGGTGCAGAAATGTGAACACTTCCGATGTAGCCTTCTGTCTGACTTTAGTAGAGCGGTGAGAACAGCGAAGACAGAAGCATTTGGGCCCTGCGTGTCGGTAACGCCACTGCACGCAGCACGGCAAGAGAATCGCTTTCTAGTTTTGAGGAAGATCATTCATTTGTGACTCTCCGCGTTCAGGAAGACCTTTGGGGTTTGATGATAACTGAAACACATTAATCCGCAATGATACACGTCAGTGTACTCGGGAAGAGGCAAATACGATGAACTGTGATGCAACATTTGTATGCAATGAGGAAGGTTGAAAAATCTGATGTATCGGTACAGCATGCTCTAAGCCAAAACCACACAACTCAGCTCAGCGGGTGGCCGTGTGTGCAGCTGCACTTGCTCGTCATCAGTTGGCTTCTGAACAACACCCACCATTCGCATCCTGTATCGTCAGTGTTTATGCTAACATGAGGAAAAGGAAGGACTGGTTGAGCCCAAACAAAGCAGCAACTCCCTGTACAAAGGCCTGAGGGCACCCACAGAAGATAATGTTATGCACCTGGTGTAACAGTGACG
Source organism: Schistocerca nitens (assembly GCF_023898315.1). NCBI lineage: Eukaryota > Metazoa > Arthropoda > Insecta > Orthoptera > Acrididae > Schistocerca > Schistocerca nitens. The sequence continues at coordinate 11,184,663 of NC_064625.1, read as the reverse complement.
ATGCGGTGTGCTACGAATTGCTTCCCCGAGCTGTAACCATCACTGCTGACGTCTTGCGGACGCAGTGCGAGTACAGAGACCGGGAAGACTGCGTGATGTGACGCTGCTCCACGGTAACGCCCGCCCCCTTCTGCTAATAGACGAATACACTACACAAGAGTTCGGTTGTCAAGTCATTCCGCAGCCACCTTTCTCACCTGACCTTGGGCCGTCAGATTTACTCCTCTCCGCTGTCCATCGAACAACCTACAAGGAACTTCATTGCCGGATGAAAATGCTCTCTGAACATGACTCGACCAGTTCTTCGCTTCGAAAGTACGCGACTTGTACAGTCGCGGAGTCTAAAACCTACGCCAGCATTGCCAGAGTTGATATTGAAGGTAGATGTAAAAGTGATTAAATATGTAATACACGACTACTGTAGGTGATATATTTGTTTCCAAAGCATTACATGAACAAATACGACATACACGAATAGAACCATATACTTCATCGATTTCGTATTTTACCCTCTACGTATGTTCTATCGCTACCCCACTGGTCACACGACGTACGTCCAAGAGGCAGTGAAGTCCGTTCCACACCTTACGTAGCTGCATAAATCGATGGTCGTCACAGTAGCATTTATGCGTTCTCTGAGCTGTTCCAGTGTTCTTGGCATTTGTGGTACATGAACACGGTCCGTAATGTATCCCCCGAGGAAGAGGTCACAAGGCGGTAGGCCAGGCGACTTGGGAGGCGGGAGAAGGGAGCTGATCCACATCATCACAACTAAGTCCGATCCAGCGATGCGGAAATCCGTCCTTTGGATAGCGACCAACATCGATGCTCCAGTAAGGTAGTGGCCGTCTTGTTACAAGATGAGACTCTCTGAGTCAGCATTGTATTGTGGAAACAGCCGGAACAGCAACATATCAAGCTGAGATCTACTCGTCGCGGTCTTCTCACGTAAGAAAACGTGCGAGTGGGACCCGCCCATAAACTCTGTGTTTGGGCAGCACATCCACTCCGGTAATCGGTAATCTCTACCATTTTTGTCTGTTATCGATATTGATACTGGAAAGATATCGGTCCCAGTGATTCCAAGACTTTCGAGAATGTCAGATCTACATCACTGAAAATAAAGTAATTCAAGAGACAGGTGACCATTGTAATAGTCAGTAGTTCTACATTCGGGCTGACTGGGTGCCATTTGCTAAAAGTCGGACATCACTTAAGGAACGACTTCGTTGCTCATATGACGTTTCGGAATTTATCAATCATCGAATATCCAGGAGCGATTACGCCGCGTTGATTTGGCGTTTCAAGCTTTATGCGAAACGAACATTTGCAGACTGGTTCTGAGAGGGGAACTACTGATTATTTTAATTTCGCTCTTGACATCGGGAAAGAAATAACATAATAAATTTCTTTTCGTATGATATAATTAAAAATTTATCGTTGCCAGATTTTTCCCCCTCGGTTTTCGTGTAAAACCTTGCTTCTTGCCAAATTCCATAATTCTAGTTTTTTTTTTTTTTTGGTTTGCAAGTATCAAAATGTTACGCAAGTGGCCGTATCTTGATTTAGTACAGTATTTTACATTGCCTAGGCACCGCAGACCTCAGTGTTTGATATAAATCTCAACTTCATACCTCAACCCGTTCCTGAGAGAAATGGTTTTTAACGGTTGGGTACACGGAGTAGAGTGATCCTATAACGGTTCCGTTTTTAGCGCCTGAGACACGAAAACCTAAAACGACTGCCCATACATCTTGGGGTTGAAGCTCTTTTGTCCATGTTTGTTTTAACAATACATTTGTTTTTGGATGGGGTCCGCCTTCAATACTGACTTGAAAATTCTCAAATGCAGCAACAGCCTGCCCACAAAAACTAGTAATTGAAGAAAACTATCAAATACAAAAAGTCATAGTTGAAGGAAAACCAGAAATAAATGAATACGCAGCTCTATGCAATGAAACTCTACCCTCAAAGAATTATTAGATAACATAACACCAACCTATAGACACGCCCCGCCCCGCCCCGCCCCCCCCCCCCCCCACACACACACGAGAATTAATTTCAGGCATACCCATAAAAATTTCCAAATAGTAACTTTTGCTTAAATAATTTGTCTACTTTAAGTTGTAATTGGTTGCAGATGACAAGCTGTGAAATAAAACAGCCACGCCGGCCCTAGTGGCCGAGCGGTTCTAGGCGCTACAGTCTGGAATCGCGCCACCGCTACGGTCGCATGTTTGAATCCTGCCTCGGGCATGGGTGTGTGTGACGTCTTTAGGTTGGTTAGGTTTAAGTAGTTCTAAGTTCTAGGGGATTGATGACCTCCGAAGTTAAGTCCCATACTGCTCAGAGCCATTTGAACCATTTGAGAACAGCCACAGTAAAAATATAATACATCAAGAAAACGACGCCATGTGGAAAAAGGTATGAATTCATAATTTTGTGTGTTTCTTCAAAAATATGTAATTGCGATTTTAAAAACTAATATTTGCATGTTTACAAACAATAAAAAACATTCTATATCTTTAACAGTCGTAAAGTAAAAGCCCACTGATGATGCTGCAACTGCAGTGAAACTTGTTTGGGGAAAAAACAAAATTGTGTTTTGCTAAAGGCGGACCCCATCCAAAAACATATGTACTGTCCATACAATTTCGACTATGACACTAACCAACGGCGAATACCGTTCACGCACCACAGTTTTATGACAATGATGACTGCCGCACACGCACACGCACTGTTGTATAAACATCTCACATATTCCGACACAAGAAAGAATTCTTTTCTCTATTTTCCGCCATTTTGTCAGGGGACTCCATTGATAACGGCAATTGGTGGCCACATTGAGAACTCTGTGAGATTACGCTTCTATTCACGCACGAGTGTTATTTGTACATGTACTACTTCCACAAAATACAGGCCTCTGAAAACGGAAGAATCGTTTGCAGTGGCACTGTACAACCTAAAACGGTTAGCATCGTCTGCAACGCACGTCTTAGTGGCTGGCAGAGCACAGATGTATCACAGCCCAGCCCAAAGCACTGAGAACAGGAATTTAAAATTTGGAAAGGATGTCCATCTTATACTGCAAGCATCATTTAACAAGGGATTTTTCGAAATTCCATCCATAACGGGGTAAAAAACAGGGAATTAAAGGTTACTTGAAAATATGTCGACATAAAGCCAATTTTGGCGCCAGAACTACGAACACTGGTACTTGGTTTCTCGGTCAGAAATAAAAAAAACACGTGCTTCGGCATTTTTGGAAGCTGAATCACTGAGGGTGTAAAACACGGGGTGAAAGTTTTTCTTTGTTTGAAAGTAAACCTTTAGTAAAGATTGATTGATTGAAATAAACTATTTGCAAAGCCACATCTACGAAGACTGGTATTTGAGTTATCGGTTTAAAAAATGTGTTTCAGTCTTTTTGGAAGGTCAACCGCTAGGATCAATTCAATAGGGGATAAAAAATTTTATGAAAATATTTTACTACGAAAGCGTTTTTAAGATTGTATCTCTGAAAAATTGTACTTGGCTTCTCGGTTAGAATTAAAAAATACGTGTTTAATTGTTTTTCGTTCCTGATCTGTTAAAACATTTTTAAAGCAAAATCTATGAAAATTGCTATTGTACTTTTAAGGAAATGGGTGTGAGAGCATGATAGTTTTAATGGAAAACCCCCACAAGGTCGCAGAACGCAAGATTAACAAAAAGACCTTTGAATCCAGCAACCAGAATCGCTGTTTGGTCAGAGGTACATTCGGGAAACACCATGCTTCTATGGCCTTGATTAGCGTGAAAAGTTTAGAAGTTGCAATTTGTGAATAACATAAAAATTCACTAAAGATAAATATGCAGAAGTCACAATATTCGCGAGCGAAGCAGCCGGCGCTCACCTAGTCGTAGCCAAGTGCCGAAGGTGTTGGAGTGAAACAAGCGCCAGACGTGTAGGTGGTGCCGTGTTGTATGTACGAGCGCTGTTTGCTGGCTGGCTCGGTTCGTGGCGGGAAGCAGGTCAGCGGCAGACACGTGCGGCCAGAGCTAAAAGCGAGCGCCCGCCGAGGCGGACACGTCAGCCCCGCAAACAGCAGAACAGCGAAGAAGCCCACCCACACCCCGCAACAGCGCGCACAGATGCCTGCTCCTGCTCCTAGTCTCGCCAGGTTCAAAACACGGGGCTCCTAAACGGACGACGAACCTCCACCTCGCACTGCTAGAAACGCCTCCGGGAAACACTTTACTGCCTACATCACAAGTTTTGTTACATAGGTAACAATTTTCAGCCAGCTCAATGTTCAGAACTTGCAACACAATAGACGTTGTAGTAAGTGCTGAAAACACATACTGCAGTGTATAGGATGATCTTACATTCTCTACATAACAACCAGAAGCAATAACACACGCCTTCCTGCATGATATGGTAACCAGCTGAAGCTGTCTCTGAAAACGTTTACGATTTAACACGTCAGAGCACTTTGTTTCTTAATACTGAACACAGAATGAACATCGACAAAAGTAAAAGAAGGGCAGCGGAATGCAGTGGTATTACAAAAAGGCGATGTTGTGGAGGAGTTACGAATTTGGACACCAAAAATAGACCAGTTTTGATATTTCCACAACAAAACAACTGGCGCTGGCTGTAGTAGTGAGGATATTAAATGTAGACTGATGATACGAGAATACATTTCTAAAAAAGATGAATTCGTCAATACGTTACATAAATTTGTGTGTTAAAGAATGTCTTCTGAAGGTTATTCTCTGGAGTGTAACCTCGTACGGAAAAGAAAAGTGAGTGATGAGCAGTTCAGTTAAGGAAAGAATAGCTTTTGAAATGTGGCGCTGCATGAAAATGCTTAAGATTAAATGCTTAAGCGGAGGGAAGTCATTTTGGTGCTTCGAGTGGTTTTCTTTTCAAGCAATTGCTATTTCATAAGTAGTTGGGTATTATTACGGTACATAGCAGCAAAAATTGATGTGTATACAAAGCGATACATTGAACACAACCGTGTGGTGGCAACAGCACGTGAGTGCATCCCTAACAAGGGTTTCCCACAACCACAGTGGGCACGGCCATAGTTCTCAGACGGGAAGTCCGCATGTAAAGTGGGGGAAAAAAGTCAACACACATTATACAACTCTATGTGCAGGGTGGTTCTAATGAAGCTTCCGTAATTCAAGCCAGTGTAGACGGAAAACCATTTGCCATGTGGATACTAGGCTTTCCAGGAATGATGTTCAGACTCTGCGCTGCAGGATTTGCGTAGTTAGTAGGCTAGTATCAGAACCGTTTGGAGCGCAACAACTGGAAGCCTTTTTTCGGTTCTGCTTCCCACCTGAAGATGATGATGTGAGCCTTCGAAATTCGTAGTGGCAAAGTAGCGGGTGATCAAAAAGTCAGTATAAATCTGAAAACTGAATGAATCGCGGAATAATGTAGATAGAGAGGTACAAATTGACACACATGCTTGGAATGACATGGGGTTTTATTAGAACCAAAAAATGTCCGACAGATGGCGCTTCATCTGATCAGAATAGCAATAATTAGCATAACTAAGACAAAGCAAAGATGATGTTCTTTACAGGAAATGCTCAATATGTCCACCATCATTCCTCAACAATGGCTGTAGTCGAGGAATAGTTGTGAACAGCACTGTAAAGCATGTCCGGAGTTATGCTGGGGCATTGGCGTCGGATGTTGTCTTTCAGCATCCCTAGAGATGTCGGTCGATCACGATACTTTTGCGACTTCAGGTAAACCCAAAGCCAATAAGCGCACGGACTGAGGTCTGAGGACCTGGGAGGCCAAGCATGACGAAAGTGGCGGCTGAGCACACGATCAACGACGCGCGCAAGAGATCTTTCACGCGTCTAGCAATATGGGGTGGAGCGCCATCCTGCATAAACATCGTACGTTCCAGCACGTGTTTATCAGCCACGCTGGGGATGATGCGATTCTGTAACATATCGGCGTAGCTCTCACCCGTCACGGTTGCAGTTACAAATCCAGAAACACTCATTTCCTCGAAGAAAAAAAGGACCGATAACGGTAGATGTGGTAAATCCAACCCATACCGTGACTTTCTCGTCGTGCAATGGAGTTTCCACAACAGTTCTAGGATTTTCGGTAACCCGAATTCTGCAGTTGTGGGCAGTGACAGACTCTCAGAGTGAAATGAGCTTCGTCGGTCCACAACACGTTACTCAACCAATCGTCATCTTCCGCCATCTTTTGAAACGCCCACACCGCAAATTCCCTCCGCTTCACTAAATCACCAGGTAACAGTTCATGATGCCGATGGATTTTGTACGGATAGCATCGGAGGGTACGCCTCAGCGCCAACCAAACAGTAGTGTACGGAACGCCGGTGCGGCGTGCGACTGCACGAGCGCTGACTTCCCCGTGCATAGGCGAACTCGCTACAGTCTCCATTTCTTCCTGAACTGTCTCAGCAGCATTACGCCTTGTGCTCGGTCGGCCACTACGGGGTCTATCGTCTAAACAACCCGTGACTTCGAAATCATTCTCGCCACAGCTGCATTTGTCAACGGACCTTTACCGGTTCGAGTCCCCTTCCTATGGCGATAGGATCGTAACGCTGAACTAGCACATTCCCCGTTCTGATAATACAGCTTCACTAATAGCACCTTTTCAGGTAACGTCAACATCCTGCGACTGCTGGCGCTTCTGATTCTCTCTCTCGTTACAGCTCATTTTATATATGATTGTCATGCGCAGTCACTGATGTTTTGCTGTCCACCGCCATATGTCGGACATTTTGTGAACTTTGTTTTTTTTTTGTTCTAATAAAACCCTATGTCATTACAAGCATGTTTATCAATTTTTACCTCTCTATCTACATTATTGCGTGGTTTATTAATTTTTCAAATTTATACTGACTTTTTGATCTCCTGGTAAATCAGTGACTGAGGCAGAAAACTGTTTTATTTATATTTATCAACAATCGCAGTCCTCATAATGTCGTCCTTTGTGGACGAAATATTCAAGCTTCACAGTCCTATTCGCGGCCTGCGTATCTAGCGGCTTCCAGTACCAACAAAAGTTATGTCATTATCTACTCATTAATATCTATATTCCCGTGTTAAAGTTTTCACAGAGTGTGAGAGGTACTACAGTAAGAAAGTGTACACAAGGGCTTTCAGAAGTAGTGATCAGTATTCGGGGACACGACACGGACGATCATTCGAAGCAAGGAATCTAGTGAACATGGGCTGTGAAACACATTCCTTACGAGCTATGATCACCTGATCAGTGGAAGAGATGTGTTTCACAATACCGAAGACGAACATGCGCTCACAACTCTTGAGGTAAGCATTTTGGAGCCTATGTAAGCTAGACTTTTTTGCATCGAAATTAATTCCTGTCGTATCCTTGAATATTGAAGATTCTTCCTGGAACACGCTGTATATGTTTTGATGCAGCGTACCGTATTACGCGCCATTTGCTCCGTTTGTATTCCTCCAGTATTTGAGAATACAGAACTTACCAACTTCAAGCCAGAACTTACAACAGGCAGACACAACAGGCAGACACAACAGGCAGACACAACAGGCAGACACAACAGGCAGACACAACAGGCAGACACAACAGGCAGACACAACAGGCAGACACAACAGGCAGACACAACAGGCAGACACAACAGGCAGACACAACAGGCAGACACAACAGGCAGACACAACAGGCAGACACAACAGGCAGACACAACAGGCAGACACAACAGGCAGACACAACAGGCAGACATTTATGAAGCTTTCACTCTTAGACATCCCCAAAATTGGTCAAAGGAAAACAGTTTCTCACTTCCCACGCTATCGATCTTCTTGCAGCATCACCTCAGTGATACACTGCGTTGACAAAAGTCATGGGATACCTCCTAATATTGTTTTGGATATGCTTTCTCCCGACTGTGTGCAACATCCCAACGCGTCACGGACTCGACAAGTCGTTGGAAGTCCCCCACAGAAGTACTGACCCAAGCTGGCTTGCAGCCGTCCATGACTGTGCAAGTGTTGTCGGTGCAGGAGTTTGTACACGAACTGACCTCTCGATTAGGTCACATAAATGTACGATTCGATTCATATCGGGTGACCTGGGAGACCGAATCTTTCACTCGAAATGTCTACAATGTTCTTCAAACCAGTAGCCAACAAGTGTGACCTGGTGACATGTTTGGGAACATGTATTCCATGAATCGTTGCAAATGGTCTGCAAGTGCCAGAACATAATCACTTCCGGTCAGTGATCGGTTTAGTTGGACCAGAGGGCCCAGACCATCCCAGTCAAACACAGCCCACACCATTACGGAACCGCCACCATCTTGCACAGTGCCCTGTTGGAAACCTGGGACCGTGGCTTCGTGGGGTCTGCGCCACACGCAAACTCTACCATCAGCTCTTACCAGCTGAAATCGGGACAAATCTGACCAGGCCACGGTTTTGCCAGTAGTCTAGAGTCGAACCGACATGGCCGTTAGCCCAGGAGAGGCGCTGCAGCCGATTTCGTGCTGTTAGCAAAGGCACTCGCGTCGCTCGTCTGCTACCACAGCGCATTAACGTCAGATTTCGCCACACTGCTCCAACAGATAAATTACTAACAGATAAATTAGCCGTACGTCGCGCATTGATTTCCACGGTTATTTCACGCAGTATTGCTTGTCTGTTAGCACTGACAACTATGCGAACGCCGCTGCTCTCGGTCGTTACGCGAAGGCCCTCCAGGCAATGCGATGTCCGTGTTGAGAGGTGATCCCAGAAGTGTGGTATTTTCGACACAGTCTTGACACTGTTGATCGCGGAATATTGAATTTACTAACGATTTGCGAAATGGAATGCCCCGTGCGTCTAGCTCCTACTACAATTCCGCGTTCAGAGTCTTAATTCCTAACGCGCGGCCACAATCACGTCGGTAACCACACCCGAATACAAATGGCAGCTCCGCTAATGCATCGCCCTTTTATATTTTCTCTGCCGGATACAACCGCCATCTCTTTATGTATTTTTATATGTGCATATCGCTACCCCTTGACTTTTCTCACCTCAGTGCAATTTGTTATTTCTTCACTAGCGACTCGATTCACAACATACTTCGTACACGCACACACGAGCGTGCGAGCGAGCACACCAATAAATGTATCTGCATAGTTCCGGAGATAACATGTCAAACATACAGAAACGTGGAAAAACTCTAGCTTAAAACGGAGTGCAAATTACCCAGACTAAAGTCGTCCACCGTTTGAGAAGAGCACTGAGCGATTCGCAGACAACTTCTAAACATAATTTCAAACCTCTTCTAAACTACTTCTCCCTTACCTGTTTAACGTCAAATGCGTGACACCGCAACTCATTTTTCAAGTAACCAGACGTTTGAAACTGCTTTATACGTGGGAGTTCAACTCTTTAAACAATCGGATGTTGACTGTTTCCCAGTACACTGCATTTGCACAATAACTAAGTTTATCGTAATTTGCTGTCCTTCCTGCTGTTGCAACTTTAATGGGCAGTTTGCCTAAGTATTCTACGTGGTGGACTGCTTTTAACGCTGTTAACAGTAAAAGCCCGGCATACCATTACCAGTAAAACACTCGTAAGTTCGAACGACTCTGGGCAGCAGCGCCAGTGGAATTTTCCCCCAGAGTCTGACGTAGCGTTGCGGTTGAAAGCACTTTTCTGTTCTGACCTCAGAGCGGCGTTCGGTCTCTCAGTAATGGTCGCGCAATGAGGCCAGCTAATGGGGCACATTCTGAGTCACAGTGCGAGTGCGAGTCCGAGACGCTGAAAACGGTCAAAGTTTTATGCGCGCGTCCGTAAGCAGGTCGTAAATTACAACCACTCAGGTGGAACAGCGTAGTTTATTGGTTCATGATAATTTCATATTATCTTTTGTTCAGAGCACGAATGAATAGGTCTGACAACTGTGTGAAGCAGTAGGGAGCACATAGTGGAGTGGAAATTACTGCGACCACAAGATAAAGTACTTTTTAACAATAGTTCTTTAAAAACAGTCAAACTGTTTACAGTTAGAAAAATACGCCAACAATGGAATTACAAGAAATGAAAAATTTTATAGTTAAACTTACAGTATAAATACGATCAAAGTATTAAATAAAGAGAAAAAAGGCTTAAAGCCAATGACAAATGTCTTCCACAGTTGCAGTATAAATTAGCTATATATCAGAGCCGATTAAACCCCAATTACTCCGTAGTGGCAGTGAAGAACTTCTGGCAGTGAACAAGAGCACGGAAAGTCGTTCGGCGAGGTGTGTCATCGGAACAAAGTCGTGCAAACCTGTCCGGTCTCCCGCGTGCCCACCGCCCGCACACAGCTGTGTCTTCTGCAATGTTTGAACGTCCGGACACTCTCATTCGAGGTGATCGATGGATCACAAACACCTGCAGAGCTGGACGTCTCTATTGCTAGCGCTGAAACACTTGTTCACCAGTTGGGGTACTCGAAGCTGTGCGCCCTTTGGGGTACTCACCGCCTAACAGAAGACCTTACAGAGCAACGAAGAACCATCGCAGTGAAGGGCGCACTCCATGTGTAGCGGGACTTTGAATTTCGCCGCGCTACACTCGTTCCCTGAGAGAGAAATTATACCGTCGCAGCTGTATGAGCGCTCGACGGCAGTGAAAATATATAAGAAAATGAAGGTAGAAAAATTGTAATTCTTTTTGTTTTCTACCCGCTCTTGTCTCTTGAGAGCGGAACTTAACTTACTTATTAGCTAGTCTTGGTCGGATGAAGACGAAAAAACTTATTGATGTGCAGTGGAAGTTTGTATGAAATTCGGAGGATGGAAGGAGCAACGTAAAATACATTGCATTCAATATCAAGATGGTTTTGATTTGTATACATTAGTAATTCCCGGACAATGAAATTAATTGCAAGATTTCGGAGCAGCTACGACTTTTGACGCAGAAATGAAGCAGGAGATTTTTGGAGAACAAGACCTGGACGCCGCACAAGAGGATATGTTAACATGGTAAAGAATGAACTCTTATCTAGGCCATTTCCCCCTGTTAATCACATTTTGTTATTCTCTGTTCTCTTTCAAATAATTTTTGTATTGGAAATTGGTTTGACTTTTACTCAGAAACGCCACAAGAACCACCCCAACAATAGCTTTTCCGAATCACGAAGTCCGATTTCATTCTTTCCCTTTTTCAAGGTCATTAACGATTTTAAAACCCCTTTTTTATTCACCATTTCTTCCCACATTTTAAACCTTTTCTTTTCTTCTCTTTTTTCTTTTTTATTAACCACTACAGTACGCTCGTGATGGAGAGGTTATTGATGCAGCAAGATGTGGTCTCCGACGTCGAACAGTAGGGTGGTACCATACGGGCATACAGGCCCTGCCAGTGAGCTGGCAAAAGGCCATCGCATTGAACGGAGACTAACTTGAAAAATAGGATTTTGTAGCCAAAAGAGAGAGGATAATATCTTTCATTGGAATTCTGAACAGAATTCCTTTCAGAGAAAAAATATATGTGTTCCATTACTTACTTACTCTCACCAATAAGTCCAGTAACTTAGTTACAATTAGATCTATTACAACACAGTACAGTACAGTAAGCAGGATAAGGTGCCAGGGAAATCAAAATTATTCTTAGCAACAGCACGAACGGTGTAACATAGTGAAATGAGTGGCAGCAGTCGGAACACCAAGAACAGTTTCTGAGGAACAACGTAAATACTGAAACTAAAATTGTAGCCATAAGGAAAACTTAAAATATTTCTTACAACGAACTAATACTGACGTAACGGCTGGTGGCTTCGAAAACGAAGTCTGCGGTGCTCCAGCAGAATGTCGAAAATTAGGGGGACTGGAAGATGAGAAATGAAAAGATTCTCCGCAGATTCAGTTAGGATAGGAGTATTTGAGCGACACTGACAGGAAGAAAGGACACGATGGTAGGACAACAGTGAATAACTTCCGTAGGTACCTGAGGGAGCTGTATAGGATGGAAACTGTAGGGGAAGTCAGAGAATGGAATTCGTCCAGCAAATAATTGAGGACGTTGGTTGCAACTGCTACTTCGAGATGAAGAAACAGGAGAGGAACTCGTGGCGTGCCGCATCAAACGATTCAACTATCTGATAATTCAAACAAAAGGAAAGTCCAAAATTTTGGTGAGGACTGGGACCACAGTATTGATAAAGTTACTGAAAGTTGTCATTCTGCTTGGGCTGTACCAAAAATCTACACTCATGCTCATACATTAAGGATAATTGCAGAATGTGTGTGGTGCCACGTACACAGGCCGCACAACGGGATCGCATACTCTGGATCAGGTGGTCGAGCAGCTGCTGGGGTATAGCCTCCCATTCTTGCACCAGTTCCTGTCTGAGCTCCTAGGGGTTTGAAGACGTGCAGCGATACGTCGACCGAGAGCATCCCAGACGTGCTCGATGGGGTTTAGATCTGGAGAACAGGCAGGCCACTCCATTCGCCTGATATATTCTGTTTCAAGGTACTCCTCCACGATGGCAGCTCGGTGGGGTCGTGCGTTATCATCCATCAAGAGGAAGGTGGGACCCACTGCACCCCTGAAAAGGCGGACATACTGGTGCAAAATGACGTCCCGATACACCTGACCTGATACAGTTCATCTGTCAAAGACATGCAGGGGTGTACGTGTACCAATCATGATCCCATCCCACACCATCCAACGACGACCTCCATCTCCATACAGGTCCCTTTAAAGGACATTATGGGGTTGGTATCTGGTACCTGGTTCACGCCAGATAAAAACCCGGCGAGCATCACCGTTCAGACTATACCTGGACTCGTCCGTGAACATAATCTGCGACCACTGTTCCACTGACCATGTACTGTGTTCTTGACACCAGGCTTTATGGACTCTCCTGTTACCAGGGGTCAGTGGAATGCACATTTCAGGTCCCCGGCCAAATAAATCGTGTCTGTTCAGTCGTCTGTAGATCGTGTGTCTGGAGACAACTGTTCCAGTCGCTGCGGTAAGGTCCCGAGCAAGGCTACCTGCAGTACTCCGTGGCCGTCTGCAGGCACTGATGGATATCGGTCTTCTTGTGGTGTTGTACACTGTGAACGTCCCGTACTGTAGCACCTGGACACGTTTCCTGTCTGCTGGATTAGTTGCCATAATCCTCACACTTTGTGGCACACGTAGGGCCCGTGCTACGACCTGCTGTGTTTGACCAGCCTCCAATCGCCCTAGTATTCTACCCCTCATAACATCAATATGTGTTCTTTGAGCCATTTTCAACACTCGGTCACAATAAGCACTTCTGAAAACGACTGCACACTTACTCGCTGCACCGTACTGTGACATGCACCAACACACCTCTGCGTATGTGGACTGCTGCCAGCGCCACCGTGCGACGACCGCAGGTCAAATGCACCGCATGGTCATACTCAGAGGTGATTTAAACCCGCAAACCGCCCACCAGAGCGTTGATTCACAATGTATCAGCATTATCCTTGATTTATGAGCATGAGTGTATATTGTTTATATATCGGTTTCAACATTTTGTTACGGGTGGTCTGGAAGCAATCATCCCACAAATTATTGCACAAAGTTTACAAATTCGATCATAAAGAAGAATAAGAATGCAGAATTACTTACGTGGGGCAAAGGAACCCGCTTAACAACATGATGTTGTCATGTACTGCAACATGGTACAGATCACTGTAAAATAAACATATGGCGGTATAAATCCGACCATTCTTCCGAACACCGTGTGAGAACACACGTTACCGAAGGATCAGTTGCAAGATCGGAGGATGCCAAAGGCGTACCAGCCCCAGCAGCACCTCGTCTAAGCAAAGCACTGCGATGTTAAAACTAATCTGCCGCTTGTTGACTGGTGTACCTTATGCTTTGACCAGAATAGTGTGCGCAGTTCAGAGCATATCAGTTTTAATAGGAATAGGCTTCCAGCAAAACTGAAAGAAAAAAATCAATGATAAATCCGAAATCTTCAAATTAAATTCAGAGGTTCCCTTGCGGCACACTCCCGCTCTGTACAGGAGTTCCTCAGAGGCGTCAGTGATCTACGTAAATCTGTAACGATTTATTTATTCGCGTACTTTTTCGTGTTTGAGACCTGGCAGTGATCTGTTACCTCACTGACAGTGCTCATTTGCGATTTATGAAGTTCCTTAGTAGCGAGAGTCGATTAATATAGAGAGAAGGGTGGAATGACTGCACACGAGAAACGTAGATTATGTTCGTTTTCTCCTACGTTACAGGATTGCATTTTGGCCATTTTATTTTCTCTCCAGGCAAATCTATGTATAAATGCTAACAAAATGGCGGGAGAGAATTTAAAAATTTGCACGTTTTATTAATTGTTCTCCTATTTACGAATTTTCTAATCATCGTGATGTATACTACGTACAGAATGAAAATCTATTTGAAAGTAGGACAGCGCCATTAAACAAACCTTAAAAGAACTACACGCCCGACGTTTCGGCGTATCTGTAGCGTTCCTCTAGAGGAACCCTAGTGTTTTATACCGACGTGGGCTAACACTCAGAAGGGTTTCATTCAGATTGACTGCTTCTCTCTACCCGAGTGAAGCCCTAAAATACTCTAGCAAAACTTTTCAACAGTCATTACCAAACAATCTAATTCCAAACCCACGTACTGCGCAGATCTTTGGCTATACTGAATTATACGAAGACAATGTGATTGCATCAACACACAAACAAATTGAAGGTAACTGTATATATAAAAATGCACTGGTACCCTGAAATACGCGCAACTGAGCTCATAAAAAAATTACTGGCCCTAAACTGTATTTTCACTTACCTTATGTCTTGACAATCATTCTTGCGGATTTCTCGAAAGCAGCGCACAGAATGCTGTAGCAAAACAATAGTCAAAAACTACGACTGAAAATTCCGTCTCACAAAGTGCAACGTTCGTACGTACATAGTAAACTGAATGCTGGGTGAGAATTTTAACTCTTAAGAAGTAACTTCCGACAAAATTCAAATCAAAGTCTGTATTGAGAAGTACAGCTTCAAAACTCAAGTTAATGCTCAGAATAGTATTTGCATAACATGACTTTAAGAAATAATTTTAAACAAGGGGAATGTCATCTTTCTATCAGAGCAATCCATATAACAGTTTTAGAATTTGAGCTTAGTCAGTGCAATCTCAATAACACAAACTGATGCTACATGCTTGTGCGCTTACCGCTCAGTCTCTCAACATCAGAGATAAACTTATAATCTCCTTATCTTCTTTCTCCATAATGGCATCAAAAATATTCAGGCTCAAATTCCATCAATCATACTTACAAAGAAAATTTACTTTCCATTCATCAAAACACGTCTGCTACTCAACACTGCTCAACTAGAATGCATCGAACTTTACCAACGTTCGCAGGCAGAGGCGGTGCAGTAACACAAAGATATTGCAACAATACTCAAAGATCACTCAGCTACATGGTTTTGCTCTGTGTGAGCTGTGTGTATCGATATTGGCGTAAGAAACAGAATTGACAGTGTGAGCAAAGTAATAGGGATACCTCACACATTGAAGCGTACGATCTAAAAGTGCACTGACTCGCTCCATGGCCATATACGTTTAGCTCGTTTTCCCACAGAACCTGACACTAAAAAAATAGTAAGTTATGGGCACAACTATTCGGCATAGATATTTACTATCAAAAACAGTCTTGACCACGATTTATTTATTAAGATGACCTCCTTCTGGTGGTAAATCATTACTCTACACTACTCTACCCTAGTAGTGATTTACCACCAGGAGGTGGTTCTTACTCATTGGTCTGAAGATGACCACAGTAGGGGTCGAAACCGGTCACCGTAATAAATAAATTTTGGTCAAGACTGTTTTTGATAGTAAATGTTTGTAACACATTGATCACTGTTGACCCTCACAATGTATAGGCTCACCTGAAGATTACCAGAAGATTTTTCGCCGAAACAAAGTGCACGAAGTTGCTGAAGCCGGCAGTTCTCGGGAACTGTATACAACAGTTCTTTAAGATATTCCGCTGAAATATTCCGTGTGAGACAAGTCACAAACTCTAAGGAGAAAGGTCGGGCGTATTTTTTTTTATCCACAAAGTGTGCGCTCCTGTGGGATGGAACACGCCGCCGGCGACGACGTGGAGGACAGATAAGTTTGCTAACTTAGAATGACGCGAGATGAGGGTAATCCAAGTGTCAGCCGGAAGATGGCGTCAGAGCCGCGGGCCACTGGCTCTGTATCCGGAAGAAAGAAAGTTTGCCGCCGCGAAACACACCCCGTATCCTCTTTTCCTTTTCCCGCCATTGTTTCTGTTCCCTTGGCTGTGAGTATTTGTCCACACCGCGAGTGTAGCATCGAAGAGAAATATCTGCGGAGTGAGAACTCATATACGCAGAAGGAAATTTTTTCCAACCAGTCACGTGAGTTTGTGCTTCTCACATACGAAAAGTCTCTTTTCCTCCTTTCAAGTGTTTCGATCTGTATCCTAGGACCAACAGTTACTCAACGTTGCTATTACTACAGTGGAGACTGTTGTACCTAGTGGATAGTGTACATATGAACACGCGGTCTAGTAACGGATTTTACCGTCAGACAAAGGAATGTACACCTGAAACAGCCACAAAAAATTTCCGTGGTCTTCTACAGTTTTGTGGTTGTTAGACTGAGGTTGTGTTTTATACAGCATTCGTAAATATTTTTAGTTCTACATATCTATGTGCTCCATAGTTGAGGGTGTCCATAATTAAAGTTCCAGTTTCAGTACGCTGTACGAAGAGGACCACTGCTCGGAATGACGCTAAATATGAACAGAATATTATTGATGGAGGGGGGAAGCGTCATGGAGGAAAAAAAATTGTACGGAAATGGTCGTAATATGCACATCAACAGACGCGCGGCACACGGCTGTTCCTCAGTTTGTGTCAGAGACGTCCAAGGAGGATCGCGCGCTGCTGGTGAAGCTATTTCACAAGAACGGTGACTGTGCGCCAGTGGCCCTGCAGAAGTTCCGGACACTCAAGGGTATGAGAAAAGGCAATGGTCCGACGTCTGCTGAGGGTCTGGAGAAACGATTACAAAATTGGAAGTGACAGGTACTTTTGATGTGCAATGTGGCAGAGGGAGGAAAGCAGTTGATCCGACGTCTGTCGAAGATGCGATCACAGTATTGCAGGAGGGGTGGAGCGACGAATCGCACGAGCGTCGGACATGTCTGCGAGCAAGGTGCATAAAATCCTACGAAATACCCTGCATTGCTATCGGTACAAAGATCATTCGTGTTCAGGCGTTTGATCCTCCTGACCTGCCAGCAGCACAAACATTCGCTCTCAAATTCGTTGCTAGCACGGAACTTGACAATGAATGGGCGTGGAGCATTTTCTTGGCAGGCACAGAAATGCACAATATGGGCAACGGATAATCCGCACACACTTCAGCCAGTACCGCTTCGTTCTGTAGAGGTGAGTGAGTGGTGCGGGTTTGGTTCACGGCGTCGTTTATCCTAGGGCTGTATATTTTCGAGCAGATGTGTTGTGCGGCTCCTGTCACCTGTACCGTTACTGGTGAACGCTACGAGAGCCATTTGCTCACCAATCTCATTCCACACCTTCAGCAGTGTGAGTGTTTGGGTAGGATCATTTTATGCAAGCTGCACAGCCAATGGAGCGGCTGCCGCAGAGGCATCTAGGAAATGCTAGAGTTATCAGCCGGCATTTGTCTACAGCCTGGCCGTCCAGATCACCCCATGTTAATCCGTGCCACTTCTGGCTGTATGGTTACGTGAAATGTATTGTGTACAGTGTTCCAGTTACGAACGTAACTGAATTGAAAGCGTGCATTGCGCAACGCATTCTGAACATGACCCTGGAGACACTCCGATCTGTTTGGAACTCGCTGTTTCTCGATTTCAACTTGCAGCAAAAAAGAAAAACGGTGTAGAGCATACTGGCTCACGACAATTAGGAAACTTACGTCATTTGGCTTTTTTAAAACTGTTTTCTACCATCCAGTGTGGTAAGACTGACTAACAGATCCACAGCTGTTGACTTACGAACTCGTGCAGTTATGCACGTTGAAGAGTACTGGTGGGATGGGCAACTCTAATCATAGTCGTTGTATTGCGTACTTCTATTTGTAGCAGATCGCTGACAGCGTCATTTATTGGTAAAACTTTCATTAAAAACTTTAGCCAATGGAAAAAAATATTTAAGTGCGTAATTATTAAAGAAATACTGGAGTATTTTTAAAGCTACATCTATGAAAATTGGTATGCGACTTCTCAGCTACAAATTAAAATGCGCGTTTCAGTGTTTTTGGAAATAGGAAGTCTAAGCGGATGAAATAGGGAATGAAATATTTTATGAAACATTTCATTATGAAAGCATTTTTAAAGCTGACTACGAAAATTTGTATTTGGATTGTTTGTTAGAAATAAAAAATGGGTATTCCACTGTTTTTGCAAATTCAACTCCTAACGGCGTGAAACAGGGTATGAAAACTTAATATTTCGTTGTATTAAATATTTTTTAAAGCTAAAATTCATAGGTCCTTCCCTGTTACATATAAAGAAATGTGTGTTGAGGGATGAAAGTTTCTATGAAAGTATCACCACAAGAACGCAAGAGGCAGGATTAACCAAAAACTTTCGACTCCAGCTACCAGAATCGCTTTTCACTCAGAAGTTGATTCGGAAAGGACCACGTTTCTATGGCCTTACTTAGCGTCAAAAGTTTAGAAGGTGTTGCAGTTTGTGAGCAACATTAAAATCGATTAAAGGAAAACAAAAATCTGTACGTGAGCGAAGCAGCGGGCGCTAAACTAGACGGGTATAAAATGAGAAAGTCCTTTGTATAGTTCAGTGTTACTACGACAAAATAATACAGGCGCGTTTTGGAGAGAGCATCTTCAATTTCACTAGCTTTTGTATTAACTGGTTTGACATAGAAACACAGCTAACTAGATTTAAATGGTCAGAAACCCAAAAGAACCCGCTTCACAAAACTAAAAGAAAGGTTGTAACTTATAACATTAAGTCACATCCGCAATAGATCACCCAGTTGCCGCGTGGGGTAGCCACGTGGTCTTGGGCGTCTTATCACGGTCGCCGCGGCTCACCCCTCGGATGTTCGAGTCCTCCCTCTGCCATGGATGTGTGTGTGTTGTCCTTAGCGTAAGTTAGTTTAAGTTAGATTAAGTAGTGTGTAAGCCTAGGGACCGATGACCTCAGCAGTTTGGTCCCGAAAGACCTTTCCAAATTTTTCACCTAATTGCTACCTGTACATAATGATGTCTATGGATATAGAGTCGAAGCGTCACATAGACTCAATGGGAACGTATCGCCAGGTCGAACGAATCACGTGTCTTGTTACTCGAATTCGCCCTGAGCGCTGTTTTCAAGTTTGTAATTAACTAATTATTTACATTCAAGAATGCGTCTGCTGCATAGAAATAGTAGTTAAGGATAAAAAACTTTAATATAATCTGAAAACTCTTCTGTTGTCTATCAGATATTTTACTTCACTTATCAAAGACTTATTTATGTGCATTGTGTTGCTTTCTGTGCCAAAGTTAGATCCACTACACTACAACAGGGCAGAGCAGAACACTTTTCTTTCTAGTATTCTGCTGCTGATTACCTCTATTCCTTCAAAGTGCAGTAGATCGTTGACAAATTTCATGAGCGAATAAATGCACTGCAAAGATATGGTTAATAGTTTTTTTTTTTTTTTTTTTTTTTACCAGCGGTCTTCTGACGGGCTAGACGCGGCCGGTCAAGAATTCCTCCCCTGCGCCCACTTTTTTGATCTCAGAGTAGCACTTGCAACCTACATATTCGATTATTTGCTGGATATATTTCAGGACATATTCGGATGGACCGTCAGTGACAGAGCACTGCTGCTAAGAAGACGAGTACACCGTTCGTTTGTTGTATATTTTTACGAGCTTCCAGCAGGAGCGACTTATTTATTTACAGACACCTGTGAAGCTACTAGATTATTTTCGTAATTTCTTGCGTGTTCGAGTGCCTGCTAGGCACAAGCCTTTGTTTTAATGCCAGTGTAGCGTACAGTACTGCTGTTGCTATCGACCCTTATATCGACCCTCCGATCATACAGGCTTTTGTTTGTTTTAGTTAGTGTAGCTCAGTGTCGTTTAGTGAGAGAGCACTTCGAATTCCTGCTGCCAATAAGCTGAGTACACCGTTCGTTTGTCATTTTTACGAGCTTCAAACAGGAGCGACTGCAGTAATGTATAGGAACTGTGATTGCTGTGTATAGATGGGAGCTGAGTTGGCGACCCTTCGCTCACAGCTCCAGGCTGTGTTGGCTTCTGTCACACAGCTTGAGGCTGCTGCCAAGGGGCATTATTGTGGGGGCTCAGACGCAGGGGTGCAAAGGACGTCGAGCACGTCCAACGTGTCCACCGATCGGTCCACTGCTGTGGCTGACCTAGGTACTGCCTGCACTGAGGTTGACCCCTCACCTGTGGCTGAGTGGGAGATCATTCCAAAGTCTGGCAGGCACCGAAAAACTTTTGGAGGGGCCAATCGTAGGGCCTCCCCGGTTCGTTTGGCAAACAGGTTTCAGGCATCATCTGTGGCTGACGATGTCTCTGATCCAGATGCAGTCGGCCACCCTGTTCCAGAGGAAGCTTCTCGGACCACAAGGTCTGGGCGTTCACAGAGGGTGAGTTTGCTGATAGTTGGGAGCTCCAACATTAGGCACATAGTGGGACCCCTTAGGAACATGGTTGCCATGGAGGGGGAGGGAGGAAGCCAGTGTGCATTCCATGTGCATACTGGGGGGCGTCATTCCAGATGTGGAAAGGCTGCTTAAAGATGGCATGAAGAGTGCAGGGTGCAGCCAACTGCAGGTAGTGGCATGTTGGTACCAATGACGTACGTTGCTTTGGCTCTGAGGAGATTCTCTCTGGCTTTGGGAGGCTAGCGGAAATGGTAAAGACTGCCAGTCTTGCTTGCGAGATTACGGTGTAGCTCACCATCTGCAGCCGAGTGGAGGGTCTGAATCAGAGGCTCAGGCAGTTCTGTGACCGTGTAGGCTGCAGATTCCTTGACTTGCGTCATCGGGTGGTGGGTTTCCAGGTTCCACTTTATATGTCAGGACTCCACTACACACAGAAAGCGGCTAAACGGGTAGCAGGGGTTGTTTGGAAGGGACTGGGCAGTTTTTTTAGGTTAGAGGGCCTCAGGGAACCACAGGAAGGTTGTCCGTCTAAAACGGGACTGGTAAAACACAGTAAGTTAGTTAAGAAACGATCGGTATTGTAGTTGTAAATTGTCGTAGCTGTGTTGGGCAAGAACCAGAGTCCAAGCCCTAATAGAAAGCGCTGAAGCTCAAATAGTTATAGGTACAGAAAGCTGACTAAATCCGGAAATAAGCTCAGCAGAAATTTTTTCTAACGAGCGAACAGTGTTCAGAAAGAATAGATTAAATACAATTGGTGGTGGAGTATTTCTTTTTGTCAGAAGTAGTTTGTCTTATACTGAAATCGATGTAAATAGTTCCTGCGAAATAGTATGGGTAGAGGTTATCTTAACAATCGGACTAAACTATTAACTGGGTCGTTTTACCGACCCCCTTACTCAGAAGATATACTTGCTGAACAGTCCAAAGCAAACGAGTCCCATTTCAAATAGGCTCCCCCCCCCCACACACACACACACAAATGAGCCCATTCGAAGCGTAAATGGTTGCGAAAGCATACTTGACCTCTCAGCAACAAATAATCCTGGACAAACTGTGAGCATTGTGACGAACACAGGGATTAGCGACCACAAGGCAGTAGCTTCTACAGCCATCAAAAAGAAACGCAAAGTATATCTATTTAAAAAAGCTGATAAAAATGCTCTCCATGCCTTTTTAAGAGACAGTCTGCACTCCTTCCGATCTGATCATGTAAGGGTAGAAAAGTTGTGGAACGATTTCAAAGAGATAGTATCGACAGCAATTGAGAGATATATACCACATAAATTAGTAAGTGATGGTACTGTGATTCTTCAGTTTGTCCCGGCGTATTTCTTGCTCGAGCAGTCCACGGATGTACTGCCGGCCCATAGTGTCCTACGGGCACAATATTTCGGCGATCAGACATGTCGCCATCGTCAGGTGCGCTGACGAACTGAGCTCCTGAGAGCAGGCGGCAGTCTTAAATCCCCTCCCCTCGCGAAGTGTTCCCTCCGCGGTCCGCGGTCCGCGGTCCGCGCCCGCGTGTCAGCGGTCGCTGAGACGCTGGCGTCGGCGTCTGTGGTGGCGTCGGTGAAACTGCCTCGTCTGCCCTAGTCGCCCGTCCGTTTCCCTTGCTGGTTCCCATGGCCTGCTGAGGTTGTAGCCGCAATCTCGGGCATTTCGATAGCCTCTCTAAGGACGCTGTCCCTGTATTTAGATGTGTGGGTTGAGACTACACTGCTGCAACGCTCAGTGTTTGACCGGTCAGGGCTCGCCCGTTGACGGGGGGACCGAGCCGCTTGTGTCTTTTTTTTTTCTTCATTTTGTTTGTTATTGATCGTTGTGTTTGGTCATTGCGGACGTCGCAAGACGTCCTGTTCAAGTTCGGTGTTTGATCCTTCCACTCAGTTTTTTTATTACAGAAGCCAACCGGCTCTCTGACCGAACACGCTGAGCTACCGTGCCGGCTTCCACACGACTCTGCTCGGCTCGGTCACGTACTCGCACCATGTTTGTTTGTCCGGATCCCGGACACGCGGATAACCGAGCATGACCCGTCACCGCTGACGCCTCACCTCGCTGCACTGTACTGTGCAAATCCAACGCCTCTCTCTCTCTCTCTCTCTCTCTCTCTCTCTCTCTCTCTCTCTCTCTCTCTCTCACACACACACACACACACACACACACACAATGTATTTATCTCTGTCTCTCTTTCTCTTTTAATACAAAAGTAACGTTTCCAAGAACGGGTACGTAACACAGCTAAATTCATAGAGCACTTTCTTTTACAGTATTTACTCCCGTCTTCTTAACGCCCGGGAATTTTGTTGTAAATAAAACATTGTTCACAAGAGACCAATCTGTGCTAATGTAATGTGTTGTAAGCGTCAAATAGTGCACCTAATTATGCGAATCAGTCCACATATCAACTGTCGCAGCACATGTTTTATTAATAACTTCCGCAATAACATAAGGCAGTATGCTGTTTCGTATTGCATCAGCTTGTTCTTTGACATGTCTGCTTATAGTAAATGGATGTGGCATGACATCTGCCACGTTAACTTCTCAATAATGCGCACCTACATGTATTAATTCTTGGCCTAGTTCTGTGAAACCTTCACTGGAAACAACATTAAAAGGTCTCATATCTTTAGCACACATTCCAACACACTTTGCTGTAACACTGGTTTTTATTACTGTCGGTATTCCTGAAGGAGCTGTATCTTTGTGAGGTTTCTTGCAACTGTGTTTCTTTAAATGAGTGGTTCCCGATTGGAAACACAATAATGTGGAGCAGTTTATCCATGATACGTACCCAGTAGTCGCACTGTTTTCGTCTAAAACCAACTTGGCTTTTTAGACCTTCCCGTCTCTTCAATGTGTAAACATTGGTTTCAATCTTACGTCTTACTGCACTGGCTTCCTCGCACTGCATGATAGAGATAGAGATAGAGAGAGAGAGAGAGAGAGAGAGAGAGAGAGAGACCACAAATGAGAAGCCCGTACTAGCTGCGGTCTCACACGGATAATGACACGTGTAATGTGTTTGACGTTACGTGCTCCGTGTTCGGTCACGGCTTCTATGCTCTGTCACTAGCTCTAGTGCGAGCAGCCTATCCAGTTAGGGTGTGCTCGCTCAATCTCGTATTTTGTGCTCGCTTACTCGGTCATGCAGGACTCTAGTTAAGACGTGGTATGTGGGTAGGCCATTCCGTGATTTTCGGACAAACAGTGCTCTGCGACTGCCGACTTGTTGGTGTACACAAGTCGAGTGTGCCTCTTATGTTCTCGGCAACGATCATCAATGGTGCGCACTGTCTGTCCAATATGTCTTCCCTCATTGACACGGAATCTGGTATACACCGGCCTTCCGCAAACCGAGATCGTCTTTCACACTTCCCAATAACGCTCGTGTTTTATTTGCTGGGCAAAAGACAGTTCCTACTCGGCGTTTCCTCAATATTCGTCCTATTTTCCCCGATAGTGCGCCAGTATACAATATATAGGCAGTGGATATTTCTTTCTCCGTGACTTCTTCCGTCTCCACACGCTGTACTGTAGAGTTGGGGCGGAGAGCGCGTCTGATCTGCCATTTCGAGTACTTGTTTTTCCGGAATACAGTTTTGAGGTGTTCCAGCTCTTGGGGCAGACAGTCTGCGTCAGAGGTGGTGCGCGCCCTGTGCACCAGTGTTTTTAACACCCCATTCCTCTGCACAGGGTGGTGGGAGCTATCCACGTGCAAATACAGGTCCCTGTGCGTTTCTTCCTGTATACCCCGTGGCCTACATCTACATCCATACTCCGCAAGCCACCTGACGGTGTGTGGCGGAGGATAGCCTGAGTACCTCTATCGGTTCTCCCTTCTATTCCAGTCTCGTATCGTTCGTGGAAAGAAGGATTGTTGGTATGCTTCTGTGTGGGCTCTAATCTCTCTGATTTTATCCTCATGGTCTCTTCGCGTGATATACGTAGGAGGGAGCAATATACTGCTTGACTCTTCGGTGAAGGTATGTTTTCGAAACTTCAACAAAAGCCCGTACCGAGCTACTGAGCGCCTCTCCTGCAGAGTCTTCCACTGGAGTTTATCATCTCCGTAACGCTTTCGCGATTACTAAATGATCCTGTAACGAAGCGCGCTGCTCTCCGTTGGATCTTCTCTATCCCTTCTACCAACCCTATCTGGTACGGATCCCACACTGGTGACCAGTATTCAAGCAGTGGGCGAACAAGCGTACTGTAACCTACTTCCTTTGTTTTCGGATTGCATTTCCTTAGGATTCTTCCAATGAATCTGAGTCTGGCATCTGCTTTACCGACGATCAACTTTATATGATCATTCCATTTTAAATCACTCCTAATGCGTACTCCCAGATAATTTATGGAATTAACTGCTTCCAGTTGCTGACCTGCTATTTTGTGGCTAAATGATAAGGGATCTATCTTTCTATGTATTCGCAGCACATTACACTTGTCTGCATTCAGATTCAATTGCCATTCCCTGCACCATGCGTCAATTCGCTGTAGATCCTCCTGCACTTCAGTACAATTTTCCATTGTTGCAACCTCTCGATAGACCATAGCATCAGCCGCAAAAAGCCTCAGTGAACTTCCGATGTCATCCACAAGGTCATTTATGTATATTGTGAATAGCAACGGTCCTATGACACTCCCCTGCGGTACACCTGAAATCACTCTTACTTCGCAAAACCATTGAGAATGTCATGCTGCGTTCTGTTACCTAGGAACTTCAGTCCAATCACACAATTGGTCTGATAGACCATATGCTCTTACTTTGTTCATTAAACGACTGTGGGAAACTGTATCCAACTCCTTGCGGAAGTCAAGAAACACAGCATCTACCTGGGAACCCGTGGCTATGGCCCTCTGAGTCTCGTGGACGAATAGCGCGAGCTGGGGTTCACACGACCGTCTTTTTCGAAACCCATGCTGATTCCTGCAGAGTAGATTTCTAGTCTCCACGTTAGAGATATAGTTCTGCACATCTGTTCGACGTCCCTTCTTGAAAACAAAGATGACCTGTGCCCTTTTCCAATCCTTTGGAACGCTACGCTCTTCTAGAGACCTACGGTACACCGTTGCAAGAAGGCGGGCAAGTTTCTTCACGTACTCGAACTGGTATCCCATCAGGTCCAGCAGCCTTTCCTCTTTTGTGCGATTTTAATTGTTTCTCTATCCCTCTGTCGTCTATTTCGATACATACCATTTTGTCATCTGTGCGACAATCTAGAGAAGGAACTACAGTGCAGTCTTCCTCTGTGAAACAGCTTGGGAAAAGACATTTAGTATTTCGGCCTTTAGTCTGTCATCCTCTGTTTCAGTACCATTTTGGTCACAGAGTGTCTGGACATTTTGTTTTGATCCACCTACCGTTTTGACATAACACCAAAATTTCTTAGAATTTTCTTCCAAGTCAGTACAAAGAACTTTACTTTCGAAGTCATTGAACGCCTCTCGCATAGCCCTCCTCACACTACATTTCGCTTCGCGTAACTTTTGTTTGTTTGCAAGGCTTTTGCTATGTTTGTTTGCTGTGAACTTCCCTTTGCTTCCGCAGCAGTTTCCTAACTCGGTTGTTGTACCACGGTGGCTCTTTTCCATCTCTTACGATCTTGCTTGGCACATACTCATGTAACGCATATTGTACGATGGTTTTGAACTTTGTCCACTGATCCTCAACACTATCTGTACTTGAGACAAAACTTTTGTGTTGAGCCGTCAGGTACTCTGTAATCTGCATTTTGTCACTTTTGCTAAACAGAAAAATCTTCCTACCTTTTTAAATATTTCTATTTACGGCTGAAATCATCAATGCCGTAACCGCTTTATGGTCGCTGATTCCCTGTTCTGCGTTAACTGTCTCAAATAGTTCGGGTCTGTTTGTCACCAGAAG
Source organism: Schistocerca nitens (assembly GCF_023898315.1). Taxonomy (NCBI): domain Eukaryota; kingdom Metazoa; phylum Arthropoda; class Insecta; order Orthoptera; family Acrididae; genus Schistocerca; species Schistocerca nitens. Next base: position 11,158,065 of record NC_064625.1, on the reverse strand, counting down.
GTCTAATATGTTATCGCCACGAGTCGGTTCTGTGTTTAACTGCTCAAGGTGCCTAGGGTGCCATCCGCTTTTCTTTTGACCACGATGCCCAGGAATGGTAATTTTCCTTCTGCGTCGGTCTCCATATGGAGAAAACGTAAACCTACCTGTAATTGCATGCGGATATCTGCCACCACCCTGCGCAGAGGAATGGTGTGCTAAAAACACTGGTGCACAGGGCGCGCTCCATCTCTGACGCAGAGTGTCTGCCCCAAGAGCTGGAACACCTCAGAACTGTATAAATCTTATAATTAAATGCTTCCGTGAGACATTTAAGTCTCTTTTCATTATCTAAGATAATGATCGAAGATCTATAAGATCACCGATGGAACAAGGACGTCCCATTACGTCCATGGCAATAACGACAATACGTAAGGGAAAAATGAATTTAAGTTTTTGTTGGGGAGGGCACTAAGGTAGTTAGTGCAGCAATGTTGACCATCGTACTGTGGTGGTGTAATGGTCAGCATTTTTGCATAGCAAGTAAAAGACCTGGGTTCGAGTCCTGGCCGCAGCGCAAATTTTAATTCATTTCGTGTGCTTCGTTCATTTTCGTAGATAATAAAAAGAGACTTAAATGTCTAAGGGAAACAATTATAATTGCGAGAGTAGTTGGATAGACTACTGGAAGACAGAACTATCATATTTGACAGTCTTCCTGGGTGTACGACGTGTTTCCTCCTCTCGACGTATGAGGGTACCTCCAGCATTGTCGATGATGACAGTTTTTGTGTTGCAGATGTTGTGGTGTGGTGTGGTGAGGCAAGGAGTCGCACGTGCGCACTGAGCTCCGTGTCTGGACACGGCGCACCCACCGGTCAACGTCACCGTACTGCTTCGCCGTGTGGGTCTCTGGAGATGTGCATTCGGCTCTGTTTTATGGACGACAATGCGCACCCGCATCCAACTGTGCAGTTCTTGGGAGAGCGAATGGACGGGCCTGCCGTTTCCCCAGATTTAAGTCCTACAGAGTGTGTGTGTGCGATGCATTAAGGAGACTACTGATGTACGTTGACATGCATCAACGACCGTCCACAGCAGGTGTCACTCTAGCTGGTGGGGGGAGTAGGACGATCGACCACAGAACCTCCGCACCAACCTTGTGGCACAGCTCTTTTGATGTCCAGGGGAGCGTCGCGAATCACGGTGACTGCAGTGTAGTCTGAATGAAAGTGTCGTTTCTGTTGGTTTAAACCTTGACTGTTACTCTGCGTTTGGTGTTCCACAGTTATTGCGGTTATGCTGTGTTTCTTCCTTTTTCTACGTCTGGCAGCAGCGGTGTGTATCGATATTCGCACCTTGTACTATCTTTGGTCTGGTGCTTATAGTTTCCGGCTAGCCGGTGTGCGGCAGTCGGTCGGCTGGTGTGGATCGGCCAGGAAACCTCCGCGCGGCGCAGTGGGACGGGGCCGCTGGAGGTCTCTACGCAGTGTCGGGGTGTGTGGGAGCTGTTCAGATTGCTACGAGGTTCGTGGCTCACCGACCCAGGACGTCAAAGTTGAAAGGGCCATTTAATTACCGAAGCCATTCTGTTCACATTGTGCCGTTGGTTGTCATGGCTGTTGGGGATATTCCCGTGAGCAACAGCGAGTGGTCGAGTTGGCGAAAGTTTGGCCGCCATCCGGTGGAATTTAACTGTATTTTGCTTATTTGAAGTCCAAGCGCACCAGCGGAATTTTCTGCCTTGTGGCCGTTAGCCTTCCGGTAACCTGCCCTGGCCGCTGACATAAAATTCAGGCAGTGTCCTTTCCTCACCGTGTTGTCGCTGTCCAACACGTGTGTGTAGTTTTGACAGCTTACGTGTACTTGGTTGTGGGCGGCTACGCCTCTTATGTGTTGGCTTTGGAGTTCCTTGTGTACTGGTCGGGTGGAAAGCAAGTCGTCTTGTCGGTGGGTCCGTTGACTGTCTCTTGGTTGGGTTGCCGGGGGATCGGATGTAGTTGGGCCGACTGCCTGGCTCCCCTAAGCGAACGTTAATATCTCAAGTGCAGACCGACCCCCGGAAACTTCTGAGCGCCACTGGCTGAACTGCCTTTTCTTATTGGTGTTTGTTTGTATATTTTAATCGCTCATAGCCGATGGTTTCAATTTGTATGCTTATAGTTGCGTTTTGAATAATGGGCCTTCAGCCGCTTTAAAATTATAAAGTTCCTTACTTGTCAAGTATTGCATTGTTTGGGCCTTCAGCTTCATTTAAAATATTTTTTTGGATAAAGCTTTGGGCCTTCTGCCTTTTGAAAATTCATTGTAGTTGTGTTTTTCAATAATGGGCCTTCAGCCGTCTAAAAATTGAAATTCCTTGGTTGTCAAGTATTAGATTGTTTGGGCTTCAGCATCATTTTAAATATTATTTAAGGATAAAACCTAGCGAATTTCCGCCATGTGAAAATTTATTCTAGTTGTGTTATAAATCATGGGCCTTCAGCCGTTTTAAAAATTGAAGAGGTTGTGCCCTTAAGTCATAAGATCGTAAGACATATTCAGTCGATAGTAAAGCTCGGATATTTGAGCTGTAATGTTTGGGCAACTAAATCAAGTTATGTGTGTTCGAGTGTAACTGACAGTCGCTCATTTTTGGCCCCTTTCCACAATTCCAATTACCTGTTCTGTCCTGCGGATTTAAACAGGTGTTTCACGTATTTCTTTCGGTTACCTCCTGTACTATACTGTAGCAGTTCTCCTCCTTTCATCGCGCTCGCTATGTTGGTTGGTAGTGACATTCGGAAGTTACTTTCGTCTTTACGTTTTGCACACCAGCGTACGAGGAGACGCACTGTGGAACTAGACCATCTACATCTACATCCATACTCCGCAAGCCACCTGACGGTGTGTGGTGGCGGGTACCTTGAGTACCTCTATCGGTTCTCCCTTCTCTTCCAGTCTCGTATCGTTCGTGGAAAGAAGGATTGTCGGTGTGCCTCTGTGTGGGCTCTAATCTCTCTGATTTTATCCTCATGGTCTCTTCGCGAGATATACGTAGGAGTGAGCAATATACTGTTTGACTCCTCGGTGAAGGTATGTTATCGAAACGTCAACAAAAGCCCGTACCGAGCTACTGAGCGTCTCTCCCGCAGTCTTCCACTGGAGTTTATCTATCATCTCCGTAACACTTTCGCGAGTACTAAATGATCATGTAACGAAGCGCGCTGCTCTCCGTTGGATCATCCCTATCTCTTCTATCAACCCTATCTCTTCTATCAACCCTATCTCTTCTATCAACCCTATCTCTTCTATCAACCCTATCTCTTCTATCAACCCTATCTCTTCTATCAACCCTATCTCTTCTATCAACCCTATCTGGTACGGATCCCACACTGCTGAGCAGTATTCAAGCAGTCGGCGAACAAGTGTACTGTAACCTACTTCCTTTGTTTTCGGACTGCATTTGCTTAGGAGTCTTCCAATTAATCTCAGTCTCGTATCTGCTTCACCGACGATCAGTTTTTTATGGTCATTCCATTTTAAATCACTCCTGAAACCTACTCCCAAATAATTTATGGAATTAACTGCTTCCAGTTGCTGACCTGCTATACTGTAGCTAAATGATAATGGATCTTTCTTTCTATGTATTCGCAGCACATTACACTTGTCTACATTGAGATTCAACTGCCATTCCCTGCACCATGCGTCAATTCGCTGTAGATCCTCCTGCATTTCAGTACAATTTTCCATTGTTACAACCTCTCGATATACCACAGCATCATCCGCAAAAAGCCTCAGTGAACGTCCGATGTTATCCACAAGGTCATTTATATATATTGTGAATAGCAACGGTCCTACGACACTCCCCTGCGGCACACCTGAAATCACTCTTACTTCGGAAGACTTCTCTCCATTTCGAATGACACGCTGCGTTCTGTTATCTAGGAACTCTTCAATCCAATCACACAATTGGTCTGATAGTCCATTGCTCTTAGTTTGTTCATTAAAGGACTGTGGGGAACTGTATCGAACGCCTTGCGGAAGTCAAGAAACACGGCATCTACCTGTGAACTCCCTCTGTTTATGGCCCTCTGAGTCTCGTGGACGAATAGCGCAAGGTGGGTTTCACACGATCGCCTTTTTCGAAACCCATGCTGATTCCTACAGAGTAGATTTCTAGTCTCCAGAAAAGTCATTATAATCGAACATAATACGTGTTCAAAAATTCTATAACTGATAGAGATATAGGTCTATAGTTCCAGGGCAGTACGGTGGATCGCTGTGTGGGGGGAAAAACAGCAGGTCGAGGTCACGCTACGTGCTGTGGGTAGCGAAGCGTGGCGCAGACGCGGCTGCTGTCAGAAGCTGCGCCGTCGAAAGTTTGCCGGGCAGCTGGCGGAAGAGATAGCGCGATCGCGTTGAACCGGCGCCAAATATACCCGCCGGCGGGAGGGAGGGAGAGCGGCGGGGGAATGTAGGCGGGGGGGGGGGGGGAGGGAGGGAGGGAAAAAATGCTACGATCGATCCCACTTATCTCCGCAACACAGCTACGCGACAGAGTTTTCCATTTGCGAGTCCAACAGGTTTGCTCCGACAATCGCCTTCATTACGTCTGTTTGATTTCTTCGCGGCTGTAGACTGGGAGTCTATTCAGCAGTACATCTTCCGCCTTTGCACTGGTTTGATGCAGCCAGTTTGTCCTGTGTAAACCGCTGCCTCAGCGAATAACTTACATCCTACTGATGGGAACAACCAAAAGTCTTTGAGACGACTATTGGAAAAACAAACAACCAGTTCGGTTCAGTTTTACGTATCGGTTGAATCGATCGTCCCTTCACTTAAACCCGTCCATACAACAACCGAATGAAAACAATCGATTCGTTTGGTGGTAGTTTTACGTATTGGTTGGATAGTTATTCATTCATTCCTTTCGAGTGCACCCACTCTATCAAAGCAACTGAATGAAAATAGTCGATCCGTTGTAGTTTGTCGTCATTTGTTCGGTTCTGTACCTCAGTCGGTAAACAAGAAACCCTTACACGAGCTCTTTGTTGTCCGTTCGCCCGCCTACCTGCCTACCCGTCCGGCTATCAGAAACACTTTTTCTTGGGAACGGGTGAGCCCAGAAAGTTGAAGTTTATGTCACATATTAAGGGGAGGTTTATTATCTTTTGGTTCAAAAAGTCGATTTTTTTAAAATTGCATTTTTGGATCCATATAAGTGTTTAGAATCCACCCCTGAAACGGTTTTTCCGAATATGGAGCGGAAATGTTCGTTATTCGCGGTTGAACAAAAAAATGCACCTGCCTGAAATCGGCCTTTTCCCCCCACACACCAGTTTTTTTCTTTCTTCGGAGGACGAGTCATTGTACCGGTGCTTGGGAGGAAACACACAAAATTCAAATGAAAGTTTCAACGCGTGTGTTTGGAAGTTAGTCCCCAAGCATCTGCAATGTGGTACGAACACTGTGGAGATTGCGACTTTCCTGGCAGTGAGCAGCTTCAACGAAGGGTATTCAGCAATTCTGAAGATTGTGGCAATGATGAACGTCCCCCTGGGACTCTATTCGACGCAGTTCGCCAAGCATTCGGACGACCACCGGATTCAAGCGGCCGAAAACCGTTTGTCACCGGCCGTACGAGCGGCTCTGGAGCAGCGCAGGATGGCCCAGATCGAGCAGAACGCCCTCTGTGAGGAAGAGGAAGGACTAGTTTATGGACCCGGAATAGCAGATTGAACGTACGTTGCATAATATTGCATTTATATGTAGTCAAAACTTCAAACGCGTTTTTCTCGAAAGACTTTTTTATCGCTTGATATGGTGACTTCAAATCTACTGAACCGATTGGCATGATTCTTTGTTTCAGACAAAGCTAACTAAATTGTCTAGGAGTTTTACCACTTTTATTCTGAGCCATCAACTATAAATATTTTTACTTGGCCTGACGAAGTGAAAAAATTGATGAAAAAATCTGTTTTTTTCAAATGGTCGCCATTTTGTTTCCTATGGTCCAAATAACTTAAGCGAGGTACAACTCCTAAAGAATCTTATATACTTCGCTAACGTCAACTTAATTTTTATTTCAGACGAGCCGGCTGACCTCCGACATATCGCACGTGGAGGTCTACATCGAAATTTTGTTTCGTCCCGACGGCACTTCCGCCTTTGCTGTTCGACATTTCCGATCGAATAAATTCCAGTTTGTAGAGGAAATATCAATAAACATTTTGACCAAATTTGAAACTGATATCTGTAACAAATCCTGAGAAAAAATTCTCAAAGAACATCCTTTTTTCGGGCCAAAGACAGTAAGCCTGCCCTTAAGGTCTTCGGTCCCTTGGCGGTGCAAACAAGCGAAGCTTCTAAGTTAGTGCAATGAAAGGATACGGCCATTTATGTCACGTATTTTGATACTCGCAAACCTAGAATCGTGAAATCTGGCATGAAGCAATCTTTCACAGTACAAGCAAAGGGGGGAAAAAAATAAGAAAATTGTTAATTTGTAATTCTATCACACGAAAGAAACATTTACTGTGTCATTTGTTATCCGACTTCAGACTGGAAATTAAAACATTCTTGAAAGTGTGTGTGTGAATTCCTAAGGGACCAAACTGCTGGGGTCATCAGTCCCTAGACTTACACACTACTTAAACTAACTTATGCTAAGGACAAAACACACACACACACACACACACACACACACACACACACACACCACCCATGCCCGAGGGAGGACTCCAACCTCCGGCGTGAGTTGTCGTGCAATCCGTGACATGGCACCTCTACCCGCGAGTCCACTCCGCGCGGCATTCTTGAAAGTGGAAAACGACATTTTGTCAATGGAGTGAGTGATTATTTTGTAAAATATTTTTATTTATAGACGCAATCACATTCTTATGACACCGTCATAACCGGTTTCGTCCATACAATGACCATCTTCAGATTCTAAAGGCGGCATACACAGAACACAGTGACAACCCATGAACCTGTGTTCAGCGTATGCCGCCTTTAGAATCTGAAGATGGTCATTGTATGGACGAAACCGGTTATGACTGTGTCATAAGAATGTGACTGCGTCTATAAGTAAACAAAACAATCTTGGAAGTGTTGCCATCGCTGGTGCTGTTATCTTCCCAGAACAAACGGCGACAGAAGTGGTCCGCATTCTCGCTTCTCGGAGTGGATCAACTGTCTGTATCCATAATTAAGTTTGTGCGGAACCCTGACCGTGAGGGCTCTACTCGCGCCTGGCCAATTATTTTTAATATTCTTTGGACAGTTAACCAGCACAGCAATCGCCTGAAAATGTGTGGAGAAACCACCCAAAACTAATGATAGTTTGGCCGGCAGAACCGATAGATAGACGCCGACCTGCTTTCATATGAAAGTAAAGATTGCAATAATTTTGGAACACGTATTATGTTCGACTATAATGACCTTTCTGGAGACTAGAAGTCTACTCTGTAGGAATCAGCATAGGTTTCGAAAAAGACGATCGTGTGAAACCCAGCTCGCGCTATTCGTCCACGAGACACAGAGGGCCATAGACACGGGTTCCCAGGTAGATGCCGTGTTTCTTGACTTCCGCAAGGCGTTCGAAACAGTTCTCCACAGACGCTTAATCAACAAAGTAAGAGTATATTGTCTATCAGACCAATTGTGTGATTGGATTGAAGAGTTTCTAAATAACAGAACGCTGCGTGTCATTCTCAATGGAGAGAAGCCTTCCGAAGTAAGAGTGATTTCAGGTGTGCTGCAGGGGTGTATCGTAGGACCGTTGCTATTCACGATATGTATAAATGACCTTGTGGATAATATCGGAAGTTCATTGAGGGTTTTTGCGGATGATGCTGTAGTATATCGAGAGGTTATATCAATGGAAAATTGTACTGAAATGCAAGAGGATCTGCAGCGAATTACGCATGGTGCAGGGAATGGCAATTTAATCTCAATGTAGACAATAATGTGCTGCGAATACATAGAAAGAAAGATCCCTTATCATTTTGCTACAATATAGCAGGTCAGAAAGCGGAAGCAGGTAATTCCATAAATTATCTGGGAGTAGGCATTAGGAGTGATTTAAAACAGAATGTTCATATAAAGTTGATCGTCGGTACAGCAGATACCAGACAGATTCATTGGAAGAATCCTACGCTTCGTTACAGGATCATTTAGTAATCGCGAAAGTGTTACGGAGATGATAGATAAACTCCAGTGGGAAACTCTGCAGGAGAGACGCTCAGCAGCTGGGTACGGGCTTTTGCTGAAGTTTCGAGAACATACCTTCACCGAGGAGTCAAGCAGTATATTGCTCGCTCCTACGTATATCTCGCGAAGAGACCATGAGGATAAAATCAAAGAGATTAGAGCCCACACAGAAGCATACCGACAATCTTTCTTTCCACGAACAATACGAGACTGGAATAGAAGAGAGAACAGATAGTGGTACTCAAAGTGCCCTCCGCCACACACCGTCGGGTGGCTTCCGGAGAATGGATGTAGATGTAGATAATATCGCATACACTCCCGAAGTGTGACATTTCACTTCGTCCTGCCCCTCCGCCTGTTTCACTTTCTCTCTCAGCCAGCGTGGTTGGACACGTTTTCCATGCAACAAAGATCGAGTAATTTAGCGGGCCACGCAGCCTGATTGTTCGTGAAACTGGGAACGGCTACGTGCAGTCCTCAGAACACGGCTGCTGGCATCTCGAAAGAGGGAGGTGTCCTTAGGATACTGATAAACAGGAAAAAAACTCTTAACCGTCAATAATGTTGAAATAAACTCAACTGTTCACGTTTATGGTAACTTGTATGAACAGCCTCGGATAGTGGTACGAAAACTACGCCAGAGTATCACACAACCACCTTCGGCCTGACGAGCAAAAGAAACGGGTACACCTGCCTAATATCGTGTAACACCCCTGCGAACACAGAAGTGTCGTAACATGACGCGGCATGGACTCGACTAGTCTCTGAAGTAGTGCTGGAGGGAAATGACGCCATGAATTCTGCAGGGCTGTTCTAAAATCCGTAAGACTATGAGGGGCTGGAGATCTCTTCTGAACAGCACGTTGTAAGGCATCGAGGATATGGTAAATAATGTTCATATCTGGGGAGTTTGGTGGCCATTGGAAGCGTTTAAACTCAGAGGAGTGTTCCTGGAGTCACTCCTTAGCAATTCAGGACTTGTGGGGTGTCGCATTGTCCTGCTAGGATTGCGCAAGTCCGTCGGAATGCACGATGGACATGAATGGATGCAGCTACTCAGACAGGATGCTTACGAACTTGTCACCTCTTTGTGGTCCTGTCACTTTAAGTGGCGGGCATCTGGCGAAGCCGACCATAGCACTATCTCGTTCAGGTCCTGTCACTTTCAACGGTTGACTCATCGCCGCGCTGGCGAGGTGAAAGCAGGTAAACTGGCTCGGACAGCTCCAGTGGAATGCGCTTCACGCACAGTATCACCAATAAACTTACTTCTATGGAAGTCGTATCTACACGTATCAGTGGGAACTGCACACGCCCCACGCCATACAGAGCCTCCCCCAGCTTCAACAGTCCCCTGCTGACATGCAGGGTCCCTGGATTCATGGGGTTGACTCCATACCAGCACACGACTATCCGCTAGATACAATTTGAAATGAGACTCGTCTGACCAGGCAACGTGTTTCCAGTCGTCAACAGTCCAATGTCTGTGTTGACGCGCCGAGGCGAGGCGTAGAGCTTTGTGTCGTGCAGTCATCAAGGGTACACGAGCAGGCCTTCTGCTTCCCCTAAGCCCGTATCGATGATCTTGAGTGGTTCGCACGCTGGCATTTGCTGATGCCCCAGAATTGAAATGTGAAGCAATATGTGAAAATGTTGCACTTCTGTATTGTTGAACGATTCTCTTCGTTGGTCCCATTCTATGAGGATCTTTTTCCGGCCTCAGCGATGTTTACACCACAGTCACCTGCTGCCACCGACTTTTTGCCTGAGCAGTTTATATCCATTGTGTTGAAGGGTGTGGCGAGATCTAGGTCCTCAGTGGACCCCAGGATCTCCACCTCATCCACAGTCGCAGAGCTTTAAGGTAGCGGTGGTGTGGGTTCCACTGCAATTCCCTTGTTTTTGGGGACCTTCTTTCTGGATCTCTCTCGCTGTTCCTTGGGTTTCCCTGGCTGGGAGGACCGCTGATTCAGTCTTCAGGACTGAGTATGAGTGTGAAGCCCTACATCCAGCTGCTTTTGGGCTCTTCAGCCACTAGTGGTCTTTCCCACTAGCAGAAACCTGGGAAGGGTGTGACCCAAGGGTCCCCTTCCTAGCGAGAGGAGCCGAAGCAGACTTACACTTCTCTGGCCAAAAAGGGGACTGGTATCCCCGATGGTTGGGGGAGTGTTGCACCAGAAGTAGGTGGCGTGGGAGCTACAGGGAATGAAGTGGCCTCTACCATCAAGGGGGCAGGTGTATTCTTCTGGTTCTGAGAGGCGACAGGAATGTGATAGGGAGACAACTCATCTTGTAGCGGTGGCGTAAGAGGTGGTCATAGCCACAGGATGTAAGCGCCCCAATTTCCTCTTAGCCTCAGAGTAGGTCAGTCAGTCCAGGATCTAATATTCCATGATTTTCCTCTCTTTCTGTAAAATCCTGCAGTCTGGCGAGCAAAGTGAATGATGCTCTTTGCAGTTGACACAGATGGGGGGGGGCACATGCAGTATTGCGATGTGATGGACGTCCACTATATCGAAATGTGATGCTGTAAGTATAGCGAGAAAACATGTCCGAACTTCCAGCACTTAAAGCACCGCATCATGGGAGGGATATATGGCTTGACATCACAGTGGTAGATCATTATCTTGACCTTCTGAGGCAATGTGTCACCCACAAAGGCCAAGATGAAGGCACCGATGGCAACCTGGTTATCCCTCGCACTCTAGTGGACGTGCCGGACGAAGTGAACACCTCACCACTCTAAACTGGCTCGCAGCTCATCATCAGACTTTAAAAGAAGGTCCCTGTGGAATATAGCACCCTGGATTATATTTAAGCTCTTATGGAGCGTGATGGTAACAGAAACATTCACCAACTTATCAAGACTGACACAGAGCGCATTTTGGACAAGCCCTCCACCTCCCCAAACTTGTCCTCCAAATGCTCCACAAAAAATAGAGGCTTCATGGACATGAAAGATTCCCATCAACTCTCGTACATACGAGGTACTGGGATGAATAAGCTTCACTGCCATCCTTAGCCTGGCATTGCTTCCGTGGTGTGGCCAGGGAGGGGCACGATTTGGGGTCATATTTCATAGCATTTAGACTTTGCCAGCTTAGAGACTGCCGTGATGCCACCCACTCTGACCAGGGGCCCTCCCCACGGGCGCCACCCAGTCTCAGCAAGGGCCACTTGGCGGGATGGCCATTGCCGGGAGTCCCGATGCCCCAGCGTGATGGACGTCTACCTCTTGGCATACGTGGAGAGTTAAGGGCGCAGGCATCAGCAGAGTGATCCCTGTGTTGTCAGGGGACTACAACCAATGGGGTACATGGTGGCTCCACCACAACGGACTGGCTACCAAGCTGGATATGAGGTGCTAAGAAGTCCATAGTCATCGTCGGCGCAGAAAGCATCACTGCATAGTGCATGATGGGAAACGCACCCAGGAAGGTGTCCTCACCCAGGAGATGGAGAATGAGCAGGACTGAAATGCGACGACGAGAAAGTGGGCAGAAGATGGACACAGTGCACCATGTAAGGCAGCCTCTCCCAATTGGTTTGCTGTTCGGGAAAATTTAGAATGATGGAGGCCAAACCTGACGTGACCATCACATAAAGGCCGAAACGTATGAGACTCCTTTTAGTCGTCCCCTTACGACAGGCAGGAATACCTCGGGTCTATTCTAATCCCCAGACCCGCAGGGGAAAAAATAAAAGCCGGCTGCAGTGGCCGGGAATCGAACACGGATGAACTGCTTGGAAGGCAACTATGCTGACCATGATACCACCACCGCACAACCTATGCATAGAGGATAGCCATCTTGCATGAAAATGATCCTACTCACACATCCACGCTGTTGAAGGATTGGAATGACGTTCGTGCCTAAAAGATAGTCACAGCGTTTACCAGTGACAGTACAGGTAAAAGAACCCACAGGATTCATCTCCTTGAAAAAATATGGCCTTACTATAAACGATGGCGTCCGCCTGCACTACAGTGTCACCTTTACAGAATGAAGTGCATGCAGATTTTCCGTTGGCTATATTTTGCAGTTCTGCATATGGAAATGCCTTTGGAAATGGATTTCATCTGTCGACAGTGCACCATAGCCATTCATTGTCTACTTCCGTGCGAGCCAGAACTTGCAGAGCGAACGTTTGTCTTGCTCGCATGTCACCAGGAAACAACTGCTGAACACGAGTGATTTTGTCTGGATAGTGTAATGCCACAACGAAGCATAGCCAAGGCGCAGCAGTTGAATAAGTGAACGCTCATGCCATCTGTTGGATAGTTGCACAAACAAAAGCACAGGTGCTTCCGCTTGGCGGCAGTCAAATGAAATAGCGCTACGAGTGAGACAGTATCTGAATAGTGCTGCGCTCGGATGACGAAATAAAGAAGCATTAAACTAGAATAATATTATGTATAGTAAAAATATTAATTATATATATATATATGACTGTAACTGAATATGGTAATGTTATGTTATGTCCATTTGTAAATAGAGAACTTGGCATAGTGTAAATTAATGTTTAAATGTGAGGGAAATCCCCGAGAATGCGGACAATGCAGGTTGGCGCGTGAATTTGGCAGTAGAGAGAGAGACATGTGTTCTGGAATTGTTCAGATGCAGAACGGAGATTACGCGCGCGAAAGTGACGGTTTAAGTACGGTACAGTAACGTTGCTTATAGACAGTTAAAAGGGAGCTTACAACAAACACGAACTGGATTTATGGTGTGTCGGCAAGTCAAGTGGACAATAAGGCTTGCACGATGCAACATTTCGACGGAGACGGCTTGTGAGCGATATAGTTGCCGTTCCCGCTCAAAAAGCACATGGCACGCCTTCTGGAAGTCTGCGTAATTTACGACGGACTGCAGCGACCAGCAGCAAGGTATGAAGTGATCAGTTTCTGCAGCTAATGTTGCAATGTGTTCTTACTACCATATGAGATCCATTGATGAGCTCACGCGAGCACAAGCAACGAACTAGTAGTTATCGTACGGTGTTTTTATGAACAGTGCATTTCATACCGCCGCCATAACAAGTGCATTTATCCATAGCGAGCCAGTTTATGTATTTATCTAGTCAACTTCTCTACAGTGTAATGTCTGAGTGAAATAATAAGTTTGTGATTCAAAGTGCATTCCACGAGTGTAATCAATTATTTCCAGAAAATAGTTCATTATTATCCCAAATCCATCAGTGTGTGTGTGCAGTAATACCAGCAAAAAGGCAATATTACGTGAGTATCGGCATATTAATGCTACAAGAGGATATAATCGGAGTTAACGCCGAAAATTTCCAACAAACGCCGGATTACACAACTGACAGAAGACGCCAGGTACTGTGACACATTAATTACAGTTCAACTGGATGTGGTGGCTTTTCAGTACATTATCAACGTAAAAACTCATTCAGTTTCATTAGAACAAAATGATTCTAATGTTTTTAACATCTCTAGTAACCATCAGTTCTATAGTGTTCATTGATTATTCAATGAAAGAATTTACTGCCACCACAGTGCTCATTGTACAATGCAAATGCGGTAACATTAAGATCATTACTGACAGTTGGTGTAGATAAATCTAAATTAACAGCAAGTTCAAGTGTTTATCATATGTGTGTGTGTATTGTGTTACGTAAATGTTGTTCGCCTGCTAGGCGTGGTTAACGTACACCAGTTAGTGCATTCTGTTCAGTCACTTCAAAGAGGTTATTTTTGTCAATTAAAATCAGAATTCATTTAACATCCGATTTCTTGTACGCCATCGCCAATATTTATTCAGTAATTCTGTGTAGTAGTATGAACTACATAGCAAAGCTATTCAGGCTTATTACACGATAGCCGCTTTCCAGACGTCCGATGCCGCATGGTCTAAAAATATTACAGTACATTCGGGTAGTGGCATCGCAATAGCAATGCAAGATGTTTCGTGGGATTTTGTGTTCCGTGCTGGCAGGCGTGTATAGGGTGTGGGCAGTTCGCGGTGCACAGAATGTTCGCACGCCACTGCTCGACCCCACCTGCAATGCTGTGGCCACATCTTTGACAGACTTCGGATCAACTGCTTTCCTCCCTCTGCCACACTGCTCTTCAGAAGACCCTGTCTCTTCGAGCTTTGTAATCGTTTTCTCCAGACCCTTAGCAGACATCGGACCAATGCCTTTTTTCATACCACAGTGTCCGTGACTTCTGCAGGGAAGCCGGTGCACAGTCACCGTCCTTGCAAGAGATCTGTAACAGCAGCGCGCGATCCTTCATGGACAGGCATGTTGAACGTCTCGGACGTAAACTGAAGAACGGGCGTGTGCCAAACGTCTGTTGGTCTGCATAAACGGACGCTTCTAGTGCGATGTATTGATCAAATTTTCATTAAATGTTTTTGTTGCACGACATGTCCCCCTGTGTCAACAATTTGCCGTTCAAATTTGACGTCATTCTGAGCAGTGGTTCTGTTTCTACACCGTTTTGATACTGGAACCTTAGTTACGGACACCATGTATTTGCATACAGGAACAAACATATTGCAATGAAGTTTCTGTATATTCGTTCCCTCCACTGACTCTTTATACTACGCTATAACATTAAACAAGCTAAAAGTTTTCAATACGTTTCATATGTCTCGGGCTGGATGGCACGTATTTCCTAAGGGTTCCGGACACGTTCATACTCAAAATACACGGGGTTGTATGACGTCACAGTTACCGTAACATTTCATTTCATAGCGTCAGTAGACAAAGCTGACGGTACACACCATGCTCCTCACAACTACCGAATATTTTAGTGTGACTCGTCTCGAGTAATCCTCGTGACCCTTAAAACAGCCATCAGTGACTTCGAGTGAAAACCCTCAACATTGAATACTCTATGAATATTATGTGGTGCACATTCACTATTATCTCCCAGACATTTGTTTAACAATTTGAGAATTCTGGATACTGCTTCACAGTATATCTATTCCGTCGTGCAGTTTGCTGCTACTAATCCACTACAGTTCAAAAGGAGCAATGAAATGCTTAATTACAGTACCAGAAGGTGAAATAGCATTATTACTCCACCTTAAGGTTGTCTTTAACACAAATAGGTGCTCAATGCTGCAGCTAAAATTTTTGGTCAGTTACCCAATAATATAAAATGTCTGGCAGCAAAGTAAAATTTAAAAACAAACTGGAAAAGTTTCTGCTTGACAATTTCTTCCGCTCCACAGAAGAATGCCTATTATAATATGTGACAGATGGCGGGTAGAAATTAAAGCTATCTCGATCGACTGACAATCGATCTGATGAAACACGACTGAATCTATCGATATACATGACATTAGATATATCTATACTTCCAACTTAAGTTACATCAGATGTAGAGACAATCGACATAAATAACTATTTACTTGAGTATCTTTAGATTTCGCCTATTAACTATCGACTTTTAACCATAAACCTTTGAACTATCAACCTACTAACCGTGGACATACTACTTTCGACATATTAACAATCGGTCTAGTAACTGTTTGCATTAATACTGTCGACTTTTTAAATACCGACCTACTAGCTAACGTTCGATTAACAACCCTCTGATTTACTGTCGCCCTATTAACTATCGACCTACATCTCTCTCGACTTCACTAACTCACAGACTGTCTACCCTAAGAGCTGTCGACGTAATAACTGTCGTACTATTCACTCTATTTATCTGTCTAAGTAACTGTTTTAACTGTTTCTTTTCCCTTGTGGAGAGCGCCAGATTAATCATTTCCGATTCCTTATAAATTTAAAAGTTAGTCAATGATTATCGTACTTATTTGGTGAACTAAAAATACGTCACTTGCTGAAGCGCGAAGCGTAGGCTAAGCTGGACTGTGGCACTTTGTGAGCTCGCGAAGCCAACGAATGACAGCATTGGACAGGAATACAGATAAATCTTGACGCATTAATCTCCTGTCTGGGGAATGTGAAGCGGCATGCCCGTGGAGAAAAAGAGCTACGGCGTACTTATCCGCAGGCAGGTAAACAAAATCGGCTACACCGCTTGTAGCCGAGATTTGTTAAAAGTCTGAGGCCATAAAATTGATTCATGCTGCACCATAAGGCTATTGAGCTATAAAAGAAATTTTTGAGTCAAAATACTGCAGTTGAACAGAATCGGAAAATACCTCTGTTCTGCAGAACAGAGAACTTTTTTCTGAAATCGCCCAAAACGCCCTCGCAGTAGAAGCGTTCTGGCAAAGGAGAGCAACGCTCCGTTTTGATGAAAGTGCTTGTGGAGATGCACGTATACTCGAAACTGCTGCGTGGCGTCACGCCAAAATGCAAATCGTCCAACCTTGGCACCACGCCAACACTTCGTTCTCTCACGAACTTCAGACAAAAACGCCGGAAATACTTCTGCTCCATTTGTAAGCGTCGGCTTTGACCAGTGACAAGGGGTGAGTTGATAGCAGAAATCACGAGGCACCAATGAAAAATTAATGTGGCAGCGGAGAGAATTGTGGAGGGACGGTACACTGCGGAGGGAATCCAGGGCCTGAATACACTAAGGAGGTCGAAATGGGTGCATTTTAGTTGCAGTAAGGTCGAGAGCCTAAACAGATTCTTGTTAATGGCAAAAATCTGTCTCACTTGTCGTTACTTGGATTATTTAGTGGAGGCTCTGAAATTTTTTTTAATGTCATGGCTCTAAAAACAAACTTATTTTATCTGACAGCTTCTCCGTAATGATTTGCGAGTTGACTGCCGTGTTCTTCCACAGATTTGTTATGGTTCTTAATTACCATCATTTCAACAATTTCCCTGAACCTAAAAGTGAGGTGGGGGGGGGGGTGGGGGTGGTATGGGTGGGTGGGTGGGTGGAACGTGCACTTTGTCCATCTTTTGAAAAATATTTATTGTTTTTATTGAAGTCTTCTAGCAGAGTCCATAAATGTTTTAAATTGTTCAGTCTTCGTAGCAAACTTCACTTTCCCCATTGAATGTCGTATTCAGTATTTTCAGGCTCAGGACGTTACTGACACATCAATATTTTGAAAAGTATGTCGTGAGTGAAAGTCAACAACAATTGTCCAGTTTTGTTGCCGGCCAGATTGGCCGAGCGGTTCTAGGCGTTACAGTCTGGAACTGCGCTGCTGCTACGATCGCAGGTTCGAATCCTGTCTCGGGCATGGATGTGTATGATGTCCTTAGGTTAGTTAGGTTTAAGTAGTTCTAAGTTCTAGGGGACTGATGACCACAGCAGTTAAGTCCCATAGTGCTCAGAGCCATTTGAACCATTTTAC
Organism: Schistocerca nitens; assembly: GCF_023898315.1. Taxonomy (NCBI): domain Eukaryota; kingdom Metazoa; phylum Arthropoda; class Insecta; order Orthoptera; family Acrididae; genus Schistocerca; species Schistocerca nitens. The sequence continues at coordinate 11,140,630 of NC_064625.1, read as the reverse complement.
ATCGAAAACAATGGCATGCGTAAGCTTGCTTCTTCACCATCAGTTCGTAAAATCTCTGCACAAGATTGGAAATTGCAACTCGCATCTATTTCTGCACATTCGTTCGTGATCTGTATTTCGTGATGACTGCCAATGCTGAAAAACGTACCTCACACAACAAGGCTGTTGCAAGAAGTATTAAAAGCTCGTAGGGCCTCGTTACCTACTTGCGGATACTAACCAACCTTCAGACCGATTGTTACCGGATAAAATCAAACACACACAGTAGAATTCGAGTGCTACGACTCAAGCCGCCGAACTTACTTCTCCGCCTGCCAGATGCAACTACTAGTGCACACGTTATTCCGTAAGCAAATTACACTCAGAGACGAAAACACGATACACCACGAATGAATTATCCGAATACGACGGAAAGGCAGGCAGGCGTGCTTTTTTGTGTCGCGCGCGCGCGCGCATGCGTGTGTGTGTGTGTGTGTGTGTGTGTGTGTGTGTGTGTGTGTGTGTGCGCGTGCGCGCGCGCGCGCGCGCGCGTGCCTGACGTCGTTGGCCGAAAGCTTATTGTCTGATACTCCTTTTGTTGTGCCCATCTGCGACTCAGCATCTTCGCTGAATGGGGAGTAGCGACTATACCGACTATACTTTTCATAATATTGTTACATTTGATCCCGGATTTTCCATTGTTTGATTCTTAAACGATGTTTTGTTTGCTTCGTGTACAATATATGTAAATACTATAAACGAGTCACATATTTTTGTAATCTCTTTTGTAATACACTTCAAGAATATTATTATAAGAGTAACACCGTACTGTTTTTCAAAAATGGTTCAAATGGCCCTGAGCACTATGGGACTTAACATCTGTGGTCATCAGTCCCCTAGAACGTAGAACTACTTAAACCTAACTAAGGACATCACACACATCCATGCCCGAGGCAGGATTCGAACCTGCGACCGTAGCAGTCGCGCGGCTCCGGACTGAGCGCCTAGAACCGCTAGACCACCGCGGCCGGCTACTGTTTTTCACACCATTAATAACGTGTACAACTTAACATCTATGATGAAGCAAAACTTTCCAGGAGTAGTATAGTTTCACTGAAATGCGATCATTTCGTAATTACGGGTTAAATATTTGTAAGGATGTATTCAAAGTTTTCCATGTTCAAAAATTTTCCCGTATCTCTTTTTAGTTCTTTATGTATCTAATTAAGTTCTCGTCATCGGCTTCTTTTGCTTAATGCCCCTACACTCAAACCAATTTATCGACCGGTTTGTCTATCTGAAATTCATGGAGTTTATGTTCTACGACATCCCGCTTGGTTTTACACCGAAATAGAAACGGGACCAAAAAAAAGTCGAGACAAAAACTCTGGGCAAAGAAGTACCTAATGCAAGGAAAGAAATTCACCCATGATCTGTTACTTAAGCACCTGGGCAATTAAGAATGGATGAATCATGCGTTTTGGAGTTGCTGATTATCATCAAACGATTCTTAACGAAAAAGAATGCATTTATGAGAGGGGTTGTAAGCTGTGGGGAGAAGCTGCTAGATACATTGCGACTTCCAACCACTGGCAGAAATTATGAGAAACTCAAATTTAGTGCAGTTGTAGTCCGCCTCCGTGGCGTAGCGGTAGCGTTACCACCAACCACGCAGGGGACCCGGTTTCGATTCCCGGCAGGGGACTGGGTGTTGTGTTTCCATCATCATTTTCATCATCATCGACTCGCAAAAACGCCGAAGTGACTTGCAATACGGCGGCCGAACTCCCCCGAATGGGGGCCTCCCGGCCAATAATGCCATACGATACTTTCCATTTTCAGTGCAGTTGTATACCCACAATTATCAACTAAAAAGATTCCCGAAACCTGCAACGTGATTTATTGTTGGCGGAAGAAATGCATCACGGAAATGCAAAATAAAACAGAAGTCTCATGTACACGTTGTTAATTTATTTACTTATTAGCATAAAAGACGCTATTTTAAGCTTAAGAGAGGAAGGAAACTACACATGGCGCGCATCATCTAATAAACACTACAAAAGATACGTACGAAAGGACGCATTTAGCAAATGTTAGAACTGAAAAAAGTCCCACACTTGGCTCCTTATAGCGGCTTGAATATAGGATGGACATAAAGATAAAAAGTATATTTTATGAATTAACGTCCACCGAGTTTCGATATTTCGGCATTTAGAGTTTATTTCCGGTATGTATCGGAAATAGAACCTAAAGACAGAAGTACAAAATTTCGCTGGACTTTTATTCTCTCTACTTGCCACAAGAAAGCATTGTGGATTTGTTAAAGAATGAAAAATGTGCTCCATGCATCGCATCTATATTGCTATACTCTTCGCAACAAGTGTCCCACAAATATCTGCAATTTTTAAATTTCGCCCCAAACTTATGTATACAACAGCATTTAATCCCGCCCGGAGTGACGAAAAACGAACTTTGTCGGACGGTTGGTACGACAGCCCTGCACAAGACACAATTTACTTGGGAGGGAGAGGGAGAGAGAGAGATGGAGAGGGAGAGGTGGGGTGTGTGTTGGCTGATCCTACTCACCCGATGAGGAAAATTCGTCGTTCAGTCAGTCGGTCAAAACGCCTACACACGTCCAATTTCCAGATCGGTCGGTGTGTGTAGCGTCCTTGAAGCCAAACGTACCTCGGGCAGTATACTTTCATTGACACTCTACGTTTTCGTAATTGCGTGCTGAACTCTTGAAGTAATGAAGTTCTAACCCGCTTCGTTTGCCTCGTGAGGCAAGTATTTTCTAGAAAGTACGAATCACTACCCCTCGCCAAAGCAAGCAGTTCCCTGCGACCTGCTGAGTGCCGGCCACGTGTCGAATGTTGCTCGCCCGCTCCAACCTTCAGGTCGGAAGAATACGGCCCCAGTGGATGTCCTGGCTAGTAAGATGTTTCCTGTTTATTCCCCCCCCCCCCTCCTCTCTCTCTCTCTTTGCTAACATGTGCCATATACTTATTTTTCCAGTACAAGTTTGTACCGTTACCGTCGATTGGTAGTCAAGTCTGTTTGCTGGAAATTTTTGAAAAAATTCGTGAAAAAACTTTCTCCAATCGTGACAACGCACCATCGTATACAGCAAACCTAACAACGAAGTATCTGAATCTCTTAAAGGTCCATACAGCCCTGACCTAGCACCTGTTTGTTCACAAAAATTAACGACAAATGTGTGCAATCGTTTTTTCAGAGGGTACACGTGTGGAATATTAAACCTGGTTTCAGAAGTGCCCCAAGAAGATTGGAATCATTGCTTTGACTACCTTCATCGAATGCAAAAGCTAATTGATAATTTTTTTTAAAAAAATAATCCGCGTTTGATTTTCTAAAAAATTTTCTGTGTCGGTCTCGTAATACCCTTTTATTTTGTACTTTTCACTTTTTCACAGTTTCGGCTGTGTATCCATTTTGAAGCACTTATTACAGTTTTCGCCTAAACACGCTGCAGATAGGCATCAAATAAATCTGACCGTGAGGGAGTTGTTTAACCAAAATATCACGAATGAAGTAAACTCAAAAGTTTAGGGTGTACAGAAAAATTCCTCTCCAGTTTGTTGTCCTCCAACATTACTTTCTATTAGTGTATTACGTAGTCCGTGATACATTGGGAGGTGCCCTGTCCTCCTATTCCTTACTTAGTCAAGCTTTGCCGTAAAGCTAATGAAATACGACACACGACTGAGTTGTACGAAGGACATCTTTACACGCACGTAAGACTAAAGCGTTTAACTGATTACCTTTGAGCCCAATGAAGCAAATTTACTACTGCCTCGCTACCTATTAGCAGCGTAGTCAATCGGAAACTATGTGAAACACTGAAGACGCTCGAAAATATTCATCTCTGATGACAACAGAATACATACTAGTTTGTACAACACGACTTTGACATACCAATCATGTGTCGTGAAGTTTAAGTTTGATCAGTTAAAAAATGTCAATTAAAAGGCTAGTACCTTTCTAGCCTTATGCCTGTTAGGTTTCTTGTTGGCGTGAAGTGTTTGATTCATGAAGGTTAAACTTCAATTGATGGTACTCGACTGGTGTGTTGAAGTCGTGTTGTACATACGTACTTCATGGTCATCAGATGATGGGATGATACTGAAACGCGTCATGACAAAAAACAGTAAAGGCAGTCCCCAAAAAAAATGTTTTTGAGCAACTTTACAGCATTTCCAAAGTTATTTCATAATTACTGTGATTTAAGCATTTTTCAGTCCAATTTAGACTTTGAAAGGGGTCTAGGGCTTAATATGTGCAGCACTGAAGTAGACAAAATATGATTTTTTAATCCAAGTAACGTTACTCAATGCAGCTGTTTACGGTCATTCAATAAGATGAGAGTCGCAGTGAACGCAGAGATGAAGCGACTAGCACATATAAAACAAGCGAGGAATTATCGAAGCGAATTACAAACAGACAAACAACAACAACAACAACAACAACAACAACAACGTGTGAAGGTGATGTGACAATCGAAACTGATGGCCGTTAATGTTGTGATGAATTTTCATCACAAATAAAGTCGTGTTTTAAAAATGGACAATAGCTGACAATCCGGCCTCATGTGGTGAATATAAGCAATAATAATTTGCCTATACACGCAGTTTCGTTGTTGTAAGATACCATAGCTATCAGATTGTCAGCACACAGTTTTTTTTCACTCACCAAATAAATACGAAAATTCATGTCATTAGTAAAAGTTTATCCCGCGCTCTTCATATATATATATATATATATATATATATATATATATATATATATATATATATATATATATATAATGTGTTGAAGTAATAATGTTCTTCCGAAAGAAACAGATTCGCCGTATCTCATTCGGTTGTATACTGACACCCAATTGGCTACGACCAAATTCAACGAATAACAAGCCGTAGGACGCAACGCAAGCGCCGCATACACCGTAACCGCACTTCTAGCAACAGACAGATGATGGAAACATACCTGTCAGAACGCCGTTCCGGCAGCGCGAACAGGTGGAAGTTCTGTCCCTCCGACAAGTGAACAGGTGTAGCAGGTACTGTGTGTGTGGGCCGGAGACCGGATGTCGGGAAACGACCGTGCCCCCGGAGGCCGATAGAGCAGCAACGACGCGCGGAAGATACGACGCGAGAGACGCGTGTGGTGCTTCAAGGTGCGTGCGGAACGAGTAGTGGACGCCACGCAGGCGATGTTGACGCGGCTGCGGTCGGCTATCGACTGGCGGCGCCAGCCGGCCGCTGCTGCGGCTGGCTCCCCCCCACCACCGCGGCCTTCCCCCACCACCGCGCCGCTCCGTTCTGCGCTCACCATTAACTCCGCCCTTGGATAGACGCCTAGGTCGCGCCGGTACTACACACAGTAGCGCCGAATCTGCATACAGATCTACATCTACAATATGCAGGAAACTGCTGCGACGTATATGGCGGAGGGTACTTAGCACGGCAGTGCATGCCAGGGTTTTTTTCCCGTTCAAGTAGCGTAAAGGTGGCCACACACGTAACGGCGCGCTTCAGAAGCAGGCATGATTGAACATTTCCTGGGCAAGCATGTACCAATCCTTCTACACAGCTCCACACAGCTCAAGCATCAGTTCATACTGTAAAATTAATTAAATAAATAAATAATATCGATACACCACAAAGGAATTATGTGAATGGGACGGAAATCGCGCAGATGTGAAACATCCCCCTAGAGAAATTAATGAATTACTGTGCTGATAAACCTCTTACATTATTTGATTTTCAAACAGCTGAGCAGAACAACGTACTCAGACATTTCGCTCTTCACCTATTCTGATCAACACTAAAGTGACACAGAATATTTTTAGCGCAACGCAATCTGACTTTCAATAATCTCGACAAAAGAATGGCCCTAACAATAACCTATACCTTTCATGAATCACTTACCTCACAAAAATCTTCGTTACTCTAACTACTGCAATACAGCGAGCGCCAATACTGCCAACTAAATAAAAGATTCTAACTACGGAAGGCACTGATAGGCATAGTTACCAAATGAAAGATTTTGATAGAGAACAAATAATGTACTTACCTTAATAGTGTTCAAAATTCATTATATATATATACATCAGTTCATGACATCCAGTCTTACAAATTTACTGTCTCTGATGGACACACGTCCAGATCATCCGCTCTCAAAACTCCGCATTCTCTCTCTCCACATCCACCACTGCTGGCGGCTCACCTCCAACTGTGCAACGCTACGCGCTGTTCACTTCCAACTGCCCAACACTACAATAGCGAATATTCCAACAATGCAAACTAGCCACAGACTGCACACAGGCCAGTCAGTGATTTTCATACAGAGCGCTACGAGACTTTACCAACATAAAAACCTACACAGCCTACTTACAGATGAGATGTAAGTGTACAGACAAACAAATGATTCCAATTTCAGAAACGTTGGACGATTTACAGAGTTGTTGGATGTCTCCCTGATGGTCATCGTGCCAAATTCTGTCCAATTCGCGCCCTTTGGCCCACCTTTGGCTGTTATCCAAGCAACTGTTCAGCTTGCCATCGATTTATAGAGTTGTTGGATGCCTTCATGATGGACATCGTGCCAAATTCTGTCCAATTGGCGCGTTAGATCGCCAAGGCCCTGACCATAATGCTCCAAACTTTCTCAGCTGGGGAGATATCTGGCGAACTTGCCGGCCAAGGTAGGGTCTGGGAAGTAGGAAGATAAGCAACTCACGCAGTGGGTAGGAGGGCATTGTCTTGCTGAAATGTAAGCCCAGGGTGACTTCTCCTGAAGGGCTGCAAAACGTGATGTACAATATCGTCGACGTACAGCCGGTTGTAAGAGTGCCTCCGAAGACAACGTAAGGCGTCCTGCTACGAAATCAAATGACACCTCAGACCATCACTTCTGGTTTTCGGGCCGTATGTTGAGCGATGGTGAGGTTGTACCCCACTGCTGTCTGGAGCGTCTCCATAAACGTCTTAGCTGGTCATCAGGCTTCAGTTCGAAACATCACTGAAGTCAATTCCAGTCTACTCAGTGAAACTCTAGGACGAAGACGTAAATTGAAACATCCTGGAAAGAGGTGGGATACCAATCTGACTGTCACGCGCCATCCCGCGCACTTCCTTTTCGTAGCGAGAGGCCATCACAGCACCCTCACAGCACAGTGAGTGGAACGTCGGCGACAATCTACGCCCCCTGTTACTCTTCACGGTAAGCCATGCTGGGCATACATTTCAGCAAAGTAATTCCCCCCTGGAAACGGCAAGAGTTTCTACTGCTTGTCTCTGTGTTTGTCACACACTACTTTGGTCAGCAAGGCCGCCGGATCTCTCACCCAACTTAGAAAGTTTGGAACATTATGGGCAGCGATCTCCAACCATCACGAGATTTTGACGATCCAAGGCGCCAATTGGACAGATTTGCACGATATCCGTCTGGAGGACATCCAAAAACTTTGTACATCAGTGCCTGATGGAATAACTGCTTGCATTAGATCCAGAGGTGGATCAAAGAGTTGCTGATCTACTCAGTTTGTGAAGCTCTTTCTCTTGAAATAATCGTCAAGTTTTTTATAAAATTGTAATTGAAACGCCCTGCTAAACCCGCAGGATAGGACAGGTAGTCGGAATTGTGAAAAGGGGCCAAAATGAGCGGCTGTCAGTTACGCTCGAACACATATAACTTTATTTATTTGACCAAACATCACGGTACAAATTCTTGAACTTAGTTATCGGCTGAAAATTCGCCACACTATCGTATGCCTTAAGGGCATAACCACTTTAATTTAAAAAAAACGATTAAAAGTCATTAATTCAAAATTCAGACACCAAATAGAATATTTAGAAGGCAGAGGCCTCACGTTAAGTAAGTCGTATAATTTGGCTGAAGGCCCAAAAATCTAACACTTGAAAAGCAACAACCTTAGTTTAAAGAAGGCTGAAGGCCCATGACTTAAGACTCAAGGTAAAATTAAATTAAAAAGAAACACAAGGCAGAAGGCATTATCTTTAGGCTGAGGCCCCAAACAGTTTGATGTTGAAAAGATCCTTAATTTAAAAACAGCTGAAGGCCCCATAGCTTAAAACTAGACGTAAAATAAATTTAAACAACAAAGCCTTATCTTAAATTAGGTTGAAGGCCCCAAACCATCTAACACATGACAAGCACGGAACTTTAATTTTAAAACGGCTGAAGGCCCATGACTTGAAACACAACTACAATAATTTTTAATAGGCAGAAGGCCCAAGGCTTTACCTTTAAACAATATATTAATCTTAAAGTGGCTGAAGGCCCGTGACTTAAAACACCACTAAAAACAATTCAACTTTAATTCGAAACCATCATCTATGAGCCATACAAATAAACACAACAGAAAATAAGAAAAGGCAGTGCAGCTAACGGTGCTCAGAAGTTTCTGGGGTCGGCCAGCACTTGAAATACTAACGATCACTTAGGTGAGACAGGTAGTCGGTCCAACCACTCTCGACCCGACGACAACCAAACCAACAGAAAGACAACGGACCCACCAACAAGGTAACTTTCGCTCCACTCGACCAGCGCACAACCGGGAGTTCAATACAAAACGTAAAAAGGCATGGACGCTCACAACCAAGCATACATTAAGCTGTCAAACTACACACTGTGCTGGACAGCGACAAAACGGAGAGGAAAGGACACAGCCTGTATTTACGTCAACGGCCTGGGCAGGTAACTGGATCGTTAACGGCCAGAAGGCAGAAAATTCCGCTGGTGCACTTCAACTGCAAATAACAAAGTACATTTACACTCCACCGGACGGTGGCTAAACCTTTGCCAACTCGAACACACACGTTGTTGCTCGCGGGAATGTCCCAACAGCCAACAACAAGAACCAAACGGCACAATGTCAACAGTCTTGACTTGCTGGTAAATTAAATCCAAACTCAACTTTCGTGTCCAGGGCCGGTGAGCCACGGACCTCGTAGCAATAGCAACAGCCCCACTCACTCAGACACTGCGTAGATACCACCAGCGGGCCCGGCCAAACCACGCCCCGCGGGTATTTCTTTGCTGCTCTACGCCAACCGACCGACTGCTCGCACACAGCACAGCCGGAAACTCTAAGCACCAGACCAAATATAGTACAAGGTGCGAATATCGATAAACACCACTGCTGCCTCTCACAGGGAGAGAGAACAGCAGCATAATTGCAATAACCGCGGGAAACACAGAACAGGAACCAAGGTTCAAACATGAGCCCAACACGGCTCAGTAATCATCAGCTTGTCTGTAAATGCACATCGCATCTACCATTTCGCCGTCCTATTTGGATAGAGCGTATATCAAGTGCACATGACGTTGCACTCGCATTCCTGGTCAACTGTGTCATCATTATGAAGATCCGTTGCTGGATATGTTTTCATATCGTTTGACATGGTGCTAGCTGCATTGATGCAGAAACATGCAGAAAGAGTTCCTCCAATTGCAAGTGGCTCATTCTATTATAGTTACAAATATACAATAGTGTAATTGTGGATCAGCCAGATCCCACATGTAACTTCCCTTTATTGTCATCTTCCACTCGCGTCCCAAAAAATGGTTCAAATGGCTCTGAGCACTATGGGACTTCTGAGGTCATCAGTCCCCTAGAACTTAGAACTACTTAAACCTAATTAACCTAAGGACATCACACACATCCATGCCCGAGGCAGGATTCGAACCTGCGACCGTAGCGGTCGCGCGGTTCCACACTGTAGCGCCTAGAACCGCTTGGCCACTTCGGCCGGCGTTCACGTAAGTTTCAGGATATATTAATTAAGGACAAAATTTCCAAATTTTCATTTCGTGTGAAAACTTTCTCCCGAAATATAGATTAGTGACTTTAATTGCAGCCTGGTTCAAGTCGAAGTACAGTAGGTTTCGCTCGGCTTCCCTACTGATGATCTGCTGAGACAATGCTCACAGGTAGGTGCAGGTGCGTCGTAAAGGGACGGAAGGAACCGCACCGCCGCAAGTCCTGATGCAGCTGATATCATTAGTTCCTTCCCTTTGATTTCCTTCCTCCCCCCTCCTGCCTTCAATGTACGTAACACATTACTTACCGCCAGGAAAGAAATACAGTAGTATTAAAAATCATCAACCTCCCATTGGGGTGTGGGTGATAGTAGGGTGATGGGCAGAGAAGAGTGGGAGGAGGTGGAAAGGGAAAGTGGATGAGAAGATGGACAGACAGAAAGGGGGAGGACTATATGGACTGACAGAAAATTGGAGTAAATGAATACCCTGGCAATGTGTGGCTTATGGGCTAGTTATCGCGTAAAATGACGTATGAACAGGAGGACACGCAACGACGCACCTTGTTCCATAAAATATTCGTAAATTGCACCGAGACGCCCCAAACAATGGTAGGATACCAACATGTCTGTCACCCGCCGTATGACCCCACAACCAAGGAGGATGGTGTGGGTTGCCAATTCTTTTCACAGCAGGATCTCTTTGGCTGTCATCTGCGGCACCCAACGATATTCTACGATCCGTTTTGTTGCCCTTGATGGCAAGCTGTCCTGGGCTTTGTAACCTCCCCCTCACTTATCGACGTTGATGACAGTGTAAAATTAAACCGCGTGTACCTAATGGAAATTTGGGAAAAGCAATCTTCACCGAAGTTAATCTGTCGGTAGGAAAAGTTACATCTCAATGAAAGGAAAAATGCAAATGAAATTGGTGTAAATTAATTTTGAAAAAGGGTAAAGTTAATAAAGAAAGTAAATGTGCGGTCGTTACGTTAACAATTAACTTGCGCTAATTATATATTTGAGATTTGGCGAAAATTACGGTCGCCAGTCCTGTGGACAACTACTATAATAACTGAAAAAGAAAGGCACATATAATTAGCACTAAAAGTGTGGCAACTGAAGGTTGACAAGTGTTGTGTGAAAACTGAATGTTTGTCAGAAGTAATAAATTTCGCTACACTCTCACTTAATTTAGCAAACGAATTAATAAAACCAGAAAATTGAAAGTTAATTTAGTGGTTGAAATTAATAGTGAACTTTGTTTCTGAAGCACTAAGAAATAAAATAAAATAAAATAAGGTTAGTCTTGGGCTACCTCAACAATCATCTCAAAAGCTACTTGAATCTACGCAATTTAGAAACAAGAGGTTTAACTTTGAACTTGAATTAAATGATCTTGTACAGTTAACAGTAGTAAAATTTAGTACGTACCAAGCTGAGCTGCAGTCACAGGTAAGCTAAAATATGGTAACAAAACTCGCACTCTTAATTTGTGCCTGTGTAATCTAAATATTGTACCCAGCTATGAGTACTTTAACTGAACTTTGAAATTATAGCAGTGAAATGGAATGATATTACTTTAATGCTGGCGTTTGAATTTCAACGACACTCGGGTTCATTTCGGAAAAGGAAGGGACCCTGCTTGGTAATGCAATTGGGACAATGAGCAACAAAGTTTCATGCTAAGTTGCTATATTTTAGTGATGCAAATGGAACAGTTTGAAAAGCTGAGGTCTGCCATACAGCTCTAAAACTTTATGTGCTTTCTTCAGTCTTCCTTGTTGGTTGATTGAAGGTTTGAAGTCGTCGATCGAGGAGGTGGCGGCAATCTCTTATTGTCGGCAATGATGTGTGCCAGCTAACGTGTCCCGTCCGCGACACCGTGCCAGAAACTAACATAGCAAGTCGAGCGCAATTACATACCGCCAAACCCCGAAAGCGCGGCAACTCGCGGGAGCGTCACACAACACACCTGCTCCGCCGCCCTACTCGCGCCAGACTCTGCTCTGCCCGCGATCCACGCGGCAGAGTTAACACTACCAAAGATCCTAAACACTTTGGTTCTCCACACGACCTATCGATGTAATCGTTCGATAGCATTGTTTTCCCTAGGCCAGACCCAGCGTAAAAATACAAATAATATTTACAAAACAAACCAAGAAATGTCATATCTTTAGGTAACAAATTAAGGAAAAAATTTACAGTACAATAGACGGAAATAGGAGGCTATGCATTTCCGGCGTTACAGCTTACACCTTGTAAGTAGGCTATTTAGGTTTTCAAATTGGTAACTCCACGTAGCGCTCTGTATGAAAACCACTGGCTGTACTGTGTGCAGTCTGTGGCTAGTTTGCATTGTTGTCTGCCATTGTAGTGTTAGGCAGTTGGCTGTTAACAGCGCATAGCGTTGCGCTGTTGGAGGTGTGCCGCCAGCAGTGGTGGATGTGGGGAGAGAGATGGCGGAGTTTTGAAATTTGTAAGACTGGATGTCATGAACTGCTATATATATTATGACTATTAAGGTAAATACATTGTTTGTTCTCTATTAAAATCTTTCATTTGCTAACTATGCCTATTAGTAGTTGGTGCCTTCAGTAGTTTGAATCTTTTAGTTAGCTGGCAGTAGTGGCGCTCGCTGTATTGCAGTAATTCGAGTAACCAAGATTTTTGTGAGGTAAGTGATTTGTGAAACGTCTAGTGTTGTGGATTGGCAAGACAGCCAATCCACTAGGAGGAAGCCAAAAGGCACGCGTTTAAGCTCACGCAGGCTGGCGTGAGGTCTGGAACAGGACACGGAAATGAGAATAGCCAAAAACGGAATACTCAACCTCAATCCATAATTGGTGAACATCGCTCTTGACGGTACATGTTTTACAGCATCAATAGTAACTAGTAATGGCGCCTTGCTAGGTCGCAGCAAATGACGCAGCTTAAGGCCACGCCAACTACCGTCTCGGCAAATGAGAGCATAATTTGTCAGTGAATCATCGCCAGCAAAGTCGGCTGTACAACTGGGGCGAGTGCTAGGAAGTCTCTCTAGACCTGCCGTGTGGCGGCGCTCGGTCTGCAATCACTGATAGTGGCGACATGCGGGTCCGACGTATACTAACGGACCGCGGCCGATTTAAAGGCTACCACCTAGCAAATGTGGTGTCTGGCGGTGACACCACATATAGGTTAATGTTAGTCAGGGCCATTCTTTTGTAGGGATTTTTGAAAGTCAGATTGCGTTGCGCTAAAAATATTGTGTGTCAGGTTAAGCACAGTCTTGTACAATTGTTCAAAGGGGACGTTTCATATGTCGACCCTTAGCCGAGGATACTTGACTGGAAATTTCAGATTTTTTCTTGTAGTTTGTGTAATTAGTGTAGCCTTTGTTTATTGCTAGCGCGTAATCATAGAGAGAATTTCCTCTGTAATTGTAGTTTTTCATTGTTGTACAGTAAAACAGTTGTGACATGCATGTAGATTTGCACCAAGTATTTCGCAGCTGCGCTTGCAATTAAGTAGACATTATTTCCATTGCTATGTTAATGTGTTATCTTATTTTGCTCTTCAAATATCGATCGATCACTCGGCAACAGCTCGCCTCAGGAATCCGAAATGACAGGACACAATTTTGCAAATACTGTAGATTCAGGTTTTGCGTCCTCACCGTTTTCTCAAATAAGTCAAGACACATTTTCTGCTTGTCAAAATGTGAATGTTGCCGGTGCAAATGCACTGCCGAAAAGCGTAGAGGAACAGATTCCAGACACTAATGCATTGTTATTACAGTTAATGCAAGAAATGGAACAAAATCAGAGACAAACACAGCAAATGCTTCAAAAGTTACACACCATGGAACAAAATCAGAGACAAACACAGCAAAAGCTTCAAAAGTTAGACACCACACTTGAACAAACACGTGAAGATTTAACTACTGAGTTACATAACATTGAATCGAAATGTCAAAAAGTCTGTAATGAAGTAAAAACACAAATTTGTGAGCATTTTCAACCTATTTTTTCGCGGCATGAAAATGCATTACAGAATCACGAAGCAGCCATGAAAGAACTGCAAACCATTGTTCATGAAAATCACGACACCTTGCAAGCTAAAATTGACTCAGTTGCATCTACCGATTCGGTTACGCAACTTGCAAAAACTCAGGAAAACTTAAAGGACACAGTAGATACTCTGAAACTTGGTTCAGAAAAACACACTGAGGAAATAAGTACACTATCGGAGAAAGTAGCCGAACTTTCGGATCAGTTCACTAACTTATCTACAAAGGTAGATGATGATCTGAATGACACAAGACCTGTAGCCATCACTGACAAAGAAGAGTATGAAGAAATTAAGAAATTCAAACAAAATCAGAATCAAATTAATACGCAACACAAAAGAGAAATCCGGGAAGTACAAGATCAGTTGGCACAAGTAATACAAAAAATACATATTTCAGAGGACACTCGCGCTCCAACACGGGAAGAGGAACTTAGAAATACGGAACAGCCACAAAATAATAACACAGGACACTTCGGAAATTATGAAAGAAATTGGCAAGGGACACCGAATTTTGAGATGGAACCGCCGAAACGACGTAACAATGACCGACATGCGACTCGCCGACATGATGATTTTGACTATAAGCTGTTCATTACTACACGTAAATTAAAAACATTTAAGAATTCTGGCAACGACATTCATCCACAAGCATGGCTCCATCAATTCTCTCATTGTTTTCCTCCCAACTGGTCGTTAGAACACAGATTAGAATGTATGTGTGGCTACTTAGAGAATGAACCAGCTGTAAGAATGCGATCGGTCATTCACGATTGTCACGGTGAAGGAAGCTACACAAGACCGAGTAAAACATAGCATCATAATGATGAAACATTTCGAACAATCTGAATTTTCCAGTCTTGTGAAATATTTTGAAGACATGTTGCACAAGAATCAGTACCTGTCAAACCCATACAGCCCCTCAGAACTCATCCGCATTTGCTTAATCAAATTACCTGAAAATTTACGACATATTATTTTGGCAGGACGTTGCAAAGACGACATTGAAGCCTTTCAGGGACTCTTACAAGAATTAGAAATTGACACTGACAATCGCGGAACGCGAAAACAGGAACACAACAATTACAGGTCACATCCGTCGCAATTCCGCGATGAAAAAATGGTTCAAATGGCTCTGAGCACTATGGGACTTAACAGCTATGGTCATCAGTCCCCTAGAACTTAGAACTACTTAAACCTAAGTAACCTAAGGACATCACACAACACCCAGCCATCACGAGTCCGCGATGAAAGAAATAATAACTGTACACGACAAGGCTATTCTCACAACACAAATCGTGACCAAAACAGACACCACCCGTATGACAACCGTTGGCAGAGTAGTAACAATTACAGGGAAAGATCACCTCTCCGCGGTAATGACTATCACAGAGACAATCAGAGAAACAGACAATATGGGAACCAAAATAAATATTATCAAGGGAGAGAGAATGACTTTAGACGCAACGGTCCAGCGCGCAGTTACAGTTCAGGAAGAAATTCTCCACCACGTGACCGACAAGAAAGAAACTATGGAATCTACCGACATGACGACAGACGATATGATCGTAACGACAGACATGAATTGCATCAGAACTGGCGGGATTTAAACAGGGCAGGGCCCTCTCGACAAGGTGAATTTGTAGAAGTTAGGTCTCCAAACCCCAATAACGACGCGCGCCAACAAAGAGACAATAGGCAATGACTCATACCGCTGGCAGCCACAAAACGTACGTGTTGAAACTAACGACGCAGCTGCCGTAGCTAGTAATTACGTAAAAATGGAAGACATTAGGGACATCTTACTCCAGGAACACGACGTAAAACATAACAACATTGCATATCCTGTGATTCACATTACTGTAAATGACGTAAAATTTACGGCAGTACTTGACTCTTGCAGTCCCATTTCAGTAATTAGTGAAACAGCCTTTAGCAAATGCAACAAATCGAACGATTGCCCCACACTTCCGTTACGTAAGATTAAATTACAAGGTACAATCTTTGGAAAAAGTGTAAATGTACGCCAACAAACCAACTTAGAATTCTTTTGTGAAAGCCAAAGCTTCTCTATGAACTTTCTTATTGTTCCATTATTGTCGACGGAAATTATACTGGGAGTAGACTTTTTGCATGAATACAAAGCAATCTTAAACTTTCACAATGCTGAAATAAGTTTAGAAAAAGAAGGTAAGTCAGTAGCTTTGAAATTTGAAGATTGGCTCTCAAACCATGACGAAGAAATTAATCGGCTTTACCTCCTGTTAGACAACAGTTCGGAATTTTCGACGGAACTTGACACTAACAATCACTCTGCAAGTACTGACAGGGATGATATCGACGGCGCATTTGATACTAATGAGTTAATTCAGAATAAAATTCAAATAACTGAGAATTGTAATGACACTGATAGGCAGGACCTTTTTGAGATTTTACAAGCACATTCCACAGTTTTTACTCACAAAACAGGAACACTCAAGGGATTTCAATACCAATTTCGTGTTCGTGAGCATACTAAATTTTATGTTAGACCATACGTAATTCCGGCACATTATAGGGACCGTGTTAGAACAGAAATACAATCTATGCTTGACGAGGGCATTATTGAGCTTGCAGTAAGCTCATACAACAATCCATTACATGTTGTTTAGAAGAAAAATGGATCGATCAGGCTTGTCTTAGATTCGAGACAAATCAATACTATCATTATTCCTGAAACAGACAGGCCGCAAACGATGGAAGAACTTCTTCAAAATTTTAATGGTGTAAAAGTGTTGTCTTCCATTGATCTCAGATCCAGCTTTTATCAGATCGAACTTCATCCAGAATGTAGAAAATACACAGCTTTCCTTTGTTTCGGCGTTTGTTATCAGTTTCGGAAACTTCCTTTTGGTTTGAACATTTCTTCGGCAGCATTCATTCGCGGGCTAAATTCCATATTACCTGAGCTCTTAAAACGTCACATCACCTTATATGTGAACGATATTCTAATAGCAGAAGCTTCATGGGAACAACATAATCGCATCCTCAACAGTTTGTTACGTATTTTTGCAGAATCTGGAATTACAGTTAACTTAGAAAAGTCTGAATTCGGTAGGTCAAAGGTGAGGTTTTTGGGACATATTATTTCTTCTGAAGGCATTCAGCCGGATCCTGAAAAGTTAGAAACAATCAGAGCCATTCCAGTTCGATCCACAAAAAAACAAGTCCGCAGTTTTCTAGGTCTCGTAAATTTTTACCGTCGTTTTCTGAATATGCAAATTCTTGTTACACCAAAACTTTGTTCCCTCACTGGAAAAAATACTATTTGGAACTGGGACGAACAAGCACAGTTGGAATTCAATTCTTTGGAAGAATCGCTACTTAACGCGCCAATACTAGCTCATCCAGATCTGTCACAAGATTTCTGCCTTAGCATGGATTCTTCTAAAGTCGGTCTTGGTGCCCATTTATTTCAAGAAGCCATAGAAAATGACACTACCGTTCAGAAAACCATTGCTTTTGCTAGCCGAGTGCTAACAAAATCTGAAAAAAATTATTCCGTTACTGAATTAGAAGCTTTAGCTATCGTTTGAGCATTTAACAAATTCCGTTTCTTTCTTTCTGGTAAGCACGTAAAAGTATACAGTGATCATCGTGCATTACAATTTCTTATGTCTTCAAAATTAAATCATGACTTACTGACGTTGGGCATTGTTTCTGCAAGAATTCCACTTCACAATAGTCTACATTCCCGGCAAGGAGAACATTGTTGCGGACGCACTGTCAGGCGTACCAGCTGGGCTTGAGAAAAGTAACACAGAAGGCAACCTCGAGAAAAATTTCAGTATTCTTCACATTCAGAAAGTCGCCTTTGAAAACTTCATCACCACGTCTTTAAAGGACATTGCTCATGAACAAGATAAAGATCCGATTTGGAAAGACATCAAAAGTAAATGGCATGAAAAGCCGCACACTCAGATTCGGTATTATTATCTGGTTAGAAACAACATACTCTTCAAACGCTGCACTGTTGATGACAAGCTATGGGTACTTTGAATTCCTGACGATTTTGTGAATAAGCTCATTTGCTACATTCATTTCAGCTATGCACATTTTGGTCCACAAAAATGTCATCATATTCTTCGGACGACTTGTTATTTTAACAATATGGAAAAGAGAATTCGAAGAGTCTTGTCTATTTGCAAACTTTGTCAAAAGGCGAAACCTTCTATCTATCTCCCATCGTGCTCCGTTGTTTCCTATTATTCCTTCTAAATTAAAAGAATTTGCTGCTGTTGATCTCTTGGGACCCCTTGTCAGAACATCGAATGGATTTTCGTACGTTCTAGTCGCTGTTGAACTTACTTCAAAATTTGTTTCTTTCACTCCGTTACGTAAAGCCACTGGACAGTCTGTATCCAACGCCTTTATTAAAAATTTCTTGCGTGAAGTTGGCCACGTTGCTAAAGTCATTTCAGATAACGGACCGCAATTCAGATCTGGTCACGCATGCTTCGGAATCATAAAATCAAACCTGGTTTTATTTCATTGTACTCACCACATTGTAACCCATCTGACCGGATTATGAAAGAAATCAATAAGCTTTGCAGACTTTATTGTCACAGAAAGCATCAGCATTGGGACAGATATTTACACTTATTTCAAAATGTGCTGAATGAAATGCCTCATGATTCCACTGCTTTACCACCTACTCTTGTACTGAAGAATTAAGAACCACCGAACAGAATCAGAGAGCTTGTACCTTTCCCGAATACACGTAAACTTCGACACAAGGACATAATTGATTTGGCTATTAAAAATATAAAATCTGCAGCAGACAAAAGGAGAAAACTACACGGTAAAGCAAATGCAAAGAAATTACACATTGGTCAGAAAGTTCTCATTAAAGCTCATTCATTGTCACATAAGAAGAAACGCTTGAGTCACAAATTCTTTCTAGTTTACAATGGACCTTACAGAATCCGACGTATACCACATGATAATTGCGTTGAAGTTGAAACTCTGCGTACTAGGAAGAGTAAAGGATTGCACCACATTTCACATGTAAAACCGTTTATTGAAAGATAATCTGCTTTTTAACTTTGTCTTTGCCATATAACTTTTCACTTAACATTACTAGTATGCTTGTCAGACTTAGAATGTGTTAACATGCAACAATGTTTGAAGTTAAATATCCAGTCAAGAACCAAGAGAACTTATTGAAACAGAAATTACGAAAGCATTGTTGTAGTGAACAGACGTCACAGTGTTATTGTGTGTGTACATTCTTGCTTGTTAGTTGCACGACTACGTAACGACTATAAGGCTTACATACATAGAACATATACTGGTACTGCTAATGAGATTTTAATGCAACATTTTGGTTTACTTGAAAATACATTCTGGATTTAAAGTACTTTCTGTGACATACCAGACGACACAGTGGTTAGTTTATGTGACAACTACACGGTTTTATCACGACGCTACTAATGAGTGACAATTTACAATGTTGCTTTTGCGGTGTTTCTGTTTTATATCTGCACAGTTTTTCTGCATTATTCTGGAAAGTAAAACATGTTTTAGTAGTAACTTTTGTGGTATAGCTACAATGAGACAGCCTTTTCTGTAGCACAACAATACGTTACAGTACAGTACTTTCTTCATCACGGCAATAAGCGTAATAACTAAGATATCTATACGCAAAGCATTTCACTTTTGTTTATCATGAGGTAAGAACATTGGCTTCTGCAGAACTTAGCTTTCGGAGGACGATAACTACGACACTTCCACAGAGATTATCTTACAACAAAACGCACAGTTTAGCGCTACAGTACACGTATTTGAGTGATTAATTTTGTACTTAAAACATTTATTTTTAAAGATTTTTGAATTACAATGATACAAAGGTTTTCCGTGATACATTTCATTCCATTGCTGTAATCTGTAACACCTGAGGGTATAATTACATTAATTCTCAGGGGGGTACACGCTTACTTTGTGTATCATGTGTTTGGCAAGCACAAGGAGCCCTAGCTAATATGGTATTTGCTTATACAACTTTACACATCGGTACCATGTTTCTCTAACACAGAATTTCACAGCTATCTGATTATCTAAGAGAGACAAACATTTATTTTACTACATCAGTGACAGATGTTCACGTAATTACACCGTTGGATAACTTCACACATGAAATTGTATTTTGTCTGTACTTTGTGAACTCTTCATATTTTTTCAGAACCATTGTGATACTATGAGAGTTTTGAATGACGTATTTGCTATGGGATCATGATTTTTAAAGTACGTTTGAGGTAGATAACACTTTTGAAATGAGCAGAGAATTTTTTTTAGGTTTTAAAATATTCAGAAAGCTACGACAATTTTGAGATGTGATTGATCTGTTATGATATTATTACGACGACGATGTGTATTATGCCGTTGAGGTACGTTTATGATCAATGAGATGATGCTATATGAGGAATCTGATTATGCTATATATTTATTATGATGAAATATTGAAGATGTGTTGATGAATATGTATATGTGTAATAAGGTAAGGAATAAGGAGTAGTGGTTAGGGACTCTGACTTGTGAAAAAGGATGTTGGAAACCAAGAATCGTACTTTAAGAGTTATGAAATGTGTGTAAATGCGTGAATGTATCACAACGCCGGCGAAAATTTTTTGGACACTGTTATATTTACAGGATTTTGTTTCTACACATTTGTAACGCAAATTCTCGACCTGTGAAATTTCTATATGAGACTGTCACTGCTGTCGTAAATATTTCGGTAAGAAAGTTAAGTGACCTTCACGTAATGCGTCGTGAATGCCCAGCTGTACCACCTGCCTGGAAAAAAGCCATTAGTGTGTGCCTTTCAGAGGCACAGATGGAGAAAAAAAAGAGGCCATTATCCTCGCTATTGACATTTCTTTGCAGAAAGCATCGCAAATACGACACCCTCATTACTTGGAAACATGATTACTCATACTTTGTGCTACTTACTGAAATGCTTATGAATTGATGGGAAATTCGTACATCTGCACACCTGATGACAAGTGTCTTTCTACGAGAATTGAGAGAATTTCTACTGACTTATGAAATGCCACATAGCTGTTGAATGATGTTTTTATGCTTTGGTTTGCGTAATTGCTTATTTCATTTGATATCTGTTTTCCAGCTGTGTTGCAGCATTGGTTTTATAAAATAAACTTAAATGCATATGCTAATGTGAACACTTTCTGTCAACAGATCTATTAAATAATTATTTTATGATCCATATTCCTCGAAAAAGGAGCACTTGGAATGGAAAGAACAATAAGAAGGGATTAATAACAGTAACTGCATACATAATTTTCTTTTCAACTACTTGGTAATTTTTTTGGTAGAGTAAGTTATCATGATGCATCACTCTAGTGTTAAGATGTGACATAGGTATTAAACATGGCCATTTTTACTGTAATATTTTTTCTGCTTGAGCTTTGTCATGTTTAGATATAAGTTATTACATTTGCTGCTGCTGTTTGCCAGGCATAGTGCTACTAAATTTCACTTTGTATTACTCTGTTAAGCTAGTTTTACTACTGATTTATTTTTCTTGTTGCTGCACATTGGCTCATATTAGTTGCAATGTTGCATTGCTTGGTAATTTAGATTTACTGTAGCTTGCTTTGACAATTTCCATTTTTTTCATTGCTGTTTGTATTAATTGTTTTGTGCTGCTGCATTGCCTCGTCCCTTAGTTTAGCAACTGAGCTCAGTAGATTTAAGTTAGCTTAAGAGGGCGTAGACTATATAAGAGAATGAGTTGCGATGAATTGGAAGAAATGCATTTAGAAGTTATACGAAAAAAGTACAGAAAGCAGGTATAGATAGGAGTTTTTGAGAATAATGATGAACGAAGGGAGATCTCCAAGAAAAAAAAAGGTTTTGTTTGCAAAATACTGCAGTACCAAATGTTACACTGAAAACAAACCCTGTCCTTTCCCCCTGTGTTATTCTGCTATGTGTTTGTGTACTCTTGTATATTTGTGTTTTTCCTGTCTTTATGTGTTTATCTGATGAGAGTTATGTTGTAGAATTTTTCTGATAATATGTTATTTTCTTTGTAAAGATGTTTAGACATTATTTATTCTGTTCTGTTTTAATGCTCATGTGTGAAGTTGATGTTTCGAAAGTTATTCTGATCTTTTATGTATGTACTCATGTCATAATTCCTGTAACACTGATGTATATGTTATTTCGATTCTTTTGTAAAGCTTGTACTACAAATGTTATCTGTATTATTATGTTTTTAATTATGTATTTTGTACCGTTGTTATTGTATTCTCATATCATAAAATTGTAATTGACACCAGTTCATCAAATTTCTGATGGTCATGGTATATGCAAAATATGTGAGAAGTAGGGACTGTTAGTGTTTGGAAGTGTGTTAATAATTCACCAAGGGACTGGATAACAGCATTGCTGGTTCTAAGGACATTTAAAAAAAATTTTTTTTCAGTGCAGAAGTGTTGGTTCATGGACTTGCTATATTCTCCACAAGACTCTTCGATGGTGCTTGTGCACCTGCACAGTCACAAAGGATGGCTGCTAGCCATCTCTACAAGGACTACAGTGGGTCTACACCTTCGATGACTCACCTATACCATTATTTCTACAAGGACTGCAGTGGGTCTGCACCTCTGGTGGCCCACCAATACCATAATCTCTACCAGGACTACTGTGGGTCTGTTCTGTGATGACCTACCTACCAGTATTCTTCAAAACTTCGACTGACTCTGCTGTGGGTTTGCTCTGTTGTGGCCCACTACCTGTCTGCATGTCAAGAGTCAGCACCGTCTTTCCGTTGGAAGGACAACACTACTTCTTCAAGACTGCATGGAAATCCACTACTTCCGTGTGCATTTTTGTTTACTGCTCAGACTTTGAGAAAAACACTGCAATTTTACTGTGATGAACGATCAGGACTGTCTTTATGAACTGTGTGAAAATTTTAGCTTTTGACCAACATTGTATCAATAAGTGTGTGCATTTGATTTCTTTGTTATTGTAATTGTGAAAAAATTTTAACAAATATGTATTGGCCAGTGCCCAAAACAATTTGTAAAATTTTTTGTGGGGAGCATGGGGGCTATGTAAGTAGGCTATTTAGGTTTTCTTATTGGTAACTCCACGTAGCGCTCTGTATGAAAATCACTGGCTGTGCTGTGTGCAGTCTGTGGCTAGTTTGCATTGTTGTCTGCCATTGTAGTGTTGGGCAGTTGGCTGTTAACAGCGCATAGCGTTGCGCAGTTGGAGGTGAGCCTCCAGCAGTGGTGGATGTGGGGAGAGAGATGGCGGAGTTTTGAAATTTGTAAGACTGGATGTCATGAACTGCTATATACACTCATGGAAATGGAAAAAAGAACACATTGACACCGGTGTGTCAGACCCACCATACTTGCTCCGGACACTGCGAGAGGGCTGTACAAGCAATGATCACACGCACGGCACAGCGGACACACCAGGAACCGCGGTGTTGGCCGTCGAATGGCGCCAGCTGCGCAGCATTTGTGCACCGCCGCCGTCAGTGTCAGCCAGTTTGCCGTGGCATACGGAGCTCCATCGCAGTCTTTAACACTGGTAGCATGCCGCGACAGCGTGGACGTGAACCGTATGTGCAGTTGACGGACTTTGAGCGAGGGCGTATAGTGGGCATGCGGGAGGCCGGGTGGACGTACCGCCGAATTGCTCAACACGTGGGGCGTGAGGTCTCCACAGTACATCGATGTTGTCGCCAGTGGTCGGCGGAAGGTGCACGTGCCCGTCCACCTGGGACCGGAGCGCAGCGATGCACGGATACACGCCAAGACCGTAGGATCCTATGCAGTGCCGTAGGGGACCGCACCGCCACTTCCCAGCAAATTAGGGACACTGTTGCTCCTGGGGTATCGGCAAGGACCATTCGCAACCGTCTCCATGAAGCTGGGCTACGGTCCCGCACACCGTTAGGCCGTCTTCCGCTCACGCCCCAACATCGTGCAGCCCGCCTCCAGTGGTGTCGCGACAGGCGTGAATGGAGGGACGAATGGAGACGTGTCGTCTTCAGCGATGAGAGTCGCTTCTGCCTTGGTGCCAATGATGGTCGTATGCGTGTTTGGCGCCGTGCAGGTGAGCGCCACAATCAGGACTGCATACGACCGAGGCACACAGGGCCAACACCCGGCATCATGGTGTGGGGAGCGATCTCCTACACTGGCCGTACACCACTGGTGATCGTCGAGGGGACACTGAATAGTGCACGGTACATCCAAACCGTCATCGAACCCATCGTTCTACCATTCCTAGACCGGCAAGGGAACTTGCTGTTCCAACAGGACAATGCACGTCCGCGTGTATCCCGTGCCACCCAACGTGCTCTAGAAGGTGTAAGTCAACTACCCTGGCCAGCAAGATCTCCGGATCTGTCCCCCATTGAGCATGTTTGGGACTGGATGAAGCGTCGTCTCACGCGGTCTGCACGTCCAGCACGAACGCTGGTCCAACTGAGGCGCCAGGTGGAAATGGCATGGCAAGCCGTTCCACAGGACTACATCCAGCATCTCTACGATGGTCTCCATGGGAGAATAGCAGCCTGCATTGCTGCGAAAGGTGGATATACACTGTACTAGTGCCGACATTGTGCATGCTCTGTTGCCTGTGTCTATGTGCCTGTGGTTCTGTCAGTGTGATCATGTGATGTATCTGACCCCAGGAATGTGTCAATAAAGTTTCCCCTTCCTGGGACAATGAATTCACGGTGTTCTTATTTCAATTTCCAGGAGTGTATATTATGACTATTAAGGTAAATACATTGTTTGTTCTCTATCAGAATCTTTCATTTGCTAACTATGCCTATCAGTAGTTAGTGCCCTCAGTAGTTTGAATCTTTTATTTAGCTGGCAGTAGTGGCGCTCGCTGTATTGCAGTAGTTCGAGTAACGAAGATTTTTGGTGAGGTAAGTGATTTGTGGAAGGTATAGGTTAATGTTAGTCAGGGCCATTCTTTTGTAGGGATTTTTGAAAGTCAGATTGCGTTGCGCTAAAAATATTGTGTGTCAGGTTAAGCACAGTCTTGTACAATTTTTCAAAGGGGACGTTTCATAACCTAAGGAAGATAATTCCCGCCTGCACTCTGCGAGAGTTCCTGCCGCTTGTTTCCGTGCTTGCCACACTCTACATTGGCCAGCAAAATCGCCAAGTCTCTCCTCAGTTGAGAACAATCCCTGGATTTTGACTACCTAAGATGACAGTTGGACAGAATTGGGCACGATATCGCTCAGGAGGAGATCCTGTAGTTCTGTCAAGCAATGCCTAACAGAGTAAGTGCCTGCATTACGACTGGAAGTCAAACAACGCTTTATTGAATTGCTCAATTTGTGAAGCTCTCTCTCTTGAAACAATCACCCAGTTTTTATGAAATTGTAAATTTTTTTTGGACAACTGCCGATTTCCGTTCGCGTGTGTAGTTTTTATGCCTTAGAGCGTGAAACACTTAGCTTGGTCCATTATCTCTTCCGAGGGATATTCCTGCCAAAGCAAAAATTTAGCGATGCAGATAACGGCGGGGGAAACACGCCGCACAAGTGACAAATTAAGTAAAGTCGTGTGGGACGAACCGGCGGGCCCATTTCAACGGGGAGGCGCGCCTATGCCTCTTCATACACTCCTGGAAATTGAAATAAGAACACCGTGAATTCATTGTCCCAGGAAGGGGAAACTTTATTGACACATTCCTGGGGTCAGATACATCACATGATCACACTGACAGAACCACAGGCACATAGACACAGGCAACAGAGCATGCACAATGTCGGCACTAGTACAGTGTATATCCACCTTTCGCAGCAATGCAGGCTGCTATTCTCCCATGGAGACGATCGTAGAGATGCTGGATGTAGTCCTGTGGAACGGCGTGCCATGCCATTTCCACCTGGCGCCTCAGTTGGACCAGCGTTCGTGCTGGACGTGCAGACCGCGTGAGACGACGCTTCATCCAGTCCCAAACATGCTCAATGGGGGACAGATCCGGAGATCTTGCTGGCCAGGGTAGTTGACTTACACCTTCTAGAGCACGTTGGGTGGCACGGGATACATGCGGACGTGCATTGTCCTGTTGGAACAGCAAGTTCCCTTGCCGATCTAGGAATGGTAGAACGATGGGTTCGATGACGGTTTGGATGTACCGTGCACTATTCAGTGTCCCCTCGACGATCACCAGTGGTGTACGGCCAGTGTAGGAGATCGCTCCCCACACCATGATGCCGGGTGTTGGCCCTGTGTGCCTCGGTCGTATGCAGTCCTGATTGTGGCGCTCACCTGCACGGCGCCAAACACGCATACGACCATCATTGGCACCAAGGCAGAAGCGACTCTCATCGCTGAAGACGACACGTCTCCATTCGTCCCTCCATTCACGCCTGTCGCGACACCACTGGAGGCGGGCTGCACGATGTTGGGGCGTGAACGGAAGACGGCCTAACGGTGTGCGGGACCGTAGCCCAGCTTCATGGAGACGGTTGCGAATGGTCCTTGCCGATACCCCAGGAGCAACAGTGTCCCTAATTTGCTGGGAAGTGGCGGTGCGGTCCCCTACGGCACTGCGTAGGATCCTACGGTCTTGGCGTGCATCCGTGCGTCGCTGCGGTCCGGTCCCAAGTGGACGGGCACGTGCACCTTCCGCCGACCACTGGCGACAACATCGATGTACTGTGGAGACCTCACGCCCCACGTGTTGAGCAATTCGGCGGTACGTCCACCCGGCCTCCCGCATGCCCACTATACGCCCTCGCTCAAAGTCCGTCAACTGCACATACGGTTCACGTCCACGCTGTCGCGGCATGCTACCAGTGTTAAAGACTGCGATGGAGCTCCGTATGCCACGGCAAACTGGCTGACACTGACGGCGGCGGTGCACAAATGCTGCGCAGCTAGCGCCATTCGACGGCCAACACCGCGGTTCCTGGTGTGTCCGCTGTGCCGTGCGTGTGATCATTGCTTGTACAGCCCTCTCGCAGTGTCCGGAGCAAGTATGGTGGGTCTGACACACCGGTGTCAATGTGTTCCTTTTTCCATTTCCAGGAGTGTATATCACGCCAGTCGCCCAAGAGAGGCGCTAGGGTTTGCTTTAAATACACGCTGTAAGGGCCGTAAGCATTAGTTATCTTTGAGATTGGTCTTGCTGACTTGATGTTGGTCAAGAATGTCTTTAAGGCGGCCAAGACGACAACATCAACAATAAGTTTGATCGAGGTCGTGTAATAGGGCTGCGAGAAGTGGTATGTTCCTGCTGCGATATTGCAGAAAGACTTGACAGGAATGTTGCCACTGTACATGACTGGATGGCAGCGGTGGTCACGGGAGTGTACGGTCGCAAGAAGACCGGGCTCCGAACGGCCGTGAGTATAACGACTTTTCTGGAGACTAGAAATCTACTCTGTAGGAATCAGCATGGGTTTCGAAAAAGACGGTCGTGCGAAACCCAGCTCGCGCTATTCGTCCACGTGACTTAGAGGGCCATAGACACGGGTTCCCAGGCAGATGCCGTGTTTCTCAAATTACAGTTCCTCACAGTCGTTTAATGAACAAAGTAAGAGCATATAGACTATCAGATCATTTGTGTGGTTGGATTGAAGAGTTCCTAGATAACAGAACGCAGCATGTCATTCTCAATGGAGAAAAGTCTTCCGAAGTAAGAGTGATTTGGGGTGTACCGCAGGGGAGTGTCATGGGACCGTTGCTATTCACAATATACATAAATGACCTTGTGGATGACATGGGAAGTTCACTGAGGCTTTTTGCAGATGATGCTGTGGTATATCGAGAGGTTGTAACAATGCAAAATTGTACTGAACTGCAAGAGGATCTGCAGCGAATTGACGCATGGTGCAGGGAATGGTAATTGAATGTCAATGTAGACAAGTGTAATGTGCTGCGAATACATAGAAAGAAAGATCCCTTATCATTTAGCTACAAAATAGCAGGTCAGCAACTGGAAGCAGTTAATTCCATAAATTATCTGGGAGTATGCATTAGGAGTGATTTAAAATGGAATGATCATATACAGTTGATCGTCGGTAAAGCAGACGCCAGACAGATTCATTGGAAGAATCCTAAGGAAGTGCAATCCGAAAACAAAGGATGTAGCTTACAGTACGCTTGTTCGCCGACTGCTTGAATACTGCTCAGCAGAGTGGGATCCGTACCAGATAGAGTTGATAGAAGAGAGAGAGAAGATCAAACGGAGAGCAGCGCGCTTCGTTACAGGATCATTTAGTAATGGCGAAAGCATTACGGAGATAAAGTCCAGTGGAAGACTCTGCAAGAGAGACGCTCAGTAGCTCGGTACTGACTTTTGTTGAAGTTTCGAGAACATACCTTCACCGAGGAGTCAAGCAGTATATTGCTCCCTCCTACGTATATCTCGCGAAGAGACCATGAGGAAAAAATCAGAGAGATTAGACCCGACACAGAGGCATACCGACAATCTTTCTTTCCATGAACAATAAGAGACTGGAATAGAACCGATAGAGATACTTAAAGTACCTTCCGCCACACACCGCCAGGTGGCTTGCGGAGTATGGATGTAGATGTAGATGGCACTAGCGAGACGGACGACCACCGTGTTCGGCGTACGGCTCTGGAACATCGTACTGCACCCACAGCGGCAATTCGAGCAGGAGTTCGCCCACAGTGACACAAAGAAGTGTTACAAAGCTGTTACTTCGAGGACAGTTCCAAGCCAGACGCTCCGTGGGGTGCGTTCCACTGACCCTAAGCCACCACCATTTGCCAACTCATTGGAGGGCAGTGTAGAGGTCAGTTGCACTTTCTGAAGAAACCAGGTCCCACCTCGGTACCAGTGGTGGCGGTATGTGGGTCAGGAGGAGGCCGGCTGAGGGCCTGCAGCCACCCTGTCTGCTTGCCAGACACACTGGACCTACACCTGGAGTTATGGTCTCGGGTGACAGCAGGGGCTCTCTCGTGGTTACCCCACGCGCCCTGACTGCAGAACTGTACGTCAGTCTTCTGATTCGACCTCTCCTGCTGCCATTCACGAACAGAATTTCAGCGAATGTTTTCCAACAGGATAACGCTTGCCAACATACCGCCCCTGTAATCCAACATGCTCTACAGAGTGTCGCCATGTTCCTTTGGCCTGTGCGATCGACTGATCTGTGTCCAGTGGAACACATGTGGGACATCATCGAATGAGAACAGCATTAACCGTCCCTGTATTGGTGGACCAACTGCGACAGGCATGGTACTCCGGTCCACAGCCTGACATCCGGCATCTGCACAAAACAATGCATCCACGTTTGCGTCCCTGCATTCAACATATTGTCGGTTACACCGGTTGTTAATGTACCAGCATTTTAGATTTGCAATGGCTTATCTGACGCCTATACAAACCTGACATCTTGCAACGTCAACCACTTAAAATTGTTACCTAGACAAAAGTATTCCCGAAGTTTGATTAATCTACATTAATTACTTTTTGGCGTTGCGATATTTTTCCCGCTAGTGTATTTGGAATTTTATCTGCGGCAAGAAACAATCAATGCCTTCTCCGCATGATAGCAATGGAGATACCATCGAATACAGTGCTGACAAAGCAGAGTTACTAAACACAGCCTTCCGAAATGCCTTCACAAAAGAAGACGAAGTAAACACTCCAGAATCCGAATCGAGAACAGCTGCCAGCATGAGTAACGTAGAAGTAGATATCCTCGCAGTAGTGAAGCAACTTAAATCACTTAATAAAAGCAAGTCTTCTGGTCCAGACTGTATACCAATTAGGTTCCTTTCGGAGTATGCTGATGCATTAGCTCCATACTGAACAATCATACACAACCGTTCGCTCGACGAAAGATCCGTACCAAAAGACTGGAAAGTTGCACAGGTCACACCAATATTCAAGAAAGGTAGTAGGAGTAATCCACTGAATTACAGGCCCATATCGTTAACGCCGATATGCAGCAGGATTTTAGAACATATATTGTGTTCGAACATTATGAATTGGCTCTGAGCACTATGGGACGTAACTTCTGAGGTCATCAGTGCCCTAGAACTTAGAACTACTTAAAACTAACTAACCTAAGGACATCACACACATCCATGCCCGAGGCAGGATTCGAACCTGCGACCGTAGTGGTCACGCGGTTCCAGACTGTAGCGCCTAGAACCGCTCGGCCAGTCCGGCCGGCCATTATGAATTACGTCGAAGAAAATGGTCTATTGACACACAGTCAACATGGGTTTAGAAAACATCGTTCCTGTGAAACACAACTAGCTCTGTAAGCGAAGGCTTCCGCGGCCGTTGTCTTCTTCAATAAAATTCTTCAGGGTATCAGACCGCATCGTCATAATTTAAAATGCATTGGCGCATTTTAAATTATGACGATGCGGTCTGATACCCTGAAGAATTTTATTGAAGAACAACTAGCTCTGTATTCACATGAAGTGTTGAGTGATACCGACAAGGGATTTCAGATCGATTCCGTATTTCTGGATTTCCAGAGGGATTTGACACTGTACCACACAAGCGGCTCGTAGTGAAATTACGTGCTTATGGAATATCGTCTATGTGACTGGAACTCTGATTTCCTGTCAGAGAGGTCACAGTTCGCCGTAACCGACGGAAAGTCATCGTGTAAAACAGAAGTGATTTCTGGCGTTCCCCAAGGTAGTGTTATAGGCCGTTTGCTGTTCCTTATCTATATAAACGATTTGGGAGACAATCTGAGCAGTCGTCTTCGGTTGTTTGCATATGACGCTGTCGTCTATCAACTAATAAAGTCATCAGAAGACCAAAAGAAACAGCAAAACGATTTACAAGTAATATCTGAATGGTCCGAAAAGTGGCAGTTGACCTTAAATAACCAAAAGTGTGAGGTCATCCACATGAGTGCTAAAAGGAACGCGTTAAACTTCGGTTACACGATTAATCAGTCTAATCTAAAAGCCGTAAATTCAACTAAATACCTAAGTATTACAATTACGAACAATTTAAATTGGAAGGAACACACAGAAAATGTTGTGGGGAAGGCTAACCAAAGACTGCGTTTTATTGGCAGGACACTTAGAAAATGTAACAGACCTACTAAGGAGAGTACCTACACTACTCTTGTCCGTCCACTTTTAAAATACCGTTGCGCTGTGTGGGATCCTTACCAGTTAGGACTGACTGAGTACATCGAAAAAGTTTAAAGAAAGGCAACACGTTTTGTATTATCGCGAAATATGGGAGAGAGTGTCACAGACATGATACAGGATTTGGGATGGACATCATTAAAAGAAAGTCGCTTTTAGTTGCGACGGAATGTTCTCACGAAATTCCAATCACCAACTTTCTCCTCCGAATGCGACAATATTTTGTTGACACCGAGTTACATGGGAAGGAACGATCACCAAGATAAAATAAGGGAAGTCAGAGCTCGCACGGAAAGATATAGGTGTTCATTCTTCCCGCGCGCTATACGAGATTGGAATAGCAGAGAATTGTGAAGGTGGTTCGATGAACCCTCTGCCAGGCACTTAAATTTGATTTGCAGAGTATCCACGTAGATGTAGATGTAGAATCATAAACAGATTACAAACTTGAGGAAAGTGTGATGTAATAATAATTGATATATTAGTGGAACTACTAGGGCGAAAACGACTAGTTTTGAATAATTTTGTTTGAGGTAAACTATTTAGCGATTATCTATACGATGAAACTGAAAGAAGAGAAGAGGGTACACACGCAGGGTGTGTAAACGTACAGCCGGTGTGTTAGCCGTGAACCTTAGCCCCCTGTGGTAAGCTGACTCGGTCGAAGCATAGCCAACGGCACGGATGTAGGACGTACGCATACTATGGTGGAAATCGGCGTAAAGGCACGTTTCCTACGAAAGTAATAGTACAATGTCTGAATCATGTATCTATTGAATTTGTTGTGGCTGGATGTTTGATTTGGGGGAGGGGAACCAAACAGCGAGGTCGCCTGTCCCATCGGGTTAGGGAAGGATGGGGAAGTAAGTCGGTCAGGCCCTTTCAAAGGAATCATCCCGGCATTTGCCTGAAGCGACTGAGGGAAATCACAGAAAACCTAAACCAGGATGGCCGGACGGGGGTTTGAACCGTCGCTCCCACAAATGCGAGTCCAGAGTGCTAGCCACTGCGCCACCTCGCTCGTTGTTATTGAAGTAGTAGATAAATATAAACAATCATGATGGAATTACACAGTGTCTTTCATAATACGAGTAAAAAAATAAGGCGTTTGCATTTCCTGGGTGGACTCACTGTCCTGTCGTGTTGTGTTACCGTACTGTTAGTACTTTGTTGCCCAACCTCCGTTTTTCCTGATTACCTGAGAAATTGTCTTCGGTATTGATTTTGTAATGGTTTCCGGTTCTTGCAGTGAAACTGTCGCCCGCTCTTCTGGTGTCGTTCTTTCCAGCTGCCATACGTCCTGAAATCGCTTTCCATTGCGATAAACACGCCTAGCAAATATTCCCCATAGGTTTTCCACGGGATTCAAATTCCTACAAGACATCGATATCTTTATCTTGAATCCTCTTTTGCTTGCAGCACAAACATGTACGCAGTATCTTGTTGAAACATTAGACTTTCGTCCCTCTTGCTCCTGACATACGTTCTAATCCATTCTGTCTCTAGCATCTCAGTGTGCATGTTAGAGTTCGTTCTGGTGTTCATCCAGGCAAAGCGAGATTTACCTTTAGCGTAGAAAGCTACTAAAATCGTAACACTTCCACTTCCAAAATTTTTGCTCATTCTTAACTGCTGCTCTGTTCTCAGAACATGCCAGTTATACTGAAATTCATCCTGACCATCTAAATTAAACCTCTACTCATCACTGGAGATGACCTTATCCCATTCTGAAGTCCATGACATAAGTTTTTCAGTAAACTCCATTCCATCCTGTTTACATCCTGAAGGTAGGCCAGGTTATGCAGTTGTTTCTTGAATGCAATATGTTTGTCAGTTGACAAAATTTATCGTACGTGAAACTTCTTGGCAGATTAAAACTGTGTACCAGACCGAGACTCGAACCCAGGACCTTTGCATTTCGCGGGCAAGAGCTTCTGTAAAGTTTGGAAAGTACAGGACGAGGTCTTTATCGTACATGTCTAGCAGTTACTGCGATCTGTAGATTGGCAACAGGTTTAGAAGACTAACGGTTTTTGTCCCCTGCTTTGAGCGAAAGTAACTGTTTAGATGATCCAGATGTTTTTCTACTTTGTCAGTATTTTCCATTCAGCCCATATCAGCTTCCAATCTAACGAAACTATCAAGCACTTCACTTGAACGGTTCAGTTTCTTGGCGATTTGACGGTTAGTGTGCCCCATTTCCTCGTAATCACTTATTTTTGCTTTTTCGTTACAAGATAACTGTTTTCCGCGTGGCATTGTGAGAATCGTGATATATGTACACAACACGTACTCTCACTAATGGTGTCTGTTCCCTGTCTGACACGTACTCACACGCAAATACCGCACAGAGCAGACCCCCATTATACCGAGTTCCACCTTCCACCACCTCAGTAGTTGATGTCTTGCTATATACTGTGCTACTGACATCAAATGTGAAACAATCTGACAGTATATGTCGACATACTGACTGCATCTCATAGTATTGCATATAAGAGGTGCGACAATAATGAGACTGACGTGAAAAAAAATGTTGCTTACCGTTTTAGTCAAGTTTAGTGTTGTTTCCTTCAAAGTAGTTCCCTTCTCAATGCACACACTTTTTCCAGCACTTCTGCCGTTGATGGTAACATTTCTGGAACTCATCATCTGTAATATCCTCCAAGACCCTCGTCACAGTTTTTCAGACATCTTGTGTTGTTTGAAAATCGTGTCCCTTGACCGCCGTTTTAACTCTTGGAAATAGAAAAAAGTCCCATGGAGCGATATCTGGGGAATAAGGTCGTTGTGGTACTACGGAAATTTTTTTTGAGACCAGTATGGGATGGTGCATTATCGTGATGCAGAATCCAGTCTTTCTCATACCAAGATCTTAAGTTATTATTACACGAACCGTTTCTCGATTGATGTTCAGTTCTTCTGCAATCATTTTCATGGATAATCTTCGATCAGATCGTATGAGTTCACTCACCCTGGCCAAGTTGACATCAGTCCGTGAGGTTGATGGTCGGCCACTGTGGTGTTGATCCTCAACATTTCTTCTGCCTTCACTAAACATTTTATGC
Organism: Schistocerca nitens; assembly: GCF_023898315.1. Taxonomy (NCBI): domain Eukaryota; kingdom Metazoa; phylum Arthropoda; class Insecta; order Orthoptera; family Acrididae; genus Schistocerca; species Schistocerca nitens. Next base: position 11,106,577 of record NC_064625.1, on the reverse strand, counting down.
CAACGAAAAACTTGAGCTCTTGACATAACCTCCTCTCTAAAAGCCTTCTGAAGCTTGCCGTAAGTTGTCGTCGCGTTTTCACCCCACTTAACGCAAAAAGAAATTGCATACCGTTGGGCAATATTATGCGGTTCCATTTCCGTGACGAGAGACACAAACACGTGTTAACGTATTCCAGCACAACTCACGACTGAGCAGTTGCATCGATGTGCCGCTTGGACTACAAGCAGCTTATAGACCAAGGTCAAAGATATTGTGCCTAAACAAGCCTGCAGGGTTGCCACATCTTGCAAAGAAAATCAGTCTCGTACTTTATTGTCGCACCTCGTACACTGCGCACAGCTATTCCAACCGAGAATGTTAATTTTCCTACAAATATACGAGTATACGCCTTGATGGTGATTTCCGCTTCTGGAAAACAATATCGATTTTCTCGGGAACTAGGGCCGTCGCATCAAAAGCTGCTAGCCAGGTACCCAGGAGAGGTGCCTCTACAACGTCTCTAAAACTCATCGAAATCCGTGATTAACAGGCCTGATGGTCCCCGGTGTAAGCTGGACCCCGCTATCCGCCTGTCTTCTGGACTTAATCGATGCCTCCCTCGCCCTGGCAGTAGCAACTTGCTCCCTCCTTTCTACTTCATCCGTCTCCTCCTCCCCCCCCCCCCCCCAACCAACCCAACCCTCTGCGTCTTTCAATATCCTGCCGCTGCAACGAACGTGACCAATCAGCCGCTGTTATCTGCTCTCGACCGACTTTATTGTTTTCGCCCCATTGTCCCGGCCGTGTCTCGCAGTCTAAACTCTTTCTCCTCCGCTAACTCAGATCCTGTAACAATCCGCAGTCTATACCACCGTTGCCGCTGGTATTGCTTCTTATTATGTACACAGTTGTACTGTGACAACAGCCAGTACAAGATTCTGAATCACGTACAGGCATAAAAAAGACGTCAATAAAGGGCACGCAGTTCGTTGTGAAAACTCTTCTGCATATTGCATGGGGCAGAAGTATAGGGAATTTCGCTCAACAGGAATTCCTCAGTCCGTTCAAAGACTGTCATTAACAAATACACAATATAGAAGGTTAGAACATTTAACTGTTTACGGAGTTTGGCATCCTATACGGTCCTGTGAGGAATAAATTACAAATACTCTATCTTTGTCACTTGCCACGTTTTGGTCGAATAATCGGTTTCGACCCGAATTACAGATCATCTTCACACTACAGAACTTGTAAGTACCTGAAACCGTTAGAAAACTCCTTACTTGAGTTGTCGTTCAATCAACGTTTCCCTTTGCCTGAATGTCTATTATGTAAACAAAACATTGACCCTACATGTCAATTTCTGCATTCTATCGTTTTCTGGTATTTTCGCTTTGATGCGCCAAGTACAATCAATAGCTTACACTAGTGTACAATGGAGGCTATCACTGAATCATATGAGAGATCTTTAAAATTTATTCCTAAAGAAGTTTCTTCCAGTAGACTCAATATTTCCAACCAGATTTTTTTTAATAACATTAAAAAATTTATATACACTACTGGGTATTAAAATTGTCACACCAGGAAGAAATGCAGATGATAAACGGGTATTCATTGGACAAATATATTATACTAGAACTGACATGTGATTACATTTTCACGCAATGTGGGTGCATAGATCCTGAGAAATCAGTACCCAGAACAACCACCTCTGGCCTTGAGTCAAACAGAGTTTGGTTGGCGTGTACAGATACAGCTGCCCATGCAGCTTCAACACGATACCACAGTTCATCAAGAGTAGTGACTGGCGTATTGTGACGAGCCAGTTGATCGGCCACCATTGACCAGACGTTTTCAATTGGTGAGAGATCTGGAGAATGTGGTGGCCAGGGCACAGTCGAACATTTTCTGTACCCAGAAAGGCCCGTACGTGACCTGCAACTTGCGGTCGTGCATTATACTGCTCAAATGTAGGGTTTCGCAGGGATCGAATGAAGGGTAGAGCCACGGGTCGTAACACATCTGAAATGTAACGTCCACTGCTCAAAGTGCCATCAATGCGAACAAGAGGTGACCGAGACGTGTAACCAATGGCACCCCATACCATCAAGCCGGGTGATACGCCAGTATGGTGATGACGAATACACGCTTCCAATGTGCGTTCACCGCGATGTCGCCAAACACGGCTGCGACCACCATGATGCTGTAAACAGAACCTGGATTCATCCGAAAAAATGACGTTGTGCCATTCGTGCACCCAGGTTCGTCATTGAGTACACCATCGCAGGCGCTCCTGTCTGTGATGCAGCGTCAAGGGTAACCGCAGCCACGGTCTCCGAGCTGATAGTCCATACTGCTGCAAACGTCGTCGAACTGTTCGTGCAGATGGTTGTTGTCTTGCAAACGTCCCCATCTGCTGACTCAGGGATCGAGACATGGCTGCACGATCCGTTACAGCCATGCGGATAAGATGCCTGTCATCTAGACTGCTAGTGATACGAAGCCGTTGGGATCCAGCACGGCGTTCCGTATTACCCTCCGGAACCCACCGATTCCATATTCTGCTAACAGTCATTGGATTTCGACCAACGCGAGCAGCAATGTCGCGATACGATAAACCGCAATAGTGATAGGCTACAATCCGACCTTTACCAAAGTCGGAAACGTGATGGTACGCATTTCTCCTCCTTACACGAGGCATCACAACAACGTTTCACCAGGCAACGCCGGACAACTGCTGTTTGTGTATGAGAAATCGGTTGGAAACTTTCCTCATGTCAGCACGTTTTAGGTGTCGCCACCGGCGCCAACTTGTGTGAATGCTCTGAAAAGCTAATCATTTGCATATCACAGCATCTTCTTCCTGTCGGTTAAATTTCGCGTCTGTAGCACCTCATCTTCGTGTTGTAGCAATTTTAATGGCCAGTAGTGTATATGGCCAGAAGGTCTATTCTGCCGCCTTACCTAAAACTTTAAATGAAGCTCATAGTGTTTTGCTGAAAATGTCTGATTTAAGTGTAGAAAAACAAAAATACGCTTCTCATCAACGACTATAATACTGTATATCTTTCAACTGATAACGAAGATACGTCAATCATTGTGTATGATTTAGAAGTAGCTTTATACAAAGCAGTTAGTCAAGAGAGACAATTTTCATCAACAATAGGAAATACTATTCGTAGTATTGTCACTCGGCGCAGTGGCTGATGGCAGCTACCGTAACCGGGAAATGTCTTTAGGGTCGCTCCCATCAGCCTCCGCACCAACTGAAAACTTAGTTTGCGCGAATGTTAAGTGTCATTTGCGCAGGAATGGTGCAGAAAAATTCAGGCATTAGACCTATCTTACATACAAAATAAGACTGACATACACTTGGTGCTTGGTTTGACTTTTTTCCCTCCCAAGTTCTAGGGGACTGATGACCTCAGCAGTTAAGTCCCATAATGCTCAGGGCCATTTTTATGAACCAACAAGTGTTGGTTCATAAAAATGGCCCTGAGCATTATGGGACTTAACTGCTGAGGTCATCAGTCCCCTAGAACTTAGAACTACTTAAACCTAACTGACCTAAGGACATGACACACATCCATGTCCGAGGCAGGTCAACACGGACGCAGGATGGTGGTACCTCAGTTCTAGGCGCAACAGTCTGGAACCGCGCGACCGCTACAGTCGCAGGTTCGAATCCTGCCTCAGACATGGATGTGTGTGACGTACTTAGGTTAGTTAGGTTGGAGTAGTTCTAAGTTCTAGGGGACTGATGACCTCAGATATTAAGTCCCATAGGGCTCGGAGCCACAACTGACGTTCCCCCAATTTCTTTTCCGACTCGTTTGATGCGACCCGCCACGAATTCCTGTCTTGTACCAATATTTTCATCTCGTAGTAGCACTTGCAGCCTACATTCTCAATTAATTTCTCAGTATATTCTAATCTCTGTCTTCCTCTGCAGTTTTTACCATTTACAGCTGCTTCTAGTACCATAGAAGTTATTCCCTCATGTCTTAAAACATGTCGGCTCATTCCGTCCCTTCCTCTTCTCAGTGTCGCCTCAGTATTTTCTCAGTGTTTTACATAGGCTACGCTCCATTCCTCACCTAAACTTCTCATTCCTTCCTTATTTTTAGCATTCTTCTGTAGCACGACATCTCTAAAGCTTGGATTCTCTTCTGTTCCGATTTTCCCTCAGTCCATGTTCCACTATCATACAATGCTAAGCTCCAAATGTACGTTACCAGAAATCTGTGCTTTAAATTACGGTCTATGCAGGATACAAATAGACTCCTCTGGGCTAGGAGTGGCTTTTCTGCCAGCGCTAGCCTGCCGTTTCTGTCCTGCTTGCTCCATCTACATCGTGACCACCAATTCTGATGCAAAGTTACTATTCTCGTTTCTGCTACTTTTCATTACCTTGCCTTCGTCCAGTTTAAGTCCATATTCTGTACTCATTGGACGGTTTGTCCGCCTGGTTAGATGGGTGGTAACGTGCTCGCCTCCCATATAGGCGGGGTCGGGTTCGATTCCCGGCCGCGTTGGAGATTTTTCTCCGCTCGGGGACTGCGTGTTGTGTTGTCCTCATCATCATTTCAGCCTCATCACCGGCACGCAAGTCGCCCAATGTAGCGTCGACTGGAATAACACTTGCACTTGGCGACCGAACTTCCCGGATGGTCTCTCTCGGCCAACGACCCCATACGCCCATTTCATTTCATTAGACTGTTCATTACATTCAACAGATCCAGTAATAATTCTTCACTTTTTCTGAAAATAGCAATATCGTTAGCTAATGTTATAACTGATATCCTTGCATTAAAATCCCCTTCGTGAAAGAAAATGGCACCCCACACCATCCACTCGTGGTTGCCGGACGGCATTACGGGCGAAGCCAGTCAGATACCCCACCGCTGTCCGAGGCGTCCCCGACCTCATCGACTGGAGTAGAATTTCCTTCAGTGACGAGTCCCGTATCGAACTGAACCGCGAAGAACAGCGATGACCAGCGAATAGGCGCCTGGAGAGTCCCTGGACGGCGTGGGATACCAGACAGACTTCGTTCGGCATGCGGACCGACATGCAGGAGTTATGGCCTGGGGGCCATTTCTGTTCATAGCAGGACCCCTTTGGTTGTCTTCCGAGGCACCCTTACAGCGCCGCAATACGTCGATGACAATCTATGCCCTCGTTTTCTTGCCCCTCGTGGCAAACCATCCTGGCCTTACATTTCAGCAAGATAATGCAAGATGGGCTTACATTTCAGCAAGACAATACTGTTCGTCTTCGTTCTTGCCGACCCCTACATTGTCAAGTAAGGTCGCCGGATCTCTCCCTAGTTGAGAATTCCTGCAGCATTACAGCCTGGGCGGGCCATCCAACCAACTGGGGATTTTGACGAAGTAATGCGATAGCTGGACAGAATTTGGCGTACTGTCCCTCAGCACGTCCAAGAACTCTGTCAGTCAATGCTCAGCGGAATAACCGCTTGCGTAAGCGCCAGAGGGGGACCAACGCGTTATTTAGTTGCTCAACTTTTGAAGCCTTTTCTCTTTAATAAATCATCGGAATTTTCTCAAACTGCAACCGCTTGTTTGTATGTACATGCACATCACATCTACCGATTTCCGACACATTCGGATAATTCCTTCATGGTACATCTTTTTTCGTCTTGCAGTGTATTTGACTAATTCTAATCTGAAGGTTGAAAGTGTTTTAAAAATGGGAGTTCGACTCTTTGAAGAATCGGGGGTTTACTGGTACACACTAAATGACCAAACAAACATTAGTAACCCAAGCTAGAAAAACATCGAGGAGATAGATGACAACTCTCATTTACCAAGTATTAATTGGAAGACTTCGACACGTTAGTCTACCAGGTGATCAAAAAGTCTGTATAAATTTGAAAACTGAATAAATCACGGAATAGTGTAGATAGAGAGGTACAAATTGACACACATGTTTGGAATGACATGGGGCTTTATTTTTTTATTTATTATTATTTTTTTTTTTTGTCATCAGTCTACTGACTGGTTTTATGCGGCCCGCCACGAATTCCTTTCCTGTACTAACCTCTTCATCTCAGAGTAGCACTTGCAACCTACGTCCTCAATTATTTGCTTGATGTATTCCAATCTCTGTCTTCCTCTACAGTTTTTTCCCTCTACAGCTCCCTCTAGTACCATGGAAGTCATTCCCTCATGTCTTAGCAGATGTCCTATCACGCTGTCCCTTCTCCTTATCAGTGTTTTCCACATATTCCTTTCCTCTCCGATTCTGCGTAGAACCTCCTCATTCCTTACCTTATCAGTCCACCTAATTTTCAACATTCGTCTATAGCACAACATCTCAAATGCTTCGATTCTCTTCTGATCCAGTTTTCCCACAGTCCATGTTTCACTACCATACAATGCTGTACTCCAGACGTACGTCCTCAGAAATTTCTTCCTCAAATTAAGGCCGGTATTTGATATTAGTAGACTTCTCTTGGCCAGAAATGCCTTTTTTGCCATAGCGAGTTTGCTTTTGATGTCCTCCTTGCTCCGTCCGTCATTGGTTATTTTACTGCCTAGGTAGCAGAATTCCTTAACTTCATTGACTTCGTGACCATCAATCCTGATGTTAAGTTTCTCGCTGTTCTCATTTCTACTACTTCTCAATACCTTCGTCTTTCTCCGATTTACTCCCAAACCATACTGTGTACTCATTAGACTGTTCATTCCGTTCAGCAGATCATTTAATTCTTCTTCACTTTCACTCAGGATAGCAATGTCATCAGCTAATCGTATCATTGATATCCTTTCACCTTGTATTTTAATTCCACTCCTGAACCTTTCTTTTATTTCCATCATTGCTTCCTCGATGTACAGATTGAAGAGTAGGGGCGAAAGACTACAGCCTTGTCTTACACCCTTCTTAATACGAGCACTTCGTTCTTGATCGTCCACTCTTATTATTCCCTCTTGGTTGTTGTACATATTGCATATGACCCGTCTCTCCCTATAACTTACCCCTACTTTTTTTCAGAATCTCGAACAGCTTGCATCATTTTATATTGTCGAACGCTTTTTCCAGGTCTACAAATCCTATGAAAGTGTCTTGATTTTTCTTTAGTCTTGCTTCCATTATTAGCCGTAACGTCAGAATTGAATCTCTCGTCCCTTTACTTTTCCTAAATCCAAACTGATCGTCACCTAGCGCATTCTCAATTTTCTTTTCCATTCTTCTGTATATTATTCTTGTAAGCAGCTTCGATGCATGAGCTGTTAAGCTGATTGTGCGATAATTCTCGCGCTTGTCAGCTCTTGCCGTCTTCGGAATTGTGTGGATGATGCTTTTCCCGAAAGTCAGATGGTATGTCGCCAGCCTCATATATTCTACACACCAACGTGAATAGTCGTTTTGTTGCCACTTCCCCCAATGATTTTAGAAATTCTGATGGAATGTTATCTATCCCTTCTGCCTTATTTGACCGTAAGTCCTCCAAAGCTCTTTTAAATTCCGATTCTAATACTGGATCCCCTATCTCTTCTAAATCGACTCCTGTTTCTTCTTCTATCACATCAGACAAATCTTCACCCTCATAGAGGCTTTCAATGTATTCTTTCCACCTATCTGCTCTCTCCTCTGCATTTAACAGTGGAATTCCCGTTGCACTCTTAATGTTACCACCGTTGCTTTTAATGTCACCAAAGGTTGTTTTGACTTTCCTGTATGCTGAGTCTGTCTTTCCGACAATCATATCTTTTTCGATGTCTTCACATTTTTCCTGCAGCCATTTCGTCTTAGCTTCCCTGCACTTCCTATTTATTTCATTCCTCAGCGACTTGTATTTCTGTATTCCTGATTTTCCCGGAACATGTTTGTACTTCCTCCTTTCATCAATCAACTGAAGTATTTCTTCTTTTACCCATGGTTTCTTCGCAGCTACCTTCTTTGTACCTATGTTTTCCTTCCCAACTTCTGTGATAGCCCTTTTTAGAGATGTCCATTCCTCTTCAACTGTACTGCCTACTGCGCTATTCCTTATTGCTGTATCTATAACGTTAGAGAACTTCAAACGTATCTCGTCATTCCTTAGTACTTCCGTATCCCACTTCTTTGCGTATTCAGTCTTCCTGACTAATGTCTTGAACTTCAGCCTACTCTTCATCACTACTATATTGTGATATGAGTCTATATCTGCTCCTGGGTACGCCTTACAATCCAGTATCTGATTTCGGAATCTCTGTCTGACCATGATGTAATCTAATTGAAATATTCCCGTATCTCCCGGCCTTTTCCAAGTATACCTCCTCCTCTTGTGATTCTTGAACAGGGTATTCGCTATTACTAGCTGAAACTTGTTACAGAACTCAATTAGTCTTTCTCCTCTTTCATTCCTTGTCCCAAGCTCATATTCTCCTGTAACGTTTTCTTCTACTCCTTTCCCTACAACTGCATTCCAGTCGCCCATGAGTATTAGATTTTCGTCTCCCTTTACATACTGCATTACCCTTTCAATATCCTCATACACTTTCTCTATCTGTGCATCTTCAGCTTGCGACGTCGGCATGTATACCTGAACTATCGTTGTCGGTGTTGGTCTGCTGTCGATTCTGATTAGAACAACCCGGTCACTGAACTGTTCACAGTAACACACCCCCTGCCCTACCTTCCTATTCATAACGAATCCTACACCTGTTATACCATTTTCTGCTGCTGTTGATATTACCCGATACTCATCTGACCAGAAATCCTTGTCTTCCTTCCACTTCACTTCACTTCACTGACCCCTACTACATCTAAATTGAGCCTTTGCATTTCCCTTTTCAGATTTTCTAGTTTCCCTACCTCGTTGAAGCTTCTGACATTCCACGCCCCGACTCGTAGAACGTTATCCTTTCGTTGATTATTCAATCTTTTTCTCATGGTAACCTCCCCCTTGGCAGTCCCCTCCCGGAGATCCGAATGGGGGACTATTCCGGAATCTTTTGCCAATGGAGAGATCATCATGACACTTCAATGACAGGCCACATGTCCTGTGGATACACGTTACGTGTCTTTAATGCAGTGGTTTCCATTGCCTTCTGCACCCTCATGTCGTTGATCATTGCTGATTCTTCCGCCTTTAGGGGCAATTTCCCACCCCTAGGACAAGAGAGTGCCCTGAACCTCTATCCGCTCCTCCGCCCTCTTTGACAAGGCCGTTGGCAGAATGAGGCTGACTTCTTATGCCGGAAGTCTTCGGCCGCCATTGCTGATTATTTATCAAAATGTAGGCAGTGGCGGGGATCGAACCCGGGACCGAAGACGTTTTTGATTATGAATCAAAGACGCTACCCCTAGACCACGGGTATACGTGGGGGGGGGGGGGAGGGGGTTATTAGAACCAAAAAAATTCAAAAGTTCAAAAATGTCCGACAGATGGCGCTTCAGCTGATCAGAATAGCAATAATTAGCACAACAAAGTAAGACAAAGCAAAGATGATGTTCTTTACAGGAAACGCTCAATATGTCCACCATCATTCCTCAACAATAGCTGTACTCGAGGAATAATGTTGTGAACAACACTGTAAAGCATCAATTGGCGTCGGATGTTGTGTTTCAGCATCGCTAGAGATGTCGGTCGATGACGATACTCTTGCGACTTCAGGTAACCCCAAAGCCAATAATCGCACGGACTGAGGTCTGGGGACCTGGGAGGCCAAGCATGACGGATCATCACCAAACGACGCGCGCAAGAGATCTTTCACGCGTCTAGCAATATGGGATGGAGCGCCATCCTGCATAAACATCGTACGTTCCAGCAGGTGTTTATCAGCCAGCCAGTTACAGACGTTTTGCTGCCCAGCGACATCTGTCGGACATTTTGTGAACTTTTGTATTTTTTTTTTGTTCTAATAAAACCCCATGTCATTCCAAGCATGTGTGTATTCAATTTTTGCCTCTCTGTCTATATTATTCCGTGGTTTATTAAGTTTTCAAATTTATACTGACTTTTTGATCACCCTGTATTTGCCCGACACACACACACACACACACACACACACACACACACACACACACACACACACACACACGATGGTACAGCAGGCGTGATTGTATTCCATGCGATCAAAACGAAGTATACAAGATGAATCAGGATAAATGAAAAAAAATGCAAACTAAGAAAATTTTGTGTACCAGTGCAGTGGAGTCCTCTAAATATTGGACGTCCGTTTGAAGAAGAACGCATGGAAGTAACGTAGGAGCGAAAAAATGCCAGGAGACAGTAATTTTAAGCACGAAGAATGGTTATGATTCTGTTAAATCCATTTGTAACGAAAACAACAATTGAAGGGGTCGGCGGAAGAGCATATTTTGCGTGACTGCATATTAATAGCATGGTTACATTCAAAGAGAGGAACATAAATCAAATAAGACAACACAGTTCATGAGGAAGACAGCATGCGGTAGCTGTATGTATGGAACTACTGATTGCCAGAATGTGTCGCATTCGAAAACACACCAAACGCCGTGACCAGTCTAATCGGTACTAAGTGAAGGGTTCGTTTCGCCAATCTCTTCAGTTGTTACAGGGGCCACCGGAGACGTTTTCAACAAAGCGAAATGAGTTTGGTCGAAATAAGACGTTATTGCAGTCGAGAAAGACGGCTTAACTCCTACATTATTTGAGTCGGTTTCGGTATGTGTGAGAAATCGTGTAAGTACTTTTGCAGGCGTCGTCGGTGCTCCGGTAGTGATCAAGATGCGAGGTGAGTATGTTTCAGCATAATGTTCATCGTGAGATGGAGATTGATCACTCGAAAAGAGTCGCTTACATAAAGAGTGCAGCGAGGTAGCGGTTTTGCACACGAAACGACCGAGAAACTTCTGTCCAGAAAACGGCGCTGATTAAAAACCGTCGCTCACGCGGAACATAGGTTGCCTTTTTCTGACGCGATATCCTGCGAATCATGGATGTAGGACACCAGGCAAATTCCTTATTCCCACATTTCCGTAAAGCGTTTGAAGCGTTGCTCCACAACAGAATGTAAACTAAGAGAGAAGTATACGGAATAGCTTCCCGAATATCTGAGTGGCTCGAAGATTTCTTACGTAACAGAACCCAGTACATTGTCCTCGACGGCAAGTGTTTATCAGACAAGGATATTTTCAGTGTGCCCCATGGAACTGATAGGACAGCTGTTGTCCTCTGTACAGACAAATGATCTGGCGGACAGGTTGGGCAGCAATCTGCGGCTGTTTGCTGATGACGCTGTGGTGTACGGTAAGGTGTCGAAGTTGAGTGACTGTAGGAAGGTACAAGACGACTTAGACAAAATTTCCAGTTGATGTGGCGGATGGCAGCTAGCCGTAAATGTGGAAATATGCAACTTAATGCGGATGCGTAGAAGGAGCAAAACCCATGATGTTCGATTACAGTATTTCTAGTGCCCTGCTTGACACGGTCAAGTCGTTTAAATAGCTGAGTGTGTGAAAACTGTGGTAGGGAAGGCAAATGGTCGACTTCGGTTTATTGGGAGAATTCTAGGAAAGTGTGGTTCACCTGCAAAAGAGACCGCATATAGGACGCTGGTGCGACCTATTCTTGACTACTGTTCGAGTGTCTGGGATCGTCACCACGTCGGATTAAAGGAAGACATCTAAGCAATTCAGAGGCGTGTTGCTAGGTTTTTTAGCGGTAGGTTCGATCAACACGCTAGTATTACGGAGATGCTTCGCGAACTGAAATGAAAATCCGTAGAGGGAAGGCACGTTCTTGTAGAGGCAAGCTTTTAAGAAAAGTTAGAGAACCTGCATTTGAAGCCGACTGCAGAACGATCCTACTGCCGCCAACATAACTTTCGTGTAAGGATCACGAAGACGAGATACGAGATGTTTGGGCTCATACGGAGGCATATACATAGTCGTTTTCTCCTTGATCCATTTGCGAGTGGAACAAATGGCTCTGAGCACTATGGGACTTAACATCTGTGGCCATCACTCCCCTAGAACTTAGAACTACTTAAACCTAACTAACCTAAGGACATCACACACATCCATGCCCGAGGCAGGATTCGAACCTGCGACCGTAGCGGTCGCGCGGTTCAAGACTGACGCGCCCAGAACCGCTCGGCCACACTGGCCGGCCGAGTGGAACAGGAAAGCGAATTACTAGCACTGGTTCAAGGTACCCACCGCCATGCTCTGTGTAATGGTTTGCGGAATCAGTATGTATTACGAGACGGAATCCATAACTAGGGTCCGGTGATTATTATTTATCCGATGGTAGGTTTGACTGAAGTTTGACGCATGATGCGCTGTCTACCGACGCTTCAGGAGACTGCAGCAGTGTCGGTTTGGTTCAGTAGTCTTTTTCCAGGCGGTGACAGCAGATCGCAGACGGCGAGACAGTCGTAGATACCACCAGGTGTGAAGTGCGCTATGGCTGGATTTCTGCCGTCAGAAGGAGTTTCAGCTGCTGAAATCCACCGTGAGTTACACTAGGGTGTGAAGACCTGAAATAATGAATGACCAATAAGTTCGAAAAAGGTGTCGAGAGTTTCAAAACTGCCAGACAGATTCTCACGATGAGCAGCCCAGTATACGGTCCGACGACATCGTCGATCAAGGGAACCAAAATCTTCGAAGTGATCAGCGGTTGATCCTTAGTGATCTGGCTAACGAATTCCAAAATGTTGCTCGAACCTCAGTCTACAGGTCACTGAACAGCTTGGATATCACAAACTGTGTGCGAGGTGGGTTCCAAAAACACTCACTGATCAGCACAAAGAGCAAAGACTAAGTACTGCACGACTTTTCTTTGGGCGCTATTGACGTGATGGAGATGGCTCATTTTCCGAAGATGTTACGGACGACGAGACGCGGATATCGTACAAAAATGCAGAACAACCGTAAATGCAGTGGCACCATTTAAGTTTACCCAAACGAAAACAGTTTAAGCAATCACCGTTCTCGAATCGAAAACTGATGGGACGCGAAGGGCGTCCTCTTTATTGATTTCGTGGACTGTGGGTTAATAATTATAGCTGACGTACACTGTGAAACCAAACAGACGTGCGATCCGAAATCGAAGCGCCACGGAAAACTGTTATCTGGCATAATCCTCCTTCACGACACAGCACTCCCTCATACCTCTGCCGGAACCAAGGGTGGGATTCAAGATTTTCCTTGTGAACTTTCTGAGCAGCCGACGTACTGTCGCGAGCTTGCACCAAGCGACTATTTACTCTTCTTGCTGGGTGGACAACGATTTGAAAACACAGTCATCTGATTCGTTCCTAGGCGTCAGACTTCTGTGTAGAGGTGTTGAAGAAGCAAACCCGGTGCACCATTACAGAGAGTGTACAAACGTGAACGGCGATTGTGTGGAGAAGCAAAGTAGATATGTAGTAAACTATAACTGTCAATAAAAACCTCATGTCGGTTGGTTGATTTGGGGGGAGGGGAGAAAACACCAAGGTCGTCGGTCCCATCGGATTAGGGAAGGACCTCGGTCGTGCCCCTTCAAAGCAAGCGATTTAGAGAAATCACGGGAAACCTAAATCAGGATGGCCGGACGCGGGTTTGAACCGTCTTCCTCTCGAATGTGAGTCCAGTGTGCTGACACTGCGCCACCTCGCTCGGTTTTTTGTCACGAGCTTGTTTTTTACCACCAAACGGACCTCAGTTTCAGAATACGCCTCACCGATGTACAGGATGTTTCAAAAAGAATATGCGTATTACAGAGTATTATTTTTCCAAACTATCGATCGCTGCGCCTCGACTCGGCTGTTGGAGAAACGAATATATAATCTATTTTGCATTAATAGCCACTAGATGTCAGTTGTCTTCTGTTTTGCTTGGTAACCGTCATATGTTTAAAATGGCTACTCCGCAGCAGAAATCATTTTGTGTTCTCGAGTTTGTGAAGTGCAATTCCGTGATTACAGTGCAAAGACGTTTCAGGTTGATGTACCAAATTCATTATCCGAGAGGAGGAGATGGTATCGAGAGTTTCTAGACACAGGATGTGTATGTAAAGGAAAGAGGCCTAGCCGCCCTCTTCCTGAAGAAAATGTTGCACGAATTCAAACTGCTTTCCAACGAAGTCCTTCAAAATCAGTTCTTCGTGCCAGTCGGGATTTACAACTGCCTACAACAACAATTTGGCGTGTTTTGAGACGTCGGTTGGTTATGAAGCCTTACAAGTTACAGCTGTTACAAGCTCTGCGCCCTGATGACAAACGCAGACGTGTGGCATTTTTTAACGAGATTCTTGATGCCACTGACAATAAAATTTTCGCACAACGCGTCGTGTTCAGTGATGAAGCGATTTGCCATGTTAGTGGTCGAGTAAACAAACACGATCTTCAAATTTGAGGCCTACAGAACCCACATGCAGCCATTGAAAATGTAGGAGATTCGCCCAAAGTCAATGTGTTTTGTGCGATATCCCGATCATCTGTTTACGCCCCATTCTTCTTTGATGGAAACACGGTTAACGGTCAGCAGTATCTCGCCATGTTACAAAACTGGTTGTTTCCGAGGCTGCACGAAGACAACTTCATTTTTCAACAAGACGGGGCACCGTCTCACTGGAGTCGCCAGTTGCGTGAGTATCTGAATGAAACTCTACCGAACCGTTGGATTGGTCGTCAAGGAGCTGGCGACTTAGAATGTATCAGCTGTGCTCCAAGGTCACCGGATTTCACACCCTCTGACTTCTTCCTGTGGGGTTTCCTTAAAGACAACGTTTATGTACCATCATTCCCACAGAACCTTGAAGAGATGAAGAATCGGATCCGTACAGCCATAACGTCAGTGACGAAAGACATGCATGCCCGAGTATTGGAGGAATTTGCTCGTGTCGCTAATGGAAGACGTATTGAACATCTGTAATGTGAACTTGTGAGGTTCGTAAATGTGCGTGTAAAGTTTCATATTCGTATGTCTTAAGGGGGGGGGGGGGGGGTAGGACGTCAAACGGGCCGACTTGGAGCAGGAGAGGCACCACAGGACATTTTAATTTCCACTGTCCATACTTTTACGAATAAATTCATAAAACTTTTTCAGCATCACCAGGAAGGATTCAGAATTCACACTCATAGCAGTGGAAGTCCGAAAACATAACGAAGTAATTTTTTTTACATGCGAAATTTCATAATTTTTTTCACTTACTGATGGCAGCATTTCTTGCTATAGGTACACTTTTATTCATAAGTAAGAGAGATGGTTCGATGAATTTTGCGCAGCATACAAACCATACTTAAAGGTGTATGAAACTCTAGAATTTTCCAAATCTATTAAAAACTGTGGCAAAAATTGAGGTAATTAGCTAGAAAATTTGTGTTTTTTCAAAACATGAAGTTTAAAATACAACAGATCATTTGTTTTTTCATAAATTAAAGAAATTCTAGAGTTTCATACATCTGTAAAGTATGGTATGTATGCTGTGCAGAATTCATCAAAGAATCTCTCTAACTTACGAATAAAAGTGTAGCTATAGCAACAAACGCTACCATCAGTAAGTGAAAAAAATGATGAAATTTCACATATAAAAAAATTACTTCGTTCTGTTTTCGAACTTTCACTGCTATGAGTGTGAATTCTGAATCCTTCCTGGTGACGCTGAAAAAGTTTTATGAATTTATTTGTAAAAGTATAGACAGTGGAAATTAAAATGTCCTGTGGTGCCTCTGCTGCTCCAAGTCGGCCCGTTTGACGTCCTACCCCCGTTAAAGTTTTGTAAATATATGCATTCGAAATACGTGTATTCTTCTTGAAACACCCTGTGTAGTTGTAGATCGGCGTAGACTAGTTTTATCCGTCAGCTGCTGCCGGGACTGGTGTTGTAAACAGAGCAGTACAGTAGCGCGTGTCTCATGCTGTGTGGCAGACGGGGGACGCCCGACGACTGCGCCTCGGTCGCCTCTGCCGACGCCGCCGCCGCCGACGCCGACGCCGACGCCGACGCGAGCGCCGCTGTCGACGCGCGGCGCGACGCCGCCGCCGGGCGAACAGCGGGCGGCAAGAGGTGGCCGCAAGCCCCTCACACTCACACACAGACGCACATCACGTACACACGCTAGTGTGTACACACAAACTCGGACTGTGACGTCACCGAGTGCAGAGTGCGGGGGAAGAGTTGGCTATTCCGGATTGTAGGGGGCGCGCCGGGAATAGACCTCCCAAATGCGAGGGGCGGCGTAAGCCGTGGAGATGGCGGGCGCGGGTATTCTCGGACCGCGGAGAGCGTGAGCGAGAGAGAGGGAGGGAGGGATGGAGGAAGCCGTACTGGCTCCCGGTCTCCTCAATGACGCGAGTCGGACTTCTGGCATCACCAGCTCTCCACAGGAAAGATGTCCGCATTCCGTTGTGCAGTGGATAGCCAGACTGAAGATTTTCTTCTACATCTACATCTAAATCCATACTCCGCAAGCCACCTGACGGTGTGTGGCGGAGGGTACCTTGAGTACCTCTATCGATTCTCCCTTCTATTCCAGTCTCGTATTGTTCGTGGAAAGAAGGATTGTCGGTATGCCTCTGTGTGGGCTCTAATCTCTCTGATTTTATCCTCATGGTCTCTTCGCGAGATATACGTAGGAGGGAGCAATATACTAAAAATGGTTCAAATGGCTCTGAGCACTACGGGACAACATCTGTGGTCATCAGTCCCCTAGAACTTAGAAATACTTAAACCTAACTAATCTAAGGACATCACACACATCCATACCCGAGGCAGGATTCGAACCTGCGATCGTAGCAGTCGCGCGGTTCCGGATTGAGCACCTAGAACCGCTAGAAGCAATATACTGCTTGACTCCTCGGTGAAGCTATGTTCTCGAAACTTCAACAAAAGCCCGTACCGAGCTACTGAGCGTTTCTCCTGCAGAGTCTTCCACTGGAGTTTATGTATCATCTCCGTAACGCTTTCGCGATTACTAAATGTTCCTGTAACGAAGCGCGCTGCTCTCCGTTGGATCTTCTCTATCTCTTCTATCAACCCTATGTGTGTGGCGTAATGTAACCTTCTTCCTTTGTTTTCGGATTGCATTTCCTTAGGATTCTTCCAATGAATCTGAGTCTGGCATCTGCTTTACCGACAATCATCTTTATATGATCATTCCATTTTAAATCACTCCTAATGCGTACTCCCAGATAATTTATGGAATTAACTGCTTCCAGTTGCTGACCTGCTATATTGTAACTAAATGATAAGGGATCTTTCTTTCTATGTATTCGCAGCACATTACACTTGTCTACATTGAGATTCAATTGCCCTTCCCTGCACCATGCGTCAATTCGCTGCAGATCCTCCTGCATTTCAGTACAATTTTCCATTGTCACAACCTCTCGACATACTAGAGTACCATCCGCAAAAAGCCTCAGTGAAATTCCGACGATATCCACAAGGTCTTTTATATATATTGTGAATAGCAACGGTCCCACAACACTCCCCTGTGCCACACCTGAAATCACTCTTACTTCGGAAGACTTCTCTCCATTGAGAATGACATGTTGCGTTCTGTATCTAGGAACTTTTCAATCCAATCACACAATTGGTCTGATAGTCCATGTGCTCTTACTTTGTTCATTGAACGACTGTGGGCAACTGTATCGAACGCCTTGCGGAAGCCAAGAAACACAGCATCTACCTGAGAACCCGTGTTTCGTAGACGAATAGCGCGAGCTGGGTAGATTTCTAGTCTCCAGAAAAGTCATTATACTCTAACATAATATGTGTTCCAAAATTCTACAACTGATCGACGTTAGAGTTATAGGTCTATAGTTCTGCACATCCGTTCGACGTCTCTTCTTGAAAACGGGGATGACCTGTGCCCTTTTCCAATCCTTTGGAACGCTACGCTCTTCTAGAGACCTACGGTACACCGCTGCAAGAAGGGGGGCATGTTCCTTCGCGTACTCTGTGTAAAAACGAACTGGTATCCCAGTTCTTCTGTCGGGGACACCGCGCGCGCGCCACATCATCATTTCAATTACAGGAAAGTTGCGCCCACATGTAGTCGCCACACGTCATCGTGACGATCATCACCACAACCATCGTCACCCAAGCCTAGTTAAGGAACCAGCAGACCTAGTTTGGACCTCTTCACGAACTTCTTGTACTCAAACATTGGCACCAGTTCCTGTTTTATTTTCAACTTATTACGACCGGCGATCAATTAAACTTTTCTTATCGGGCAAATTACGTTCACAAAATGCAGAATATTTTCTGAGACCTCACGGAACATTTCTGCTTGAACCATCATAGTCTGAATGCTCCGATACGTGGCTGAGCTATACAGGGTGTCCCATCTTGACCACACTAAATAACTGTTTGTCCAGATGCAAATTACAAAATGTTTCAAGCAAATGTTCTTTAGCCGTCAGGGGGACATCAACCAACCTTCGTTGTAGTTTTGTTTTTTACAAAGTTAGAAACAACGGTATGACTTTTTTAAATGGCACCCTATATTTTTTTATTCGGTAATTCATTTCCTCTCCTAAATACCTATTCAAAAATTCAGTACAGTGTACCATCCACTGAAACACAACGTTATTAGTTACGTTACACAACAGTGACTTTTGAACCCGGGATCACAAACTCGTCCACTTGCCGGAGTTGTCAGAAAACAAATGAAAACCAAGAGAAACATAACACACAATTGACTTTGACTCTCCTGTACCATTGCCCAGGAGTAGAACATTGAGCACCTTTCAAAGTGGTGACCCCGGACACCGATACACTGGTGCACTCGTTGAATGAAAGAATTATTTACTGCTTCCAGTGTTGCCTGCTGAAGAGAATTACAAGCAAGCACGATACGTTCCTGCATGTCGTCTAGAGTTGTTGGAATATCGTGATAGACAACGTCTTTAATGCATCCCCGAAGAAAAAAGTCCAGAGGATTTAAATCAGGAGACCTAGCAGGCCAACTAACTGTTCCTCCTCGACCAATGCATCAGGCAGGATACCTTCGGTTCATGCATTATGTGCTCGACATCCATCGTGTTGATGCTACATAAGCATTCCGGTTCTTAGGGCACTCCATCCAGAAGAATTCCAGAGAATTCGTTTGAGGAAGTTGGCATAAGCTGTGCCGTTTAGACTACCATTGATGAAAGAAGGGCCAATAATTGTAGTACCAAGCATCACACAACAAACTGGCCTGCCTTAGCCGCTGTGCTTCAGTACACAACAC
The DNA here is from genome assembly GCF_023898315.1 of Schistocerca nitens. Classification (NCBI taxonomy): domain Eukaryota; kingdom Metazoa; phylum Arthropoda; class Insecta; order Orthoptera; family Acrididae; genus Schistocerca; species Schistocerca nitens. The sequence continues at coordinate 11,087,435 of NC_064625.1, read as the reverse complement.
GTATTGTTGCGTCTCCGCTGCGGCAGGTTCAGCTGCTTTGATGGTTGCGGCGGAGACAGGGGCAGGCGCGCAGGCAGGAGAATTTTTTACACCTTTGCGCGGCTTGCAGCAAGCACATCAAACCTGAAGATACTGAAGGACCTAAATTAGGAAATGAGACGCTAAAAGCATTAGACAAGTAACAATATTTGGGCTGTAAGCTGACGATGGGCGAAGTAAAGAGGATATAAAATGCTCACTGGCTACAGGAAGAAAAGAGTTTTTTTAAAAAAGAGAAATTAGGTAACATCGACAATAAATTTAGGCGTTACATTATCTTTTTCGGGTTCATCTGTCTGGAGTGTAGCTTTGTATGGGCGTGAAACGCAGATTATAAGCAGTTCAGACAATAATATAATACAAGATGGTGAAATGTGGTGCTATAGAAGAGATGGTGGGCAGGTCGAGTAACTGAGACAGGGTCTGAATTGTATTGGAGAAATAAAGAAATTTATGGCAGAACTGGGCTAGAAGAAAGGCTCGGTTGACAGGACACATTCTGAGACGGCAGGTTTAACTGGAAGTAGGTCGAAGTACTTACGCATAGATAAAGCGTCTTGCTTAGGATAGAGTAGCGTCGAGAGATGCATGAAACCAGTATTTGGACTGAAGAGCACAACAAATCGGTTTTTCTTGTCATCAAACGAATCGGCTTTTCGTCTTTGTTTCTCCTCGTGCAGATGATGTCGATCATTACAATTACCTACTCACCTCGGGATCCGCCTTTAATTCGAGATGAGAGAATAAGTTTTGTGGGGCAAAATTTCCATGTGCTCTTCTTACCTGTTGCTGTAAAAACTACACCTCTTGGTTTCACATACCTTTTAGAAACAGCTTCTTGAAATAATTGAAGTATATCAATCGGTTTGGCTCTTCAAAATACATTGATTCCTACGAGAGACAAACATGGTTTAATCATCATGAATTAATTGTAATATTGAATAATAACAGTAATTACTTTTCATACTCGTTGCATAAAATATTATCCTTCCATATAGATCATGATTACATCCTATACAATTTCAATTTTTTTTTATGTCTGTCTGCTTAGCTGGGTGGTAAAGTGCCTGCCTCCAGTGCAGCGGGCCCGAGTTCGATTCCCGGCCGGGTTGGAGATTTTCTCCGCTCGTAGACTGGGTTTTGTCTTCTTCTTCATCATTTCATCCTCATCAACGGCGCGCAAGTCGCCCAATGTGGCGTCGACTGAAATAAGACTTGCGCTCGGCGGCCGAACTTCCCCGAATGGAGCCTCCCGACCAAGGATGCCATAGGCTCATTTCATTTTTTCAATTTTTTATGCGTTTGTCATTAATATCAGAATTAATAACTGAAACTGACACGTGAAAGTTGACTATAAGAGAAACGAAATCATTCTAGTACATATACGTCTTTCAAAGAGCCGTCTGCGAGATAAATACGAATGTGTGGCTACGAGCCACAACTGATGTCAATAATATATTTTCTGCTGGTTAGTATAAATGTACAGGGTGACAATTATTGAGCTATATAAAAAAAACCTAAATTCGTTACAAGCTACGGCGTGCTCACACTTTATTCAACATGTAAACGTCAATAGAGATATTCGGATTTAGGTTATGACATATTCGATATGCCTGCCATCATTGGCGTTGATGTGGCGCAGACGGATAGCGAAATTCTGCATGACCCGCTGATGCGTCGGAACATCGACGCTGTCGATGACCTCCTGAATGGCTATTTTTAGCTCAGCAATGGTTTTGGGGTTATTGCCTTGTTTTTAATATAGCCCCACAAAAATGAGTCGCAGAATATGGTGGCCAATCGAGGCCCATGCCAGTGGCCTGTGGGTACCCCAGAGCCAGAATGCGGCCCCCCAAGTGCTCCTCGAGGACGCCAAATACTCTCCTGCTTCCATGGGGTCGAGCTCCATCTTGCACGAACCACATCTTGTCGAAAATCAGGGCGCTTTGGATAATGGGGATGAAATCGTCTTCCTAAAATTTTGACGTATCCTTCGATAGTCGCCCTGCCATCAAGGAATATCGCACCGATTATTCCGTGACTGGACACTGCACACCACACAGTCACCCGATGAGGCTGAAGAGACTTCTCGGTCGCGAAATGCTGATACTCAGTCTCCCAAATGCGCCAATTTTGGTTATTGACGAACCCATCCAAATGAAAGTGGGCCTCGTCGCTAAAAACCAAATGGCTCCAAGCACAATGGGACGTAACATCTGTGGTCATCAGTCGCCTAGAACTTAGAACTAACCTAAGGACATCAACACATCCATGCCCGAGGCAGGATTCGAACCTGCGACCGTAGCAGTCGCGCGGTTCCATAATGAAGCGCCTAGAACCGCTCGGCCACCGCGGCCGGCCCTCGTCGTTAAACCAGACCATATTCACATCAAAGTCCTGTTCGTAAATTCTGGGGAAAATAGTGTTGGAGAAACACAACCGTTGTTCCATGGCCCTGGGGCTTAACAGATGATGGGTTTGGAATTTGTGTGGGAAAAGAAGCAACAATTTGTCGCAGTGTCTCCCAGTTGATTCCCAACTGTTGTGCAGCTCGTCTGATCGATTTCCTGGGGCTGGTCTGAAACACAGCGCGGCTCTTCTCGATGTTTTCAGGCGTTTTTATCATTTTTGGACGACCGACATTGCCAACACTGTGATCACGAACACCACCCGTTCTCTCAAACTTGTGAATCAAATTATTCTTTATTGTTAGCACACTTGGACCGGATGTCTTCAGCTGCAATTCGCTCGCAAACTTTAAGGTGGGCTGTTATTGCTGACACAGTGGGCCTTCACAAGCGCTATACGCTCAGACACGCCGTGCCGTGACGTTTTTCACAACAAGGCGCGTGAGCACGCGCATACTAAAATCCCATCATGCTCCGCGCACAAACGTGCAGTTTGAACTTCCGGGCGCAAACCGTTCAGAAGTTATGACGATTTTATTTCATATAGTTCAATAATTGTCCCCCTGTTTTTGAAAACTAAGCGTGTCGACTAAGTAGCCGCCTGATTACATATACACGGACGCAAAAAATTGCAAGAGCAAGGAAGAGTTGTGCGACATAAGTGAAAAATGGAAGATGTGTTTCTACATCTGAAAGATGATGTGTATTCTAGTTTCATGCCAGGCGTGTAAGAATGGCACTAGTAACGCCTCTATTGGGAAGCATATCAGGTTTGCTTTAAATACGTGGTTTAACGTCTGTTCGCGTTAGTTACTTGTGAGATTGGGTGTGGTGAGTTATGTTACTTAAAAATGTCTTTAAGGCGGCAGAGACACCATTAGTAGCACCTTACTGTTCAAATAACGTACGTGTATGCTGCCGGGTGACGGCGCTTCAGTGTTTATGGGTGCTGTTTTCAACTTCACTCTTGATAATGCAGGCGATAAGGATCATGGTAATGGATGGGTGACAGTTGCAATAGTACGTCGGCCTGGAGACAAAGTTGCTTCAGTTGCAGGACTGGAGTGCTTTAATGAAAGAGATATTATTGCTTTTCGCACTTTTCAAATAAGTGAATTTTATGACAGAACGAAGGCAAGGTCATGTTACATGACATCGACAGCATTGTCTCTACGAACAAGGCGGTGGTCGACGACGTCACCCGGCAGCAAACCCGTAAGTTATTTGAACATTCAATTCGCCGGGAAAAGTTAAGGTCTCAGCACTTTACTGATTTGGGAACGAGATCGTGTAATAGGGCTACGAAACGCTGGATGTTACTTCTGCGATACTGCAGAAAGACTTTACGGAAATGTAGCCACTGTACGTGACTGCTGGCGGCAGTGGTCACGGGAACGTACGGTTGCAACAGGACCAGACTCTGGACGGCCAGTGGCACTGCCGAGAGGGAAGACCACCGAGTTCGGTGTGTGGCTCCGGCGCATCGTACTGCATCTGCAGCAGCAGTCGGCACCACAGTGGCACAATGAAGTTAGAAATCGGTTACTACAAGGACAGGTCCGAGCCAGAAACCCTGCAGCGTCCACTCCACTGACCCCAAACCACCGCCAATTGCGTCTTTTAATCTTCGTACATCCATGGTTGAAATGGCGGACAGTGGGACGTCAGCTGGTATAAATTTATATTAAAAAATGAAGAAATTCCTCGAGCTGTATTTTAGGTGTCGATTTTATTTTGGCAACTAGTTTCAACGTTGTAACAACGTCATCTTCATGCCCATACACTTGTTGACGTCAACTGCGTGCGGCTGATACTAGAAGTACCTTCCACACGGAGCACCTCCATATCTCACCACTTCTAGTATCAGCCGCACGCAGTTGACGTCAATAAGTGTACGGGCATGAAGATGACGTTGTTACAACGTTGAAACTAGTTGCCAAAATAAAATCGACACTTTAAGTACAGCTCGAGGAATTTCTTCATTTTTTAATATAAATTTGCGTCTTTAGTGGTGCCAAGCGACAGCTCATTGGAGGACAAGTTGGAAGTGAGTTGTGTTTTCTGACGAAAGCTGCTTGTGTCTCGTTGCCAGAGATGGCCTTGCGTTGGTTACAAGGCGGCCATTTCAGGGCCTGCAACAAAACTGTTTGCTTGCCAGACACACTGGACCCACACCTGGAATTATGGTCTTGGGTGCGACTTCGCAGCAGCTCTCTCGTGGTTATCCTGCGCACCCTGACTGCAAATTTTTAAGTCGGTCTAGTGATTCGACATGTTGTGCTGCCATTCATGAACAATACCCCAAGGGGTGTTTTCCAATAGGATAATGCTCGCCCACATACCGCTATTGTAACGCAACATGCAGTACAGATTGTCGATGTGTTGCCTTCGCCCGTTCTATCCGTAGCTCTGTCTCCAGTCGAGCACATACGGAACATCATCGGACGACAGCTCCAGCGTCATCCACAACAAGCATTAACCGTCCCTTTATTGACCAACGAAGTCCATTCCAAAAACTGACATCCGGCACCTGTGCTACATATTGCATGCTTACATTGAAGCTTCTGGGGGCTATAACGGTTAGGAATCTACCTGCATTTCACGTTTGCAATGGCTTGTCTTGTACTTACATTAATCTGTGACCTTACGATATTAATCACCTAATTATCTTACCTAGGGGTATTTAGCCCCAATCACTAGGTATTTCTGCCTCTGTTTCATCCTCCACTACACGACAAGGAAAGTAAAATCATAGGTCGAATCAAATGCTTCAAATGGCTCTGAGCACTATTGGACTTAACATCTGAGGTCATCAGTACCCTAGAACTTAGAACTACTTAAACCTCACTAAGCTAAGGACATCACACACATCCATGCCCGAGGCAGGATTCGAACCAGCGACAGCAGCAGCAGCGCGGTTCCGGACTGAAGCGCCTAGAACCGCTCGGCCACAGAGGCCGGCAGAGGTCGAATCGAAATACAAAAGTACTATTCCCTGTAAAGTACCTTAACGAGCAGAAATACCTCTATTAAAAACCGTAGTAAGCTTTCATCAGACCGTTATAAACGAGTTGTAATAAACTTGGACTACAACATGAAAAAGGCGTCAAAGCGCTCAAGATATTCCGGAGTAAATTGCAACGTATAATATTTGGAGCAGTGGAGAACCCTATCGGTGGAAGTGCTGAATAAGAATGGCGAATGCGAAAAAAATACAACAGTATAAACTGTATATAGACTCTGACATTGTTGCAAAAAATGAAGGCTAGAAAGAGTCAGCGCATTGGCCATGTAATGAAGTCGCAGGAAGACAGATTTATTAAGGTTTTGGTGGAAGACCCTCAGGATAAAAAAATTCCTCCAGGAGAGACATGAATGATATTTTTAGAAGATGTGAAGATGTGGAAAGTGACATTCAATTTTTGAAATTTACTTGCTGCAGAAAAGATTAGAAATACAGACATGTCTGGGATGTTTGATGTCAGCAGCAAACAGCTTAGATATGTGTCCTGAATCAGTGTTTCACTCTGCAACAGACTGTGAAAATTTTTTAAGCCTCTTGATTAAAAACGTGTGGCGGCCGAGGACTCGAGCCTGGGACCTTAGTTTCCGTGGGCTATGCTCTTGCCCGTAGACTGCAGGTAAGCCATTTTCTCTGCAACAGCCTTTCTGCCAGCAGTGCTTGTCTCGGGAGGTATGAAGGTTAGCTCCTGTAAAGTTTTGAAAGAGAGAGATAAAGTATTGGCCACAGTGAAGCTCAGAATTCGATCGATAAAGGAAGGATTACGGTACGGCACATAATTTTACATAGCTTGAAATTACTTTGTAATAATATTACATGAAGTGACTTCCACTGTTCTTCCACAGTTTTCTTTCTCTTTTTTGTGCGAGCAATGGAGGAAGTGTGAATTTAGAAGCCGAGTTACAATGCAGTGGGCCCTGCGCCCGTTCATTATACAGCACAGCGACACAGGCGCCCGGCGGGCGTGCATAAGTGCCAGGCGTAAGCATGTCACGGGGGCACTGCGGTTTCCACTCTCTCGCGCTCTCTCTCTCTCTCTCTCTCTCTCTCTCTCTCTCTCTCTCTCTTCCTCCTCCACTCCGTCGCCATCCTCATCTTGCTCGCGTCGCCCTTGCTCTCCGGAGTGCCAGAGGAAAATTCCGCTCGGCGCCGGGCACTTTATTCGGCAGATGCAGTCAGCCATCGATCGCAGCCGAAGCGCATTGGCCCACTTTTCACGGCCAAGAGTCTTCTGATAGCGACCCGTCGCAGCTGAAAGCTTCGCCTGATGACATCGTACTTTGGACACGCCTACCTGATACCCTAGGAGTATTTATTTATTTTTAGGTTTCACTTTTTCGGCCAACTTCGCAGTATCTCCCATCTCTTCCAGCAATACTCTAAAGTTTCCCTGTATAAAGGGTGTTTCCGTAAGAGCGTGCAAAAATTGAACAGGACATACAGGTGCTCCACTGAACAATTTGAGGTAGGGAACCTGGGGCCAGAGAAGCAAAGTTAAGGTGATAATAGGAATAAAATCACATCACTGTGTACTTTTTATTTACATTACTTAACTGCAAATACCACCACTGACACAATGAATGAACCATTTGTACTGTATCTTACAAAATGTGCTTAAACTGACGGCCATCAGTCTCAATGCGAGCATGATTCAAATTTCTCTGAGCACTATGGGGCTTAACATCTGAGGTCATCAGTCCCCTAGACTTACAACTACTTAAACCTAACTAACCTAAGGACATCACACATATCCATGCCCAAGGCAGGATTCGAACCTGCTGCCCCAGCAGTCACGCGGTTCCGGACTAAAGCGCCTAGAACCGCTTGGTCACCGCGGCTTGCAATGCGAGCATGACATCGGCGGACAAGATTCTGACGCACCCTTACAAACATCCCAGGTATGTTTCCAGGCAGCTACAATTCTGGCAACTAATTCTATCTACGCACCCCCTGGGTCTCATACACGATTGTCTTTAGGTATCCCCATAGAAAATAATGAACGGGATTCAAGGTGAGGGACCTTGCGGGCCATGGAGCAGGACCCCCCCCCCCCCCCCCTTCGAATCCAGCGACCAGGAACTAAGGTACCGGTGCTGCTCCATCGTACTCCTCTGTGCGTCCCTGAACAACACAGAGTAGTGAATGGGTCTGTCATTGATTCATAGCACTTTCTGTCATTGGAAAATGTAAATACGATGCAACAGAGCCACCTTATGGACAAGTAAACAAAACGTTTATCATGACTTCCTGGTAATGAGGTTCGTTCTCCTTATTCCCGTGCAGGAAATAAAGAATGTACATTAAACAGTACAGTACAGGACAGCACAGTACCAAGGGAGACTACTTACTAGAACAGGATTCAATCGAGAATCTTTATCAAAGACGCTTAGACACTGTAATGGGCACAGTTCCAGAATCAAAGAGTACTGAAAATGAGTGGGAACAGATTAAGAACTTATTAAGACTTGCAGCCTGCGAAGCTTTAAGAAGGTCACATGATTTGGATAAAAGCAATTGAGGAGGCTGTTGAAATAAAGAGAAAACTATATAAAAAAATATCTACTACACTCAACTCAGGAGAACAATGAAGCATACAAGAAGCAGACAGCAGAAGTGAAAAAATTAAGCAAGAAGCTCCATCAAGACGGTTGAGACAACTTTGTTGCCAGCATCGAAAACGATGTCCATGGGAGAGAGACACTTGCATATAAAATAGCGCGACACTTGAATAACAGCGAAAAGGATGTGGCAGATGTCAATGTAGTAAAGGACAAAGACTGGCTGCATTATTACAAGGAAATGTGGACTGATGAAATGAACACAGAACATGAAAATCACGAAACAAATCCAGATCATCTTGAATTCCAAGTATTAAAACATGCTCTGAGGTATGCAAAGAACCTAAAGGCAGTAGGAAGTGATGGAATTAACAGTGAACTAGTAAAATATTCTTCAGTAGCATTTAAAAAAAGGTTCCTCAGATTTTTTAATCTTTGCTGGATAACAAAGGAAATATCAAAAGAATGGAAGCTATCACTTGTAAAACCAATATTTAAAAAAGGAGACAGATCAAAACCCGAAAAATTATAGTGGCGTATCACTATTAAATGCAGCGTATAAGATCTATGCTAGAATAATAACCGAAAGACTAAAACCCACAATGGAGTGCCTGCTGTCAGAAGAGCAAAATGGATTCACAAAGGGGAGAAGCTGTGCAGACAACATATTTATGCTACAGAAAATTATAGAAAAACATGAGGAATTCAATAAAGAAACACACATCCTTCTCGTCGATTACGTAAAGGCTTTCAATAAAGTAAATAGACAACTGTTGCGGTAAATTTTAATAAGAGGAGGTATACCAATACACATTGTACAGGTAGTTCAAAAGATCTATGCTAATACAAGAATCCAAATAATTGGGGATAATGAAGAAACAACGAAGGTTATTAATTTAGGAATTCGACAAGGTTGCAGTCTCTCTCCACTGCTTTTTAATATATACATTGACAACATTATATGGCAATGGAGAATGAAACTGAGGGATTATACATATAACTTCAACCAAAAAGATTACATTATGACTTTGTTATTCGCAGATGACCAAGTGTTAATTTCGAATAATGAAGATGGACTGCATAGAGCTGCCTACAAACTGCACCAAACATGCCAGATACATAATATGTTAGTATCAATACAAAAAACAAAAACCATGACTTTCTGTGGAAAAAATCCACTAAGAACGAAAAATATTTGTAGACAATAAGATTATAGAGCAAGTAGATCGATTCAAATTTCTAGGAACCATGTTGTCTTAGAGGAGAGACCTAGATAAAAGACAAAATTGAGAAATTTATCAACTTAAATGGCACTATCAGAAGAACCCTCCAACGTAAAGTAAGAACAGAAACATATGTCAGTATCAACATTACTATATAGAAGTGAATCTTTGGCAATGAAAAAGAAAGATAAAATAAGATTACAAGCCAATGAAATGAAATTCCTCAGGTACATAGAAGGATACACCAAGCTAGACTGCAAAAGAAATACAGATATCACGAAGGAAATAAATATTTTCGATATAAACAGTAAGGTTGACGAATACCGACAAAAATCGATATCCCATTTGTTACGAATGGTCAAATCAAGATTACCCCTACATTTTTGGCCATGTACTCTGCAAGGTAAAAGATGCATCGGAACACCTGCAAAACGATGGAAGGACCAGGTGCAGCTGCAGCAGGCTGAGGGGAAGAGTAATGCTAATGCGTGACGGAAGAAGAAGAAGAATAAGAAGAAGAAGAAGAAGAAGAATAGTGCTAGACAAAGCAGTAGACAAGTTTACTTCCGTATCTCCTTAAGCTGGCTTCTACGACCACAGGTTCCATACTTCAAATTGTTCAGTGGACAATCCTCTATGTCCTGTTGCAGGGTGGTCCATTGATAGTGACCGAGCCAAATATCTCACGAAATAAGCATCAAACGAAAAAACTACAAAGAACGAAACTCGTCTAGCTTGAAGGGGGAATCCAGATAGCGCTATGGTTGGCCCCGCTAGATGGCGCTGCCATAGGTCAAACGGATATCAACTGCGTTTTTTTAAAAATAGGAACCCCCATTTTTTTACATATTCGTGTAGTACGTAAAGAAATATGAATGTCAAAGTTGGATCACTTTTTTCGCTTTGTGACAGATGGCGCTGTAATAGTTACAAACGTATAAGTACGTGGTATCATGTGACATTCCGCCAGTGCACACGGTATTTGCTTAGTGATACATTACCCGTGTTAAAATGCACCGTTTACCAATTGCCGAAAAGGTCGATATCGTGGTGATGTATGGCTATTGTGATCAAAATGCCCAACGGGCGTGTGCTATGTATGCTGCTCGGTATCCTGGACGACATCATCCAAGTGTCCGGACCGTTCGCCGGATAGTTACGTCATTTAAGGAAACAGGAAGTGTTCAGCCACATGTGAAACGTCAACCACGACCTGCAACAAATGATGATGCAGAAGTAGATGTTTTAGCTGCTGTCGCGGCTAATCCGCACGTCAGTTACAGACAAATTGCGCAATTATCGGGAATCTCAAAAACTTCGGTGTTGAGGATGCTACATGAACATCAGTTGCACCCGTACCATATTACTAAGCACCAGTAATTGCATGGCGACGACTTTGAAAGTCGTGTTCAGTTCTGCCACTGGGCACAAGAGAAATTACGGGACGATGACAGATTTTTTGCACGCGTTCTATTTAGCGACCAAAAGCGGTAACGTAAACCGGCATAATATGCACTATTGGGCAACGGAAAATCCACGATGGCTGCGACAAGTGGAGCATCAGCGACCTTGGCGGGTTAATGTATGGTGCGGCATTATGGGAGGAAGGATAATTGGCCCCCATTTTATCGATGGCAATCTAAATGGTGCAATGTATGCTGATTTCCTATGTAATCTTCTACCGATGTTACTGCAAAATGTTTCACTGCATGACAGAATGGCGATGTACTTCCAACATGATGGATGTCCGGCACATAGCTCGCGTGCTGTTGAAGCGGTATTGAATAGCATATTTCATGACAGGTGGATTGGTCGTCGAAGCACCGTACCATGGCCCGCACGTTCACCGGATCTGATGTCCCCGGATTTCTTTCTGTGGGGAAAGTTGAAGGGTATTTGCTATCGTGATCCACCGACAACGCCTGACAACATGCGTCAGCGCATTGTCAATGTATGTGCGAACATTACGGAAGGCGAACTACTCGCTGTTGAGAGGAATGTCGTTACACGTATTGCCAAATGCATTGAGGTTGACTGACATCATTTTGAGCATTTATTGCATTAATGTGGTATTTACAGGTAATCACATTGTAACAGCATGCGTTCTCAGAAAAGATAAGTTCACAAAGCTACGTGTATCACATTGGAACAACCGATATAAAGTGTTCAAACGTACCTACGTGTTACCTGTTACCAACTGTTTGTCTAAAATTGTAAGCTATATGTTTGTGACTATTACAGCGCCATGTATCAGAAAGTGAAGAAAGTGGTCTAACTAAAACATTCAAATTTCTTTACGTACTACACGAATATGTAATAAAAATGGGGGTTCCTATTTTAAAAAAACGCAGTTGATATCGGTTTGACCTATGGCAGCGCCATCTAGCGGGCCAATCATAGCGCCATCTGGTTTCCCCCTTCAAGCTGGACGAGTTTCGTTCTTTGTAGTTTTTTCGTTTGACGCTTATTTCGTGAGATATTTGGCCGGTCACCATCAATGGACCACCCTGTATATGCACAATCAATTAAGCGCAGCAGGCAAAAAATTTAGTCATCTCAAGGAGGTATCATGCTGATGCCGCATAATACCATCTCTAACGCTGATAATGGTATAAATTCGGCGAGAAAGATAATGCACGAGTTTCTACACTTAAGCATTTCCACAGAAATCAACTCTGTGAAGTACAACGCTTCTCTTCTAGCGTCTTCCACAGGAGCTGGGTGATTAGAGCCCCGTGTAGCTGGAAATCTGCGGGGATTTGAGCGCTACATTTCATCGCCGATCCGTTGCTCGCGCTTACAAAACGAAAGAGTGACGAAACGCGTTCTATGTCCTACTTTGATTCTATCCGGTGCGGGTCACGGACTGGCGAGTAATACTGGAGAAAACAGCACTTACTTCTGCATGGATCTATTCTTGTTGTGACAGCATCTCTTGGACACGTCCGAAAGAACAGACACCATATCCACAGTAGTATACATCTTTCGTTGTCGCTTCGGTGTTCTGGGTGCTTTATGAGGTGGGCATGACAATAGACGTCCAACGAATGTAGAGATCGTGGTACTAGGGTAGTAACTGGTCGGGAGTGCACACCGACTGTAGCAAAGATCAGATGTCGAACATGGGTGATTTATTTATTTTTCATTTAGGTGTTAAATAAATCACACATTTTCGGTGACTGTTGCGTAACATTCTCCGTACTGATTCGTGATGCAAGCATATGACGACTTCACAGCAGATAACCTGTAACAGAGGTGCTCTGGGAACCTGAACGAGAACCATAGCCGAAAGGTGACGTTGTTTCCGCGAATCCCGTTGAGGAAATTTAGAAGAATCTACGACCATTATGCAGCCTGTAAAGTGTACCTCATGTAGCGATCATGTGAGTAATCGTTTAACTGGTGAAGAGATCGTAGCACAGCAGGCTGTAAAATTAGATAAATGTGTGTATTTTATTTCTGTTTTACTTCACTTTGATTCATCTAAGTTGCTGTTAAAAAAGGATAACTAAAGGATTCAACTAATGCCATGGGTCACACAGTCCCCTAATATGACGCATGAAACTATTTTTTAATGCATTTCTTTATTAAATTTCAAATGTAATAATGGCAAAGAGCGCAGAAGCATACGCGGAACGTTACGTAGAGAAGGCAATGAGACGATATAGGACGGCAAGTCTTCGTTAACGCACGTAACCGCAAATGGTTAGAGTATCTGGTGCACGGGAGAAACAGCTTCTTTGGGTTGGGTTGTTTGGGGGAAGAGACCAAACTGCGAGGTCATCGGTCTCATCGGATTAGGGAAGGACGGGGAAGGAAGCCGGCCGTGCCCTTTCAAAGGAACCATCCCGGCATTTGCCTGGAGCGATTTAGGGAAATCACGGAAAACCTAAATCAGGATGGCCGGACGCGGGATTGAACCGTCGTCCTCCCGAATGTGAGTCCAGTGTGCTAACCACTGAACAGCTTCTTTCTCAGATGTTCCAGGTTCTTGTCGCTCGCAGACATTTCGTAGCGTGAGGAACGCCCGAAACGACGCTGTCCTAAGTTGAAACTTTCAGGAAGTCCGGTGACCAATGTATCAAAGTACAAGGTATTTATAAATTAATTATACAACTGTTGCCTTTAACTGTGAGAAGGATAAATAACTTACAGAAATGCTTGATAGACCATATCTTTTTAAATTTTCTTCCCGCACTAACACTGTTGGTTTCTGAAGTTCCCGCTAGGTGGCACGCGCGAATGAGTTATTCAGACAGTCATCACGGAGTCGTAAGACAGTGCACTGTGTGCGCAGTGTTGCTTGTGACGTCATGAACCCAAATGGGCTGCTGCAGTCCAGAGACAGTTTAAGACAAAATATCGCAAGCCACCACCTTAAAGAAAAACTGTTATTAACTGGTACAGTCGTTTCGCTGAAACTCGCTGTGTATCACATAGGCCGCCGGGTCAGAGTGGTAACAGTAGGACAAGTTCGCCAGTCTTACAACCGTAGCCCGGGTAAAAACAACGAGACGTGCAGCTTAGAACTGGATATGCCCAGTATTACGGTGGAAGGTAATACGGAAATGCCTGTCGTTCAAGACTTGCCAGTTGGAAAAGTTGCAAGCCTTAAGAAAAAGTGACATAGGAAAAGATATGAATTTTATGATTAACAAAAAATGGTTCAAATGGCTCTGAGCACTATGGGACTCAACTGCTGAGGTCATTAGTCCCCTAGAACTTAGAACTAGTTAAACCTAACTAACCTAAGGACAACACAAACATCCATGCCCGAGGCAGGATTCGAACCTGCGACCGTAGCGGTCCTGCGGTTCCAGACTGCAGCGCCTTTAACCGCACGGCCACTTCGGCCGGCTGATTAACAAAATGACGGAAGTTGATTTCGGTAATGAAATTGTGTTCAGTAACGAAGCCACCTTCCAGATCTGCGGTAAAGTAAATCGGCTTACTGTTTGGATATGGGGTGAGCAGGAACCACGTCACGTAACCGGACATGTACGGGTCTCGCCTAAGGTAAATGTTTGTGCTGTGAGCTGTAATAAGATTTATGGTCCTTTTTTTTTTTTTGCTGAGTCAAGTGCAACTGCCCTGTCGTATCTGAATGTGTTTGAACATTATCTAATGACTGAATTACGACAGGATGTGGGCAAAGAATTTATTTCCCAATAAGATGGTGCGCCACGTCATCATCATCGTGAAGTCGTCGCTTGTCCCCGTAAGAATGTGCTGAATTGGACTGGACGTGGCAAACAGTACCCTGGCCACCACGATCATCTGATTTAAGCCCGTGGGACTTCTGTGTGTGGGGCTACATTCCGTGGAACGTCGACGAGCTGCGACAGTGGGTAACACTGGGAGTGACCGCCATAAATCAGTACCTGCTTCATAGGATCTGGCAGGAAACTGATTGCCGATGGGATGTTTGTCGTGTTACAAAACATAGCTACACTGAACATTTGTAAATGAAACTGTATTCAATGCTGTATCAAAATTTCTGTAAGTTACTTTTGTATAACTAATTTATAAACACCCTATATTGTAGACGACGTAAAATAGTTCCATTGATTTATTAACTTTTCAGATTACGCAGAACCGTAGTAATAAAAAATAAACTAGAAAAAAGAGAAAAAGATCTAACTGGGTAAAATCTTCTTTAACAAACATCAATTCATCAGTTCATGCCGGCCGGAGTAGCCTTGCGGTTCTAGGCGCTACAGTCTGGAACCGAGCGACCACTACGGTCGCAGGTTCGAATTCTGCCTCGGGCATGGATGTGTGTGATGTCCTTAGGTTAGTTAGGTTTAATTAGTTCTAAGTTCTAGGCGACGGATGACATCAGAAGTTAAGTCGCATAGTGCTCAGAGCAATTTGAACCATTTGAACCATCAGTTCATAAATCTGAGACTGGCATATGTAGTTTACATCGCAGAACTGGCTGTAAAGCGTGGACAGGCGCACACTAACACCTTGGCGCGCTGTGCACTAGCTGACTTGTGGGATAGTCCGTGTGTGTGTGTGTGTGTGTGTGTGTGTGGATCACCTTCCACCATTTCACGACCTACGATGCTGCAAGATGCACCCGTGGTCTAGGGGTACCGTCTTTGATTAGTAATCAGAACGTCCTCGGTTCCTGGTTCGAACCCCGACAACGCTTAAATTTTGAATAAAAATCATCAGCAATGACGGCCGAAGACTCCCTCATTCTGCCAAAGGCCTTGTCAGAAAGGACTGAGCAGCGGACAGAGGTTGGGGGCACTCTCTTGCCCTTGGGATGGAAAGCTGTCCCCAAACGCGGAAAAGCAAGCAATGATCAACGGTATGAGGATGCAGAACGCAATGGAAACTCAATTCGTCTCCACAGGACATGTGGCCTGTAATTGAAAAATTGTCATGATGATCTCTCCATTGGCAAAAAGATTCCGGAATAGTCCCACATTCGGATCTCCTGGAGAGGACTGGCATGGGGGAGGTGACTACAAGAAAAAGACTGAATAATCAACGAAAGGATAACATGGAATATCAGAAGTTTGAACGTGGTAGGGAAGCTAGAAAATCTGACGAGGGAAACGCTAACGCTAAATCTAGATATTGTGGGGGTCAGCGAACTGAAATGGAAAGAAGACAAGGATTTCTGATCAGATGAGTACAGGGTAATGTTAACAGCTGCAGAGTAGGTAGGGCAGAGAGTGTGCTACTCTGAACAGTTCAGTTATTCTCATTAGAATCGACAGCAGACTAACACCGAAAACAATAGTTCATGTATACATGCCGACGTTGCAAGTCGAAACTGAAGAAAGAAAGTATGTTAGGATATTGAACGGGTAATTCATTACGTAAACAGAGATGAAAAATGGCAAGATTGGAATGTGGTTGTAGTAGAGGGAGAGGAAGAAATGGTTACGGGAAAGTATGCGGTTGGTAGTAGAAACGACCGAGAAGATTTAGTTCTGCAATAGATATCAGTTAGTAGCAGCAACTACTGTGTTCAACAATCACGTAGAGAGGTGGTACACTTGGAAACGGCCGGGAGATACGCGAAGATTTCAGTTAGAATACATCATGGTCAGCAAGAGATTGGAAAATCAGACATTGGATAGTAAGGCGTAACCAGGGGAAGGTATAGACTCAGATCACAATTTAATAGTGATGAACAGTAGGCTGAAGTTTAACAAAATAGTCAGGAAGAATCAGTACGAAAAGATTTGTGATCGGAAGTTTTAAGAAATGAAGAGACACTTTTGAAGTTCTCCAACGCTATAGACATAGCGATAAAGAATAGCACACTAGACAGTACAGTTGAAGGGGAATGGACATCTCTAAAGTGGGCAACCACAGAAGTTGGAAAGTAAATGGTAGGTACAAGGAAGAAACCATAGACATCAGATGAAATACTGCAGCTGATCGCTGCGAGAAGGAAATACAAAAATTTTCAGGAATACAGAAATACAAGTCACTCAGGAATGAAATAAATAGGAAGTGCATGAAAGCTAACACGAAATGACTGCTGAAAAATGTGAAGAAATCGAAAAGGAAATGACTGTCGGAAGGACGAGTTCAGTATATAGGGAAGTCAAAACAACCTTCGGTAAAATTTAAAACGAAGGAATTCCACTGTTACATGCAGAGGAGAGAGCGGCTAATGGAAAGAGTGCGCTGAAGGCCTCTATGAGTGGGAAGACCTATCTGATGACGTGATACTCGCAGAAGAAGCAGGATTTGACAGGGAAGAGATAGAGGATGCAATATTGAAAGAGCTTTGGCAGAGGGTGTAGACAACATCCCAAAGGAATTTCAAAAATCGTTGGGGGAAGTGGTAGCTACTCAAGTTGGTGTGTAGATTGTGTGAGACTGGGGACGTACCATCTGGCTTTCGGTAAAGACACCATAGAGGCATTTACGGTTGATAATGGAAGCATAACTGAAGAAAAATCGAGATATGTTCATATGATATGTGGACTAGGAGAAAGTGCGATAGTCACAGGAAATTACTTATTGATTGTTAAATAACAATGGTAGCACCCTATGTTTTCCTAGATTTACGGTTTTTTGGAAAGAAGCAGTTAGTCACTATCGAGGAGCCGAAGAGTACGTGAGCTTGAGTCGGTAAGACGACTGTTGTGTTACTGAATGTAGGTCGAGACACGTTTACATCTATCACTATCGATGCCTTGGTATCGACTATCATTACAGTTGGAGATTTTCCGTGAGCTTTGTTGGAAAGGTTTTGAAGGCTTGTAATGAGTAGAAAGATTAGATAATGCAGTAACGATACTAGGGCACATCGGAGCTGTTTGATAAATTTTATTTGAGAGTAGCTCTTCGTAATTTTGTTTTTTACTTGACCTGTGATCAAGCGATCTTTGACTGACGGGTTTAGTGTAGCGTTGCTGGTACGCTGTGTTAGTTTGAAGATCAGCATTTGTGTGTCGTACGTGCGACCGTAAGTGAAAATGTTAAAGTAAGCAAATGTGTCTGACGAGGTCCTGTTTCGTTGCCTGTGACAGTTTGCTACACACGCCAGGGGATTTGCGTGTTGCGTATTGTTTGGCGATTCTGGGATAAGCACACTCTAAGGTAGAGGAGCGTTAGCTATTTGTGGAGGATAGTACTACTACGACGTAGTGTCTTCTTGCGTACTGTGAATTATTTAATAACCAAGCGTCGTTCCCGAGTTTTTCTTGATCGTAGTATCAAGTACAGGAACAAACGGACACAAAGTGAATTGTGATTGTCATTATATTTAGCCCATACAAATTGTCAGTGACGCAATCCTAAATATTCCAGTGCCCTAGCTGAATCATTTTAAGACGGAAAATCGAACTGCTATCATTATAGTAGTAGTAAATTACGAGTGACATTCAACTGGGTTTGTAGTGGGTACACGAAAAGCCAACACCTGAGGCGGTTGTGTATTTCAATATCTGATTTTAAGTTGAGCTTGAAAGTGGTGGTGGCGCATAGGTTTTATGTTGTGTTACGGTATACTGATAATTTTTACTTTTTGAACAATCTGACTACAACTGAATGAAACACAATTTCCGGCACGAAAACACGCAACTGAGGAAGACAGGACTACAAAAGTTGTTTATGTTTTGCCTGTTCATTTTTATCTAGTTCAGTGTGGGGATTAGATTTGTGGTCACTCGCTCACCTCGGCGTTTGGCTGTGTAAAGATCTGGCGCGTTTGAAAAAGCTAAGATAAACTCTGGGTCGTTAAAATTAAAACCAAGTCCCCGTAGTATCATTTTACCCACTATTCTAAATAAAGTGAAAGAGAATAATCCAATTTTGAACTTTGAAAGGGGAAGTAAAACAAAATAAAAAATAAAGGTTGAACATTTAGTGATCTGACTTAAAACAAGTAAAGAAAGCACGCTCAAGTCAGCGATATAATAAATGACTAGTCTTTAAAAAGATAGCAGAGAAGTACGTTATCAAAGTTTAAGGACGAAAAGTTTGATATTTACGCAATTTCTTGTGAGGTAATATTGGAGTTACAATAAAAAAATATTTTTGTTGACAATTATAAGCCAATACGCAAACATTTACTTACAAAAGGCCGCGTGGAGTATCCGCGCGGTTTGAGGCGTCCTGTCGCGAATTGCGCGGCCCCTCCCGCCGGAGGTTTAAGTCCTCCCTTAGGGCATAAGTGTGTGTGTTGTTCTTGGCATAAGTTAGTTTAAGTAGTGTGTAAGTCTAGGGATCGATTGTCTCAGCAGTTTGGTCCCTTAGGAATTCACACACGTTTGAACATTTGAACTTACAAAAGAATTCTAATTTAGTGTAAAAGACTATATTTAAACTTTATTATCAGAGGTATCGCTATTCAGAGGATGTAAATAACTATTGTTTGTTTCCATAGTAACAAATATACCTTTTGCCTGAGAAGTGAACTACTTTATAAAACTAATTAAATGCAGACTTTTTTATATATTTTGGTTTGCATAAGACCTATAATTAGAAACTGAGATTAATTAAACGAAATAATTTAATGCCAAGTGCAATCTGAGTAACGAATTAAGAGGTGTCAATATTACGTGGTAGAGTAGGACTGTCAAGTATAATTACCGAGCGAGGTGGCGCAGTGGTTAGCACACTGGACTCGCATTCGGGAGGACGACGGTTCAATCCCGTCTCCGGCCATCCTGATTTAGGTTTTCCGTGATTTCCCTAAATCGTTTCAGGCAAATGCCGGGATGGTTCCTTTGAAAGGGCACGGCCGATTTCCTTCCCAATCCTTCCCTAACCCGAGCTTGCGCTCCGTCTCTAATGACCTCGTTGTCGACGGGACGTTAAACACTAACCACCACCACCACCACCACCACCAAGTATAATTTTCTTTAATAGTACTTTGTACGGTGCACTCGTATGTAATTTGTCGATGATCTCAATAATTATTTATGAGGTTAACTGAAAAAAGATCCGTAGGATCGTTGTAATGTTATCGCGATGCAAAGCTTATTTATTCGATCAGGTACACGAGTGATTATTGTTTCCATAATTGCTCATATAGTTTTTCAAAAAACCTGTTTTCTTCTGAGAGGTTAGACTGAGATATACTGCGCGTCGCCACGAATTATTAGCAATTTATTGCATCTATATTTTTTGTCGATTTCTCCTTGTACAAGGTTGTGATGACGCCTGAACGTTTTGTCTGGCATAGATAGGCGGTAACTCGTAGGCGGCAATTCCGGCAGCGTGCAGTGCTCGGATTAAAAAGGCTGTCAGGTCAGACAGGGATGTAAGCGCCCCCCCCCCCTTCTACTATTCAATCTATACATCGAAGAAGCAATGCGGGAAATGTAAGAAAAGGTCAAGAGTGAGATTAAAATTCGAGGTGAAACGATGTCATTGTTAAGATTCCCTGATGATATTGCTATCCTGAGTGGAAGTGAAGAAGAATTACGTGATCTTCTGAATGGAATGAAAAATATAATGAGTACAAACTATGGACTGAGAATAAAGCGAAGAACGGCGAAAGTAATGAGAAGTAGCTGAAATGAGAACAGCGAGAAACTTAATATCAGAATTAGGGATCACGAAGTAGTTGAAGTTAAGGAATTCCGGTACCTAGACAGCAAAACAACACATAGAGGACGGAGCAAGGAGGCATCAAAAGCAGACTAGCAATGGCGAAAAAGCGTTCCTGGCCAACAGAACTCTGGTAGTATGAATGGTCTTAACTTGAGGAAGAAATTTCTGAGCACGTACCGTTTCCAGCACAGCACTGAATGGCAGTGAAACACAGTCTGTGGGAAAACCAGAATAGAATAGAATCGAAGCATCTGACATGTGATGACACATGTTGAAAATTAGGTGGATTGCTAAGGTAAGGAATGAGGAGGTTCACCGTAGAATCGGCGAGGAAAGGAACACATGGGTAACACTGACAAGAAGGGTCAGGAGGATAGGTTATATGTTAAGACATCAGGGGAAAACTTCCACGGTACTAGATGGAGCTGTAGAAGGTAAAAACTGTACAGAAAGACAGAGACTGAAATACATCCAGCGAATAATTGAGGACGTAGGGTTCAATCACTATTCGAGATGAAAAGATTGACAAGGGAGAAAATTCGTGGCGGACGACATAAAACCAGTTGGAAGACTGATGACCCAAAAAATGTTCCAGACATGGCTGTGGATGTTTGTCGTGTATCCAGTGGAGGGAACATCAGACATTTGCGACAGGTAAATGAGAAGTTTGATCGTAAAAGCGAATGCGAATAGTACCCAAAGTGTGTACGTTCATGGAACTGAAAGATGTTGTTGCAAAATCGCAAGTATTCTTTTTTGGTAATAATAGCTTTGTAATCGTGTGTGTAAAATTTACCTTAAGTTTACATCTTAATTCATGTAGGAATTAAATTGTTTGATGGAATCTGATGAATCTTTTTGAAAGTCCTTGTATTAGAGGGCCTGACAAAGAAAGTGAAGCACTCAAAAGCCATGCTCGGTTGTCAGTGTAACTTCATACCTTTACGTACCATAGGCGGGTATGTAAATGATTACGAGTTGCAGTTCTCTCTCATAGGTAGAATGGCTAGCAGAAGGCGTTAGTGTTGCCCGTAGTTAGTAGTGTAACCAAGCCATGTGGGGCATATCGTAAGATGTTGAGTACACGTGTGAGACAGCGTTGTCAGCACCTGACAGTTTGAAAGAGGGCCACCTCGTGGGTCTCGATTTGTCAACAAACCTGGAGCATTCGTATTCGACAGAGGCCCCATATTGTATTGCATGGGAACGTGAGGGTGGACATACGCGTCATCAGGTTTCCGGTCGAGCACGCCTGACGACCCCAAGGGAGGGTCGCCATGTTGCGCCCGCCATCCGAGAGCAAGTAACGGACGCGAGGCAAAGACGCGTGTCACCCTGCACCGCTGCTCGCGACATTAACGGCAGCCGGACTGTGGAACCACCGCCAGAGCAGTAGGGCACCACAGGTGCGCCACTGCAACACAAACGGCTGCGTTTGGAGTGGCGTCGCGACCGGGAAGCGCGGACTGCTGATGAGCGGCGTGCCGCTGTGTTCAGCGATGAATCGCGGTCATTCACCACCCCAATGAGCACAGTCTGCGAGTGTGGTGCCAACCGCGGCACAGCACCCACTCTTCCAATAGTGTTTTGGAGAGGCACAGCGGTATTGTTCCTCACGTCATGGTGCGAGTAGCGATGGGATGTGACATCGGGTCACGGCTGACAGTGATTGGTCGAACTCTGACGGCACAGCGGTACGCCACGTCACGGACATCCTGCGTCCTCGTCTGTTTCCACTCATGCGGCAGTACGGTGGTTACACTTTTGTACAGAACACTGCTAGTCAGCAGACTGCACGTCTCAAATGCCTGTGTGATGCTGAGGTACTTCCGTGACAAACAAGACCCATCTAATTGTGCAAAATTGTTACTATCCGAAAGTTCTTCACCGATTCGTTTGAAGCTTTGACAAAACGATCCATTAGAACACGAGCCTGTTTCATAATACGCTCATAAAGAAAAGTTGTGAATCACCTCCGTTCTGACAGTTCCGGAACCTGTACAGCAAATTGGAATAGAGATCAACATAAACAACATTTCCGCCCTTTTTATTGCTCATGAAAACCACGGATTGGATGTAATGCCACCATACAGCGAGACCTTCAGAGGTGGTGTTCCAGATTTCTATACACACCGGTACCTCTAATACCCAGAAGTACGTCCTCTTGCTTTGACGGATGCCTGTATTCGTCGTGGCATACTATCCACAAGTTCATCAAGGCACTGTTGGTCTAGATTGTCCCACTCCTCAACGGCGATACGGCGTAGATCCCTCAGAGTGGTTGGTGGATTACGTCGTCCTTAAACAGTCCTTTTCAATCCATCCCAGGCATGTTCGATAGGGCTTGGAGAACACGCTGGCCACTCTAGTCGAGCGATGTCGCTATCCTGGAGGAAGTCATTCACAAGATGTGCACGATGGGGGTGCGAATTGTCGTCCATGAAGACGAATGCCTCGCCAATATGCTGCCGATACGGTTGCACTGTCCATCGGAGGATGCCATTCACGTATCGTACAGCCGTTACGGCGCCTTCCATGAATACCAGCGGCGTACGTCGGCCCCGCATAATGACACCCCAAAGCAGCAGGGAACCTCCACCTTGCTGCACTCGCTGAACAGTGTCTAAGGCGTTCAGCCTGACTGAGTTGCCTCCAAACACGTCTCCGACGATTGTCTGGTTGAAGGCATATGCGACACTCATCGGTGAAGAGAACGTGATGCCAATCCTGAGAGCTGTACCACGCTGCATGGTTTTGTCGTTGCAAAGATGGACATCGCCATGGACGTAGGGAGTGAAGTTGCGCATCATGCAGCCTATTGTGCACAGTTCGAGTCGTAACACGACTTTCTGTGGTTCCACGAAAACCATATTCAACATGGTGGTTTTGCTGTGAGGGTTCGTCCGAGCCATAATCCGTATTAAGCGGTCATCCACTGCAGTAGTAGCCCGTGGGCGGCGTGAGCGAGGCACGTCATCGACAGTTCCTGTCTTTCTGTATCTCCTTCATGTCCGAACAAAATTGCTTTGACTCATTCCTAGACGCCCGGACACTTGCCTTGTTGAGAGCCCTTCATCTAATATGTTCTGCTCATGCATGGTTGTTTACATCTTTCGGTGGGTTTAGTGACGTCTGTAAACGGTCAAAGGGACTGTGTCTATAATACAATATATACACTCAACGTTTATCTTCGGGAGTTCTGGGAACCGGGGTGACGCGAAACTTTTTTTGATCTGTGTATAATAAACGAAAATGTAATATATGTGTGGTCCTCAACTATATATCCGGACACCTGGCTGAAAATGACTTACAATTTCGTGGCGCCCTCCGTCGGTAATGCTAGAATTCAATATGGTGTTGGCCCACCCCTAGCCTTGATGACAGCTACCACTCTCGCAGGCATACGTTCAATCAGGTGCTGGAACGTTTCTTGGAGAATGGCAGCCGATTCTTCACGGAGTGCTGCCCTGAGGAGAGGTATCGATGTCGGTCGGTGAAGCCTGGTACGAAGTTGGCGTTCCAAAACGTCCCAGAGGAGTTCTATAGGATTCAGGTCAGGACCCTGCGCAGGCCAGTCCATTACAGGGATGTTGTTTTCGTATAACAACTCTGCCACAGGCCGTGCATTATGAACAGGTGCTCGATCGTGTTGAAGGTGCAATCGCCATCCCTGAATTGAGAAGCAAGACGGTGCTTGAAACAGCCACGCATAACAAAGGGTGCAAGCCCCCTCCACGAAAAGCACGACCACACCGTAACACCACCATCTCCTAATTTTACTGTTGGCACTACACACGCTGGCAGATGGCGTTCACCGGGCATTCGCCATACCCACACCCTGATATCGCGTGGCCACCTTGTGTACCGTGATTCGTTACTCCACACAACGTTTTTTCTACTGTTCAATAGTCCAATGTTTACGCTCCTTACACTAAACGAGGCGTCGTTTGGCATTTACCGGCGTAATGCATGGCTTAGAGCAGCCGCACCTCCCGCCTAACTGTCATAGTAATTGCAGTGGATGCTGATGCAGTTGGGACTTCCTGTGTGATGGTCTGGATAGATGTCTGCCTACTGCACATTACGACCGTCTTCTAGTGTCGGCGGTCTCTGTCAGGCAACATACGAGGTCGGCCTGTACGCTTCTGTGCTGTACGTATCCCTTCACTTCACTCTCACATGGGAAACATTGGCTCTAGGGATGTTTAGGAGTGCGGTAATCTCGTGACACCCAATCACCTGACCACATTCGAAGTCCGTGAGTTGCGCGGAGCGCCCCATTCTGCTCCCTCACGATGTCTGATGACTACTGAGGTCGCTGATATGGAGTACCGCACAATGCACCTAGTACGAAGAAACATTTGTTTTTGGTGGTGTCCGGATTCTTTTGCTCACATAGTGTATATAAAAACACCCGCGTATTTGAATACAGTGTTGTGTCAATTTGTAATGAGCTTTTGGAGATTTAAGATTTTTGACCAAGAATATCAGATTTTTGCTATTTATAGGATAATCAGCTAAGACTTGCACCGCAAATAATGTGGGAATGGAAAGTGTTGTTGGTGGGCGGTTTTCACAGAATAGATTGGTAGTCAGGCGCTCGTATTGTTAGTAAATCAACAGATTATAATTATTATTAGAAAGTCATTTTTTTTACAAACATACACTTTTTTAAATGAAGCACTGCCTCTTGACGTTAACAAACTAAGGGTAGGGCTTATCAGGATGTGAACAGCGATCGTTGCAGGATTGCGGTGCACACTATTTACGAGATATCGTACTTAGAAAAATTTGCACACTGACGTATCATTCAACTTGCGTCGTTGCTAGGCACGATGTTGTGTTTGCTTACAGCGTGCTTGCGTGTATCGCGACTTACTAGTCGATCAATGCGTGACAGTCCAGACAGTAGGCCCGTGAGACGACGATGGGGTTTACGAATGCGAAAAACGATTACGATTGCAGTGCTCGCGGGACCATCGCGATTCGTCCGTCAATCAACATAAACGCGTCGGCTCTTCGAGTGAATCATCAGGTCACTGGTCGTCTCCACAAACGCCGTAATAGAGGTGAACGGCGGCTCGAAACGTGCAGCGCGCCACGGACGCAAGCTGCTGGCAGCAGTATTACGCCATGGGAGGCATTCTCCTGCGCTTGCATAGCATCTGCGGTAGTAATGTAAGACACGTTGACAGCTGCGAACCGGCTTCATCCCTTCGTGCTCCATGTCTTCTCCGACGGTGATGTCATTTTCCAGCACTACAATTGTCCTTGTCTCGGAACCAGAACCGTGGTATAGTGATTTGTGGAGCAATACAGCGAACTCACGTTGATGTGTAGCCGACAAAATTCTCCTCATGTAAATCCTGTGGAAGCCTTCTAGGTCGGCCGAGAGGTTTTAGGCGCTTCAGTCCGGAACCGCGCTGCTGCTGCTGCGGCCGCAGGTTCGAATCCTGCCTCGGGCATGGGTGTGTGTGTTTGTCTTTGGGATAATTTAGGTTAAGTAGTGTGTAAGCTTAGGGACTGATGACCTTAGCAGCTAAGTTCCATAAGATTTCACGCAGCCGGCCGGAGTGGCCGAGCGTTTCTACGCGCTTCAGTCTGGAACCGCGAGACCGCTACGGTCGCAGGTTCGAATCCTGCCTCGGACATGGATGTGTGTGATGTCCTTAGGTTAGTTAGGTTTAGGTAGTTCTACGTTCTAGGGGACTGATGACCACAGATGTTAAGTCCCATAGTGCTCAGAGCCATTTGAACTATTTTGGCCCTTCTGGGTCGCTATTGGGCGCTATCAACAAGTATGCAAATCAGCGGTCAATTATTTACACGAATTACATGGCGTGTGAGTAGATATCTAACGCAACATACCCCCAAAAACCGTCGGATTCCTGATGCATAGAATCAGTGATGTATTCCATCTCAAAGACAGACAAACAAAGTATTAAGCAGGTGGTCATAGTGTTTTTGCTCATCATTGTACTACGTTCAGTGCCACTGACTATTCGCAATGAATTTTGCCGACAGTAACCAAATATGCCGTTAAACCTAACAAATCTACATCATGGCACCACATATAGCTGAGGATATTTGACGTTATAAACAGTCAGATATGCGAAAAAAATGGCGCATCATGCTTGAAGTTATAATACTTTTATTCTTTAATAATACGACACTCCAACAACCGAGTCAACTTCAGGAAGTCCCTGACAACTCGCAGAGCTTTTGACAGCTTTCAACTACGAAGCGCGAACTGCCCTAGGATAAACTGATATCCCTCTATACTGATATGAACAAGCTTTGCAATAGACATGTTTGCAAAATCGCGTTGTAGACACGCGAAGCAGCTGTGCTCAGCACACAGAAACTGTCCGCGATCATGCTTCTTAATTTCGATACAGTACTTACACATTTATCCTCCTCTAACATTGTCAGTGTGGTTAGGGTGGGGGGAAGGGCGGCGAATTTGTATCCAATCTCTTGATTTAAGCCGCGTATGGATAAAAATCCTACGTCAAGATCGCAGATTACCGGTTTCGGCTCATCACCCAGCCATCTTCAAATGAATCTAAAATACCGTTCAGTGTGTGAAACTCATTACACATCGTCGTATTTTTTAGAGCTAAGTCGTCCTAATTCAATAAAAAAAATCCGGAAGTGAAAATCTTGTTTGGTTATGTAAACTGACAACTTTAATCACCAATCCAATGTTATTATACAGGTAGTGCACGTTTTGCCACAAACGTGTACAAACGATCAACAGCAATGATAGTTGCATCGCCCATGAGTGGATGCTGTACTCAAACATTTGTGCATTAAGCATATTTCTTTTTACCACTATTTCATAATTTGAATTGAATTGAGGTAAGTTCTATGGGACCAATCTGCTGAGGTCACCGTTCCTTGATGTGTGGCTTATGAACAGCCGCTCGACCATGAAATCCAAGTTTTCTCAACTCCCGACTGTCATAGTACTTGCATTGGATGCTGATGCAGTCTGGAATTCTTGTCTGACGGTCTGGATAGACGTCTGCCTATTACACATTACGACTCTCTTCAACTGTCAGCGGTCTCTGTCGAGGTCGGCCTTTACGCTTTTGTGCTGTACGTGGCCCTTCACGTTTCCATTTCACTATCACATCGGAAACAGTGCACCTAGGGATGTTTAGAAGTGTGGAAATTTCGCGTACAGACGTATGACAAGTGACACCGAGTCATCTGACCACGTTCGAAGTCCGTGAGTTCCGCGGAGCGCCTCATTCTGCTCTCTCACGATGTCTAATGACTACTGAGGTTGCTGATATGGAGTACCTGGCAGTAGGTGGCACCACAATGCACCTAATGTGAGAAACGTATGTTTTTGGGGGGGTGTGGATACTTTTGACCACATAGTGCGTATCCTGTAATTTACATACATGAATTATCTATTTGTTCCTCTAACCCATCGCAAATTTTCACTTTTATGCTCCTTCACTGGCTTGTAAAACTCATTGCTTTCGCCTTCCACACATTTATCTTAATTCAATACTCCTTTTAGCTGTTTTTCAGTTCTTTTAACATATTATAAATCGCCTTTTCGTTTCTACTTAGTAATACCACGCCGTCAGCAAATCGTATACGATTATCTTTCCCCCTGTTGTCACACCATAATTTTGTTGGAAGCAACAGTTATTAAACAGAATCGGTCAAAGGCAACAGCCTTGTCGAGCCCCTCTCGCAATTATAAATTTTTCTACCGTTACATCTCCTACTATTAATTTTACTCTTTGTGTAATACACACTGCAAAACACAATTAAAGGATCACTTTCTTGAAACACCCTAACTGTCTCCTATTGCGATGCAGAAGTTTGAAATTTGTCTCCAATGTGCCTACAACGTTCCTCTGTACTGTTGCAAAAGTGTCGTACCTTGCGGTGTTGCCCTCTGGGACGCTTCGTAAAGCAAGATGTCGACACTTGAGAGGAAAAGGTCAGAGGTCAGAAGATAACGTTAGGCATAACTTAGGTTAATGATGTCACCTTGGTTCCAAATTTCATCACAGTTGTGCCCAAAGGTAACGTGGACGTTCCACGCGATTGGGAGGTCGCTACACCGCCTCTTACCCACATTTCGTCCCTTCGTTTGGCACCTCTTTATGGAGGTCAGAACAGTTACGCACGAATTTGAAATAACGTGGTTTTCTTATAGATGACCCAAGAAAACATTTCAGACACACTGACACTAATAATCGACATGAAAAAGGCCTGAGGAGGTGGCATAAAGGGGCTTAATGAAAGCACCCTTCAAAAAAAAAATAGTTTACATAATTTGCTTCATAAGTATGATGCTATTGGAATGTGCCATTTGGTAGTTAAAAGAAATTACAAGAAACTTAAACCAACTACCTTAAACCAACCAACATTCGCTAAGGAGAACACACACACACACCCATGCCCATGAATTTTTTTTCGATACTTCACTAAAAACATAGTCCGTCCCCGGTAGCTCAATGGTCAGCGTGACGGATTGTCAATCCTCTGGGCCCGGGTTAGATTCCCGGCTGGGTCGGGGGATTTTCTTCGCCCAGGGACTGGGTGTTGTGCTGTCATCATCATCCTATCATCCTCATCGACCTGCAGGTCGCCGAAGTGGCGTCTAGTTGAAAGACCGGCACCCGGTGAACGGCCTGCCCGATGGGGGAGCCCTAGCCATACCATTAAATAAATGAACTACAAACATAGTTCATTTTTTGTTTCCATTTCTAACGGAAAGTCGGCAGAATAAATACCCGTACAACTAGTCTTTTTTTAAAGGAATATTCCTTTGGTTCACGCATTCGATGTGAGTGTCAACGTAGTTGCTGCTGCCAACCGACCGCCTGGTGAAGTGATGCCGGGGCTGGACTTCAGTTGTTTTAATTCGACATGGTACCACGGTACTATAGGTTTTAATTTTTAATATTCACTGTGCTTTACTCTGGCATGTTACAGTAATTTTATGCTTGTGAAGAAGGCTAAATTATTCTACCCGAAACCTGGGTAAAGACCAGAAAATTTTCGCAGCCGAGGCGGATTTTTCAACATATTAGTCTATCGCAGTTGCTGACAGGCTGCGATATGCTAAAAATTCTTGGATGCACATCACTTGATAATGAAAACACGAGTGCTCCGGAACGTGTGTGTCAGGCAGGCCCTCACTCGCTCAGGCAGGCCGTCGCGGCAGCGCAGAACAGCCACCTGTCAGCAGCGGACGCACTCGCGCAGTAGCGGACGCCCGCGCCGGGTGGACGCCCTCGGAGCTGCCAGTGAAGGACCCCGGCGACCCGGAGACCAGCACGGGCGGGGAGGTGGCGTCGCGGCGCCCGCTGAGCGGAACGCAGCGCCGCGACGTTGGTGCCTCCTAGCGGCCTGTTGGCAGAACTCGCAGCTGGCGTCTCCTCTAGCGGCAGGTGCGTCGCCTCAGGGGCCGTTGGGGCGCCACTAACACCGCCACGGTTCCGACGCGGGCTATAAGTGGCCTCGCTGGGAATGTGTACAGAAAATAGCACTGGTTATATACGCCCAATTACAAACAGAATCACGTGGCACGAAAGTACATCTACGTGATTATTCTGCTATTCACAAAAAGTGCCTGGCAGGGGGTTCAATTAACCACCTTCAAGCTGTCTCTCTACCGTTCCACTCTCGAATGGCACGCGGAAAAAACGAGCACTTAAATTTTTCTGTGCGAGCCCTGATTTCTCTCATTTTATCATGATCATTTCCCCCTATGTACGTGGGTGCCAATAGAATGTTTTCGCAATCGGAGGACAAAACTGGTGATTGAAATTTCATGAGAAGCTCCCGTCGCAACGAAAAAGGCCTTTCTTTTAATGTCACTCCATTTCACGTATCATGTCTGTGACACAATCTCCCCTATTTCGCGACAATACAAAACGAGCTGCCCTTCTTTGTACTTTTTCGATGTCATCCGTCAGTCCCACCTGATGCGGTTCCCACACCGCACAGCAATACTCCAGAATAGGGCGGACAAGCGTGGTGTAAGCAATCTCTTTAGTAGACCTGTTGAACCTTCTAAGTGTTCTACCAATGAATCGGACTCTTTGGTTTGCTCTACCCACAATATTATATATGTGATCGTTCCAATTTAGGTTATTTGTTATAAGTATTTAGTTACATTTACAGCCTTCAGATTTTTGTGACTTATCGCGTAATCGAAATTCAGCTGATTTATTACTGAAATGTAACTTTTACACTTTTCCTTATTCAGGGTCAACTGCCATTTTCGCACCACACAGATATCTTATTTAAATCATTTTGCAAGTCGTTTTGATCACCTGATGACTTTACAAGACGGTAAATGACAGCATCATCTGCAAACAATCTAAGACAGCTGCTCAGATTGTCTCCTATGTCGTTAAGGGGCTCCGGAAAGGCTCAAAGTCATGAAAAGTTAAATTTTTACTTTTTTGCGTTTTCTGAATCTGCAGACTATTACCTTTCAATAGATATATAATTTATTCAATTCCGAAGACTACAACTATTTTTAAATTTTTTTTGAAATGTGTTCTACATGGGCGTGACCCACTGTGGCGCTGTTAAACTGCTGTCAAATGGTATTATTAACGTCCGTGTTCATCAGGTACATTTTAATGATGTGAGATAAAGTATGTGTTGTGGCTAACCTGTGATGGTTCAATATATATCGCTGGTGTGATTGTCGATTGTTTCATGTTTATTCTGTCGTTATCTCGAAAATATTCGTAATTAATTCTGTTTCTTAAGTCTCTGTTTTGTTGAAGTATAATAATGAGTAAAAGTAAAGTTATTAGAAATCCTCTGAAGGCTTTTAAGAAAAGGAGAAATGTTGGAAAGCCAAAGGTATTTAGAAATATGATAATGAAGATAGGTTCTAACATGGTACGAACGATGCTTGCTTTAGACAAGGAACGCCTTCGGGCTGCAGACAGGGCTGTAAAGAGTCTAGAAATACAAGCAAGAGTAAACAGGAGGAGGAACAAGAGGAAGCTGGAGGAGGAGTTTGCAGAGGATGAAGATAATCCATCCTATGGACCTGGAATGCACTAAAAAGTTAATCCAATCTTTGTCGCTCGATTCCCAAAACTTTTATTTTCTCATACTAATTACATGTTTTCTAAGGATCTTCCAAACATATTTGTTTCAAACTTTCAGTAAATGTTACACCGTACCTTCTGCATAATTTAACACAGCCTTTTTCCAAAAAAACTGTATATTTTTGAATATATAAATAAAAAAATTGCAAAAAAATGTGAATTTTCATTACAATTGAAAAAAAATCATCTTTAATAACTGAACTAAAATTCTGTAAAATCCCTGTGTTAAGTTGTAGCCCATATTCCAATAAATAATCTGTAAAATGTTCAACTTCCTACCTCAAATACTTTGTGAGGAAAGACGTAATTTATAAGCGTTATTTTAACATTGCAAGTATAGGGCGTTCCGGAGCCCCTTAATATAGATCAGGAACAATAGAGGGCCTATAACACTTCCTTCGGGAACACCGGATATTACTTCTGTTTTACTCGGAGACTTTCCGTCTATTACTACGAACTGAGACCTTTCTGACGGGAAATGACGAATCCAGTCGCACAACTGAGGCGACACTCTGTAGGCACGCAGTCTGGTTAGAAGACGCTTGTGAGGAACGGTGTCGAAAGCCTTCTGGAAATATAAAAATATGGAATCAATTTGACGTCCCCTGTCGATAGCACTCATTACTTCATGAGTATAAAGAGCTAGTTGTGTTTCACAAGAACGATATTTTCTGAAACCGTGCTATGTGTCAATAAATCGTTTTCTTCGAGGTAATTCATAATGTTGGAATACAGTATATGTTCCAAAACCCTACTGCAAATCGACGTTATAGGTCTGTAATTCAGCGGATTACTCCTACTTCCCTTTTTGGGTATTCGTGTGACTTGGGCAATTTTCCAGTCTTTAGGTACGGATATTTCCCTGATCGAGTCGTTGTATATAATTGGTAAATATGGAGCTATTGTACCAGCATACTGTGAGAGGAACGTGACTGGCATACAATCTGGACCGGAGGCCTTGCCTTTATTAAGTGATTTAAGCTGCTTCGTTACACCGAGGATATCTACTTCTATGTTTCTCATCTTGGCAGTTGTTCTTGACTGGAATTCAGGAATATTTACTTCGTCTTCTTTTGTGAAGGAGTTTCGGAAAGCCGTGTTCAATAACTCTGCTTTAGTGGCACTGTCATCAGTGACTTCACCGTTGTTATCGCGTAGTGAAGGTATTGATTGCGTCTTGCCACTCGTGTGCTTTATGTATGACCAGCATCTCTTTGGGTTTTCTACCAGATTTCGAGACAGAGTTTCGTTGTGGAAATTATTAAAAGCATCTCGCATTGAAGTACGCGCCATATTTCGAACTTCTGTAAAACTTTGCCAGTTTTGTGGATTTAGCGTTCTTTTAAATTTGGCATGCTTTTATGGTTGCTTCTGCAACAGCGATCTGACCCGTACACTACACTAAAAAGCAAGGACGCACGACGAAGGACTCGTCTATGTGAGACGGAAAACGGTAGATGTGATGCACATGCACAGGCAAACAAATTATTACAATGTCAGAAAAATGGACTGTTCATACAGCTGAAAAAGCTTCACAAACTGAGCAAATAAGTAATGTATTCGTGCACGTGTGGCCTTATGGAAGCAGTTGCTCAGCTTGGTATTTACTGATAAAGTAATTGGAGGTCCTCCTAGGAATACCGTACGAAATTCTGTCCAACTGGGGCGTTAGATCATCAAAATCCCGAGTTGGTTGAAAGGCCCTGCCCATGATGGCTCTGAGCACTATGGGACTCAACTGCTGTGGTCATAAGTCCCCTAGAACTTAGAACTACTTAAACCTAACTAACCTAAGGAGAGCACACAACACCCAGCCATCACGAGGCAGAGAAAATCCCTGACCCCGCCGGGAATCGAACCCGGGAACCCGGGCGTGGGAAGCGAGAACGCTACCGCACGACCACGAGATGCGGGCTCCCTGACCATGATGCTCCGTACCTTCTCAAACTGGGAGAAATCTGGCGACCTTGCTGGCCGAGGTACGATTTGGGAAGTGCGAGGACGAGCAGTACGAATTCTCGGTCGCCCTGCGCGTTATCTTGCTGAAATGTAAGCTGAGGATGGCTTGCTGTGAATGGTAACAAAACTGAGCGTAGGACATCGTCGACGTCCCACTGTGCTGTAAGGGCGCTGCAAGTGAAGCGACAGGTGTCCTGCTATGAGCACCCCAGACCATCACTCCTCACTGTCGAGCCATACGGCGGGTGAAAGTCAGGCTGGTAGCTCACTGCTGCCCGGGGCATAAGCCGTGCGTGGCTCGTGTTCGTGTCATATCTCATTTGACATTCTCTTTTTACTGTACTACCACCTCGTTATCTTAATTACTAGTGTCACTGAGTTGCCGCCTTGCCTGCCCGCGAGCGGCAGCAGCGGTACTTATCGATATAAGCTCTGCTGTATTGTCTTTGCGGACTGTGCCGTCGTGTGTTGTGAGTTGGAACGCGCCAGGCCGGTCGATGTGGCCGAGCGGTTCCAGGCACTTCAGTATGGAACCGCACGACCGCTACGGTCGCAGGTTCGAATCCTGCCGCGGGCATGGATGTGTATGACGTTCTTAGGTTAGTTAGGTTTAAGTAGTTCTAAGTTCTAGGGGACTGATGACCACAGATGTTAAGTCCCATAGTGCACAGAGCCATTTGAACCATTTTTTGGGACGCGCCAGCAGTTAGTTCGGACCTGGCGGTGTTCGAGTTGGTACGCGGTACAATTTCAGTCGGGGCGCGGCTGCAGTGAGGTCCGGACCGCCATGACCCCGAAAACAAAGGAAGTAGGTTACAGTACGCTTGTTCGCCCACGTCTTGAATACTGCTCACCGGTGTGGCATCCGTACCAGATATGGTTGATAGAAGAGATAGAGAAGATCCAACGGAGAGCAGCGCACTTCGTTACACGACCATTCAGTAATCGCGAAAGCGTTACGGAAATGATAGATAAACTCCAGTGGAAGACTCTGCAGGAGAGACGCTCAGTAGCTCGGTACGGGCTTTTGTTGGTTACGAGAACATACCTTCACCGAGGAGTCAAGCAGTATATTGCTCCCTCCTACGTATATCTCGCGAAGAGACCATGAGGATAAAATCAGAGAGATTAGAGCCCACACAAAGGCATACCGACAATCCTTTCCACGAACGATAAGAGACTGGAATAGAAGGGAGAACCGATAGAGGTACTCAAGGTACCCTCCACTACACACCTTCAGATGGTTTGCGGAGTATAGATGTAGATGTAGACTCGCCCGACGGTTGCCGACACACGCGATTGGAGAGGAGACGACTTTGGTCGGTCGTCTTGCCGGACGACGTGTATCTGGCCGGCGATCGCTTATGGGTTGCCTGTGTGTGCCGACTAGTGATTCGTCCTTGTTATTTTACAGTCACTGCCGGCAGCATTGTCTAGTTCTTCGTGCAAGTGTTCGTGAAACTGTGTGTAGTTTGTGTTATTTTGTCTGACAAGTTATTTTAAATGTTGTCGGCGTACTGGCTTTTAGGAGTCGGTCGGTCGGTTGGATCAGCCAGGAAATCTCCGCAGCGCAGTGGACCGGGCTTGCTGGCGGTCTCTACGCAGTGTCTGAGTGTGTGGTGGCTGTTCCGATTGCTACGGGGTTCATGGCTCACCGACCCAGGACATGAAAGAGGAATGATTTAATTACCGAAGACAGTCCGTTCACACTGTGCCCTCGGTTTTTCACGGTTGGCTGTTGGGGGTATTCCCGTGAGCAACAGCGAGTGTTCGTGTTGCCGAAAGTTTGGCCACCATCTGGTGGAGTTTAATTGTATTTTGGTTATTTGAAGTCCAAGTGCACCAGCGGAATTTTCTGCCTTGTGGACGTTAGCGTTCCGGTTACCTGCCCTGACCGCTGACGTAAAATTCAGGCAGAGTCGTTTCCGCACCGTGTTGTCGCCATCCAACACGTCTGTGTAGTTTTGGCAGCTTATGCATACTTCGCTGTGGGTGGCTAGGCCTTTTACGTTTTGGCTTTGGAGTTCGTTGTGTACTGGTCGGGTGGAAAGCAAGTCGTCTTGTCGGTGGGTCCGTTGACTGTCTCTTGGTTGGGTTGCCGGCGGATCGGATGTAGTTGGGCGGACTACCTGTCTCCCCTAAGCGAACGTTAATATTTCAAATGCAGACCGACCCCCGGAAACTTCTGAGCGCCACTGGTTGTACTGCCTTTTCTTATTGGTGTTTGATTGTGTATTTTAATGGCTCATAGCCGATGGTTTGAATTTGTATGCTTTCAGTTGGGTTTTAAATAATGGGCATTCAGCCGTTTTAAAACTGAAAGTTCCTTTCTTCTCAAGTCTTGCAGTGTTTGGGCCTTGATCCTCATTTAAATTTTTTTTCCGGATAAATCTTTGGGCCTTCTGCCTTTTGAAAAGTTATTGTAGTTGAGCTTTACAATCGTGGGCCTTCAGCCGTCTTAAAATTAAAATTCCTTACTTGCTAAATCTTAGATTGTTTAGGCCTTCAGCCTCATTTTAAAAAATTATTTAAGGATAAAACCTTGGGATTTCTGCCTTGTAAAAATTTATTGTAGTTGTGTTTTGAATCATGGGCTTTCAGCCGTTTAAAAAATTAAAGAGGTTGTGCCCTTAAGCCATAAGATTGTGTGACATATTCAGTCGATAGTTAAGCTCGGAAAATTGCGCTGTAATATTAGGGAAACTAAATAAAGTTAAATGTGTTCGAGTGTAACTGACAGCCGCTAATATTTTGCACCTTTCCACAATTCCAACTACGTGTTCTGTCGTGCGGATTTAAACAGGCGTTCCAACTTCTTCGCTGGTCATTGAGGCGCACTTCAAAGCGGGACTCATCAATGAAGACAATTCTACTCCATTCAATGAGCTTCCACACCGAATGCGTCCGGCACCATTCCAACCGGGGCCTGTCGCTGTACAGAGGTCAGTGGTAGTCGGCGCAAAGGGCGCCCTCTTTCTGCTGTTCCACCTATTAATGGTCCCTGTGGTCGCTGAAGCACCGGCTGTCCGCCCGATCGATGATGATGATGATGATGATGAATCATCATCCGGAGCTATGAGTGGCTCTCTGACCACTGCCCGGCCCTCACGTTCCGTCATCTCTCTAGGTCTACCGCTTCCTTCTTGGCACTGTGTTTGGCCACGGTTCACCCTTTCCGGCCAACATCGTCGAGCAGTGGCATCGGTCCTGTTGAGCCCCAGACTA
Source organism: Schistocerca nitens (assembly GCF_023898315.1). Taxonomy (NCBI): domain Eukaryota; kingdom Metazoa; phylum Arthropoda; class Insecta; order Orthoptera; family Acrididae; genus Schistocerca; species Schistocerca nitens. Next base: position 11,050,853 of record NC_064625.1, on the reverse strand, counting down.
CACGTCTCTATCAAATTCTGACCCCTCTATGAACAGATCACGCGGGTGTTTGCGAGGCGAACTTACTATTCAGCTGAGCACACGCAATGAAATTCGCTAAGACTTTATGCCCAGTATCCACATCTCCCCTGTTTACGATGCTTGCCACCTGTGCTGTGAAATTGCGATGCAGCGTATCTCATTCATTCATCGGCCGCCAAAGTTTACAATTTTGCGTTTTCCGATGGTACCTCTATGATTATCATGTTTCACGAATTTGCATAACTACTTCGTCATACGTGGTTTGTTTTTCCTCAGAGTGTATTGCATTAACGCTACCCAACTTCATTCAAGAATACAGAGGTCACTGAATACGCACAACTGTTGATCAGTGAGCTTCACTGAATATTTAAATACGCAGCCTCGTCTTGTGCGGATGAAGTAACCACCTGAGATACGAAATGTATAAATGCTTCGTCTTACAGAAAAAGCGTATCCCATGTGTTGTGACTGACAATTCGCAATTTTTCACAAACACAACTTTCATTGAGGTAAGTTCATAAGTTTGATGACTGAACAACAAACGAAAAGGTAACAATAACGATGCCTGTAAAAGTCTCCTAATAGAGGCAAACAAAAGTTCACTTCTAATTTTCGACAAAGGTTCATGGTAAAACACACACACACACACTCACTCACTCACTCACTCACTCACTCACTCACTCACTCACTCACTCACTCACTCACTCACTCACTCACTCACTCACTCACTCACTCACTCACTCACTCACTCTCCTAAGAGTCCAATTCAGAGACGAAGACGTAATCTTCAGCAGTCGACGTACACGAGGTCGGCATCCGGAGTGAACTGAACTTCAGGGCTGGTTCTAGCTCCTAAATAACTGTCTCCAGCCAATCAGTTTTTGGCGTAGTGATATTTCCTGCGGGCCGTGGCTCGAGCTCCCCCTGCAGGAAGTAGTGCTCGGAATGTCTGTTTCCATTATCTTGTATGTAAATAGCCGGTGTTTACCATGGTGCGTTTGGTACGCCTTGGACATAGACAACCTCGTACTCTGTGGTGTAATACGGGTTGCTGGCCCTCAGGAGCTACCTTGGCTCCGGCATAACACCATAGGTATCCTTGACCCAAAATTCTAGCTTAAGTACTATGCTACACAAAGGTTGAAAATACAGAATGACAGAATAAACACTGAAAGGATCCTGAGATATCGTGACCTGCTTCGAAGGTCTCAATGCAAAATTACCATCTCGAGCCTAAATGAATTGTACGAAAACGCTACTGGCAATATTGTGCTGAATAAATGAATGTCAGTTTTCCAGGCATCAGTCAGTGATAAATTATATTTCCTGAAGGCTAATGATCATGGTGCAAGTCGCACTACCGTTTCATTTATAAAGTCGATGATCACATTACATATTAAACAGAATCGTCAAACGATCTGTACCGATTAAATAACGCCATGGACGGTAAATAAATTCAGACATGGTGTGGAAATTACTGATTATTCCAACTCAAATGAGGGCTCACACTACATGGAAGGACACAGTCCAAGTTACATGAACCACCTGGCATTGTCTACCACAGCCTAACAAACACTTTTTTAACAAAAATTTCATCAAAGTTACGAAAGTAAGAAGAATCTTTAGACGAAAACGCAGGGATTCATATACTTTGCCTATATTCCAAACGTGTAATACAGAGAAAACAAATTGTGGTCTCGTGAGTCGAGATTGGATGCCGCCTTCGCCGCCCCACTCCCCCAGTACAGAACATATTGGGAAGCATCACTCGCAATGGGTCAGTTCAGACGCAAATACTTAGCACAATAACATGCCAAGCTGCACTTTGCAACTCGTAGCTCGTAACCAGAGAACAAAGGAAGGCAGCCTCACTGTACGTTTTCATGTACAAACCGAAGCTGCAACCACAAGCCTATATCGGCACGCACTTACATCGGATCAGCAACAGAAAGAGCGGAAGAAAGCTGTTCCACTTAGTGCGTAGTATCTATGAGACAAGTGAAATACACTGCCCTGAAGAAGCAAAGAAGAATGTAATAATTCCGATACAAAAGAAGGCATCTGCTGACGTATTTGAATAATACTGAACTATCAGTTGAGTACGTGAATGTTGGAAAAGACTGACACGAATTACGTACAGAGTAATGGAAAAATGTGATAGATGTCGACTTCGGGGATACTCTCTGGATGATGCATGTTTCCAGCGATCTGTAACAGTAATGTTTATGTATGAGTGCGTACAAACACAAGGTGTGCTGTTAAACAGATATGTAAACTCTAGCAGGCTAGCTGTTAATATGGTGTTTCCCAACATGACGCGCTGTCAAGTTGTGCTTGGAAGCTGATCGGTATGTGCAAGACTATACTTGCAACATACCACGTATGTATAGATGCGAACATGTGCCTGTCCCTAAATAAAACGAAACAAGGGTTTTGAATGTGTCGCACACATCTCCAATCTCATGTAACTTCTTTAAAGAACAGCTGTAATACGCAAGCATAATGTTGTTCACTAATGTGTCCTACTTATTTACTGTACTTTTGATTACTGTATTGCAGACATCTGAAAATGGCCTAAGGTCGAAACTAGCAAGCTAAGTAATTTACATGCAAGGGCATTAAAGGAACGAAACTGACGGCATGCGGTGATTAAAATGGTTCCACCATTGAGACGCTAGATTGAGGCTGTGAATCCGTCCACGAAGCAATTAACCCTTTGCATACAAAATAAAAAAAGAGGTTAAGTTGGCCAGGTGCGAGTACGACTCAGGCATTCAGGGTTCCGCACAAACTAAATTATTTGTGTATACAGGGTGTTTCAGAAGTGGTGGTCAATATTCAGGGATACGACAGGAATGATCATTCAAAACAAAGTCAAGCAACCATGAGCTTTAAAGCGCATGCCCTAAGAGCTACGGGCAATTCTTGATTTTCGATACTGTGTAACAAATCTCTTCTACTGCAAGCTCTTTGCTTTCCATATTTTAGGAAGGGATAGAATGCATGAAAAGAACAAAACTTGGAAATTTGTGGTAAGGTCTTATGGGACCAAGCTGCTGAGGTCATCGGTCCCTAAGCCTATACACTACTTAATCGAACTTAAACTAACTTAAGCTACGGACAACACACACACGCATGTCCGAGGGAGGACTCGAACGTCCGACGAGTGGGGGAAGGGGGGGGGGGGGAGGAGGCCGCAAGGACAGTGACAAGGCGCCTCAAATAAAAAAGTCCAATAAACACGTGGTCTAAAATGCATACCTTAAAGGCTACGACCACTTATTCATCTTCGCTACTTTGAAACACAACTCTTGAAATGAACAAGAGCTCATAACTTTTAATGTATGCATCTTAAAGCACACGTTTACTAGACATTTTTTCTTGTTTTCGTCCATACTACCACATCTCAAAATATGAAAAGCAAAGAGATTGCAGTAGAAGAAATTTGTTTCACGGTTTCGAAGAGTAAGAATTTTTCATAGCTCTTAAGGTACGCGTTTTAGGGCCCTTGTCTACTTGACTTTCTCGTTTCGAATGATCGTTCGTGACATACCCCTGAATTTGACCATCACTTTTGAAACACCCTATATGCACAGTTCATGTATTCCGGAAATCGAGAATCTCTTTACGATTTTTACTTGTTATCGACACTGATAATGGCAATATTGCGGTTTCAGGAATTCCAAGACTTTCGAGAATGTTTTAGGTTGAAGTCGGATAACAAATGACAATTTTTTCGTGTGATATAACAACAAATTAACATTTTTCTAATTTTTTCCTTTGCTTGTGCTGTGAAACCTTTCTTCTTGCCAAACACGATTCTATGTCAAGAGGAAGTACCCTACAGTTTTTAATGAGTGAGTTTGCGCGTATCAAAACAGTTGACGCAAAATGCCTTATCTTCTGATAGCATTGACGTAGACGTTAGCGTTTGTTATAGCGATAAGAGACAATATACCTCAGTTTGTCACACCAGTTTCGATTTCTTGCGTCTACCCGCTCCTGAGAAAGAAAGGGGCCTTAACAGATGGACGGAAAGACAGTAGGACAGTCTGATAGCAAATGACAAAAATACTTTTGTGTGCACCACAATTACAAATTAAAAATTTTAGGATTTTTTTCCTTTGTACTGAGACACCCTTCTTCTTGGAAAGTTTCATGATTCTAGGTAAATTAGAAGTTCGCAGTACGTTTTGATGAGTGAGTTTGCGAGTATCAAAATAACTAATATAAATGGCCGTATCTTTTGACTGCACTGATTTAGAAGCTCCAGTTGTTTACCGTAGACCTTACTGTGTGACATAAATTTCAACTTGATACGTCTACCCATAGGTGAATCATTCCGAACAATATGACAGACAGGCTGACGGACAACTAAGTGATCCTTTAAGGATACAGGCTTCATCGACTGAGGTATGGAACACTAATAAAAAGAGATACTGGTCGAGACTCGAGAGGTAGCATAGTTGCGTAACTGGTTAGGGCTTCGCACGCTGCGCTGGCCGTGACAATGCAGCAGCGACGCACGCCGTACAGAGAGCATCGACTGCCTGTTTGCGGGGCACAGGGTGGCGAAGCAGTCGCGCCGCCTCCGCCGCCTCAAGGACGCGCCCGCCTTGTGGGGCGCCTTGCGAAGGACACGCGGCGCCAGGAGAACACGCCCGGCGCGGAGGTGGCGTCGGAGTTGCGCACGACGCCCGGCGTCGCCACGTGGTCTGGGGGGGGGACGCGCGCGCCAACCGCTCAATAGCGGCTCGCTGGCAGCGCCGCACTGCACTGCACGGACGTGTGTGGCCACGTCAAGGGCGGGTCCGGCAGTGCATCGGTGCAAGGCTTCCGACACGGACGTGTCTTACGTCAGTTACGGCGGAAATTCTTTTGTCATCCTGTGACTGGATTCGTACTAAAGTCATCTTTCTTTCATCAATGATAAAATCTGCTGCTGTTGTTGTTGTGGTGGTCTTCAGTCCAGAGACTGGTTTGATGCAGCTCTCCATGCTACTCTATCCTGTGCAAGCTTCTTCATCTCCCAGTACCTACTGCAGCCTACATCCTTCTGAATCTGCTTCGTGTATTCATCTCTTGGTCTCCTACGAATTTTACCCTCCACGCTGCCCTCCAGTACCAAATTGGTGATCCCTCGATGTCTCAGAACACGTCCTACCAACCGATCCCTTCTTCTGGTCAAGTTGTGCCACAAACTTCTCTTCTCCCCAATCCTATTCAACACTTCCTCATTAGTTATATGATCTACCCATCTAATCTTCAGCATTCTTCTGTAGCACCACATTTCGAAAGCTTCTATTCTCTTCTTGTCCAAACTATTTATCGTCCATGTTTCACTTCCATACATGGCTACACTCCATACAAATACTTTCAGAAGCGACTTCCTGACACTTAAATCTATACTCGATGTTAACAAATTTCTCTTCTTCAGAAAAGCTTTCCTTGCCATTGCCAGTCAACATTTTATATCCTCTCTACTTCGACCATCATCAGTTATTTTGCTCCCCAAATAGCAAAACTCCTTTACTACTTTAAGTTTCTCATTCCTTCATCTAATTCCCTCAGCATCACCCGAGTTAACTCGACTACATTCCATTATCCTCGTTTTGTTTTGTTGATGTCCATCTCATATCCTCCTTCCAAGACACCGTCCATTGCGTTCAACTGCTCTTCCAGGTACTTTGCTGTCTCTGACAGAATTACAAAGTCATCTCCATGGATTTTAATACCCTTACCGAATTTTTCTTTTGTTTCCTTTATTGCTTGCTCAATATACAGATTGAATAACATCGGGGATAGGCTACAACCCTGTCTCACTCCCTTCCCAACCACTGCTTCCCTTTCATACCCCTCGATTCTTATAACTGCCATCTGGTTTCTGTACAAATTGTAAATAGCCTTTCGCTCCCTGTATTTTACCCCTGTCACCTTCAGAGCTTGAAAGAGAGTATTCCAGTCAACATTGTCAAAAGCTTTCTCTAAGTCTACAAATGCTAGAAACGTAGGTATGCCTTTCCTTAATATTTCTTCTAAGATAAGTCGTAGGGTCAGTATTGCCTCACGTGTTCCAACATTTCTACGTAATCCAAACTGATCTTCCCCGAGGTCAGCTTTTACCAGTTTTTCCATTCGTCTGTAAAGAATTCGCGTTAGTATTTTGAAGCTGTGACTTATTAAGCTGATAGTTCGGTAATTTTCACATCTGTCAACACCTGCTTTCTTTGGGATTGGAATTACTATATTCTCCTTGACGTCTGAGGGTATTTCGCCTGTCTCATACATCTTGCTCACCAGATGGTAGAGTTTTGTTAGGCCTGGCTCTCCCAAGGCTGTCAGTAGTTCTAATGGAGTGTTGTCTACTCCCGGGTCCTTGTTTCGACTTAGGTCTTTCAGTTCTCTGTCAAACTCTTCACGCAGTATCGTATCTCCCATTTCATCTTCATCTACCTCCTCTTCCATTTCCACAATATTGTCCTCAAGAACAATGCCCCTGTATGGACCCTCTATATACTCCTTCCACCTTCCTCACTTATGCATCCTTTTTGGACTCATATTTTAGTATGCTTCTTAAGATGCGACACATGTTCTGAGACCGGGTTGTCCTTTCCTTTTCGGAAATAAATGATTTTTACAACCGGTTGGATTTTATCACTGGTGATGAATACCAGTTGGGGATTTCCCGTCAAGAGAAACGTATGACATCATTCTTTCGTGACTGGCAGCATTCTCCTTATCTCTCATGTTCGTGCTTACCTTTCCATCTGCAGTGTCAGTTACACCTGCGTTTGCGTACATACTCTTCAAGCCACCACACGGTACGCGGCAGAGAGTGCCTTCTACTACCGAAAGTCATTCCTCCTCCTGCTCGACTCTCAAATGAAGCTGTCTATACGAGTCCCTACGAGCTCTGACTTCTCCCCTCTCGCCTTCGCGACCCTTACCAGAAAATTAGGCTGGCGGCTGCAGAATTGTTCTGCAGTCAGCCGCAAATGCCGGTTCTCTAAACTTTCTGAACTGTAAATTGCTAACATTTCACAAACAGACCGACATCTGCATCAATGTAAAAAAAAGCTTCTAAAATAGTTTTACTGTCCAGGTCGCAGTTGATACATATCATGATTACTAGTTTCAGAGAAGTTATATTGCCCTCTCCATATTTGTGTTACAAATATCTTATAAGATTTATAATTATCATACGTAACGTTGACTCAGTTTTACCTACTATCGGACGCGTTAATTATAAACCGTCTACGTGCGACCATTGAAAACATGGAGTTAAATTGTGAAATTTATTACATAAAAGAAAGGGCTAAAGAGGGTACGCCGACTCCACCGTCACAGAAAAGACACTCCCATGCAACAGTAAGTACGCTAAAATGAAAGTCACCATAAACTATTTTAGCGCTTTCTTTTACGTAATATTTTTGATTTCGCAGTTTACTTCCAAGTTTCCAATGTCAGATGGCAATATGCTATGTGTAAGAGCTCAATATCCGTTAATTCACTTATCTGATAGTATGTAAAACTGAGTTAATGTTTTTTTTCTAAATTACATATGATAATTATTAACCCTGTAACATATTTGTAACACAGATCTGATATTAAATTTTCCTCGAGATGCTCCTCGAATCTCATCTTCATCTACGATAATAATGGAAGTGGAAGACGTGCTGTGGCCAGGAATTGAACCTGGGTCTCCTTGCTTACTAGGCAGGTATGGCAGTCATTACACAACCACAGAAATACAGCTAACATAACTCCATGGACTATCCTACTCCAATCTCTTCCCTAACGCAAACTTCAGTTCCCATTTTCAGCTTATTTTCCTCTTCTTAGATCGCCACTATTGCCGAGGCTTTCCGGCATTACAATAGCACCCCAGCGTTGGACATAATGGGGAATTCCGCACTCCTGCAGACCACCCTCACACTGACGTCAACGTACAGCTGAGCAGAGAAGTGCTCTGCGCAGTTCGTGACCTCAGCTGAAACAATCAACATCATCGAGCAGGACCTAAGTTATTCAAGTCACAGCTCGAAATGTAATTGGGCAAATGCTGAACGTCGTACTTCGAGACAAGAATTTGTTAACTAGTGCGTGAAGTGATGCATTATCAACACTCCTGTGGAAAAGGATTTTGTCAAGGAATTTTCTTATTCATTTATATTGTTTTCTTGCTGCAGCTTGTTTAATAGAAGTGACAAAACCTTATGGTTATGCATCAAGTTTTACAAAGTTGACTTAGGACATGGCTTGTTTTAGGCAAACATTTAAATAATATTTTATCTAAGTACTACACGTTGCATCCTGTAGGATGACCATGTCTAATGTAATTTACTAGCACATTATAATATTAACTTTTTGCAGGTTCTGAAGAAGTCGTTATTACTAACGTTGAAACTTAGGTAAACGATAAAGTTAATCTGCTGTGTATTCTTATATATGCATTTATATTGTAGCTCAAATGAGCCATCTCGCAGAACCGTCAAAGAACCTACACTTATGGCCGGATATAGTTTCCTCTGGTCATAACATTTCGCACTCAGGTATGGAATCTGAAAGCTGATACTGTCTCAGAAGATTGCTTTATCCATCGGTACGGAGGAGAAACATATACCATCACGCTTCTACTTCTATAGCAAAAATCAGGACACTTACAAAGGATTTGTTGACCTGGAAAAAGCGTTCGGCAATGTAAAATCGTTCATGACGATCGAAATTCTGACAAAAATAGGGTTAAGCTGTAGGGTAACATACGATATGTAGAAGAACCGAGAGGGGAGAATAAAACTTTGAGATCAAGAAGTTCTCGGATTATAAAGGGTGTAAGACAGGGATGTAGTCTTTCGCCCGTACAGTTCAATCTACACAGGCAAGAAACAATGGTGGAAATAAAAGAGAGGTTCAAGAGAGAGACTAAAATTCAAGGTCAAAGGATATCAATGACAACATTAGCTGATGACGTTTCTATCCTCAGTGAAAGCGAAGATGTAGGATCTGCTGAATGGAATGAACAGTCTAGCCAATACAGAGCATGAATTGAGAGTAAATCGAAGAAAGACGAAGGTAATGAGAAGTAGCAAAAATCAGAATAGCGAGAACCTTATCAGGAATGTGGGTCACGAAGTAGACGGAGCTAAGGAATTATGCTACGTAGGCGGCTACATAACCCATGATGGACGAAGCCAAGAGAATATAAAAAGCAGGCTGGCACTGGCAAAAATGACATTCCTGGCCAAGAGAAGTCTACTAGTATCAAAACACGGGGCTTAATTTTACGGAGAAATTTCTGAGACTGTACGTTTGGAGCACAGCTTTGTATGGTGCTGAATCGTGGACAGTGGGTGAAACCGGAACCGAACAGAATAAAAGCATTTTAGATGTGGTGATACATAGAATGCTGAAAATTAGGTGGACTGATAAGGAATGGGAAGGCTATGGGCAGAATCGGCGAGGAAAGTAATACATGGGAAACATTGACAAGTAGAAGGGACAAGATGATAGGTCATCTGTTAAGACAATAGGGAATTACTTCCATAGTACTAGAGGGAGCTGTGCAGATCAACAACTGCAGAGAAAGGCAGAGACTGGAATACATCAACAAATAAGTGGGGGCGTACTGCTTTACTGAAAATAAAGTCAAATTCTTTTATCGAAATGATGATTATATGACATGCGATCAGTTTTAACATTAATGGACACATTAGTTTTTAGTCCTACTCATGCAACTACACTAAAAACAATCCTTTTTTTTTAGAATGAAATTTTCACTCTACAGCGGAGTGTGCGCTGATATGAAACTTCCTGGCAGATTAAAACTGTGTGCCGGACCGAGACTCGAACTCGGGACCTTTGCCATTCGCGGGCAAGTGCTCTACCGACTGAGCAACCCAAGCACGACTCACGTCCCGTTTTCACAGCTTTACTTCTGCCAGTACCTCGTCTCCTACTTTCCAAACTTTGCAGAAGCTCTCCTGCGAACCTAGCAGAACTATCACTCCTGAAAGAAAGGATATTGCGGAGACATGCCTTAGCCACAGCCTGGGGAGAGCTTCTGTTAAGTCTGGAAGGTAGGAGACGAGGTACTGGCGGAATTAAAGCTGTGAGGACGGGGCGTGAGTCATGCTTGGGTAGCTCAGTCGGTAGAGCACTTGCCCGCGAAAGGCAAAGGTCCCGGGTTCGAGTCTTGGTCCTGCACACAGTTTTAATCTGCCAGGAAGTTTCAGTCCTTGTTTTGTTTCACAGGGAACCAGTTTTGAACTAAATAAAAATTTGTTGGTCGAATAAAAGGAGCTATCGAGGAGAAATGAATTTAGGTCAGATTTAAAACTTGCTTTGCCACCTGTGAGATATTTTATGGTATTCGCAAAGTGATCGAAAAATTTTTCTTGCTGGATGTTGAACTCCTTTGTCAGCCGCCGACAGCTCCAATAATGATTAATAAAGGTTATTTTCTCCTCTAGTCCTGCAAGTGTAGACGGCACTATTCTGCTCAAATTCTGATGGATTATATTTCTGAGCAGTTTCATTAGCGAATGTCAAAGTGCAGCTAAGGTGGCTAAACGCTTGAAGAGGTTGTTGCTGGCGACATTCATTGCCCGAAACCTAGACGAAAGAGCTAGTTACAGGTGGGTACAACTCAGTTGAAGAGCCGGAGCTCCAATAAATAATTTCTCGTAACACTTGTACCGGGGTGTCAAAAACCATGGGATAGCGATACGCACACATACATATCGTCGTGCTACCAGCTGCGTACACAAGATATAAAGGGGAGGTGTATGGGAGGAGCCGTCGTTTGTACTCGGGCGATTCATGTGAAAAGGTTTTGCACGTGACTACTGCCGCACAACGGCAATTGTCAGACTTCCGACGCCGAATGGTACTTGGAGTTAGACAAATAGTAGACTGCATTTCGGAAATCGTTGAGTAATTTAACGTTCCGCGATCTCCAATGTCAAAAGTGTGCCAAGAATAGCAAATTTCAGGCATTTCGCTTAACGACCGAGAGCAGCGGCGTTTGCGTTAAGCTGTCAGTGCTAACAGACAAGCAACACTGCATTCAATAACCGCTGAAATCAATGTGCAACGTACGACGAACGTATCCGTTAGGAGAGTGCGGCGAAGTGGGTCGCTGTTGGGCTGTGGCAGCAGGAGACCGACGCGAGTGCCTCTGCTAGCAGCACGGCGCCGCCTGCAGCGCCTCTCCTGGGTAGTGACCGTATCGGTTGAAGGCTAGACTACTCGAAAACCGCGGCTGGTCAGATGAGTCCCGAGAGCTGATTGTGCGGTTCGAGTACGGCGCAGACCCCACGAAGCCACGGACCCAAGTTGTCAGCAAGACACTGTGCAAGGTGGCGGTGACCCCACAATGGTGTGGGCTGTGTTTACTGTGTCCTTCGGTCCATCTAAGTCAATTATTGACTGGAAACGATTATTTTCGGCTATTTGGTGACCATTTGGAGCCACTGACGGGCTTCATGCTCCCAAACATGTTCAGGGGCCACAGCTATTCGCGACAGGTTTGAAGAACATCCTGGACAATTCGCGAGAACTATTTGCCTGCGTACATCTCCTGGCGGGGACTACTCAAGAGGACGTCGTTATCAGGAGAAAGAAAACTGGCGTTCTACGGATCGGAGCGTGGAATGTCAGATCCCTTAGTCGGGCAGGTAGGTTAGAAAATTTAAAAAGGGAAATGGATAGGTTAAACTTAGATGTAGTGGGAATTAGTGAAGTTCGCTGGCAGGAGGAACGAGACTTCTGGTCAGGTGAATACAGGGTTATAAATACAAAATCAAATAGGGGTAATGCAGGAGTAGGTTGAATAATGAATAAAAAACAGGAGTGCGGGTAAGCTACTACAAACGGCACAGTGAACGTATTATAGTGGCCAAGATAGACACGAAGCCCACGCCTACTACAGTAGTACTAGTTTATATGCCAACTAGCTCTGCAGATGACGAAGAAATTGAAGAAATGTATGATGAGATAAAAGAAATTATTCAGGTAGTGAAGGGAGGTGAAAATTTAATAGTCATGGGTGACTGGAATTCGAGAGTAGGAAAAGGGAGAGGAGGAAACATAGTAGGTGAATATGGATTGGGGGGAAGAAATGAAAGAGGAAGCCGCCTGGTAGAGTTTTGCACAGAGCATAACTTAATCATAGCTAACACTTGGTTCAAGAATCGTAAAAGAAGGTTGTATACATGGAAGAATCCTGGAGATACTGAAAGGTATCAGATAGATTATATAATGGTAAGACAGAGATTTAGGAACCAGGTTTTAAATTGTAAGACATTTCCAGGGGCAGATGTGGATTCTGACCACAATCTATCGGTTATGAACTGTAGATTAAAACTGAAGAAACTGCAAAAAGGTGGGAATTTAAGGAGATGGGACCTGGATAAACTGAAAGAACCAGAGGTTGTACAGAGTTTCAGAGAGAGCATAAGGGAACAATTGACAGGAATGGGGGAAAGAAATACAGTAGAGGAAGAATGGGTAGCTTTGAGGAATGAAATAGTGAAAACAGCGATCAAATAGGTAAAAAGACGAGGGCTAGTAGAAACCCTTGGGTAACAGAAGAAATATTGAATTTAATTGATGAAAGGAGAAAATATAAAAATGCAGTAAATGAAGCAGGCAAAAAGGAATACAAACGTCTCAAAAATGTGATCGACAGGAAGTGCAAAATGGCTAAGCAGGGATGGCTAGAGGACAAATGTAAGGATGTAGAGGCTTGTCTCACTAGGGGTAAGATAGATACTGCCTACAGGAAAATTAAAGAGACCTTTGGAGAGAAGAGAACCACTTGTATGAATATCAAGAGCTCAGATGGAAACCCAGTTCTAAGCAAAGAAGGGAAAGCAGAAAGGTGGGAGGAGTATATAGAGGGTCTATACAAGAGCGATGTACTTGAGGACAATATTATGGAAATGGAAGAGGATGTAGATGAAGATGAAATGGGAGATACGATACTGCGTGAAGAGCTTGATAGAACACTGAAACACCTAAGTCAAAACAAGGCCCCGGGAGTAGACAACATTCCATTAGAACTACTGACAGCCTTGGGAGAGCCAGTCCTGACAAAAATCTACCATCTGATCAGTAAGATGTATGAGAAAAGCGAAATACCCTCAGACTTCAAGGAGAATATAATAATTCCAATCCCAAAGAAAGCAGGTGTTGACAGATCTGAAAATTACCGAACTATCAGTTTAATAAGTCACAGTTGCAAAATATTAACGCGAATTATTTACAGACGAATGGAAAAACTGGTAGAAGGCGACCTCGGGGAAGATCAGTTTGGATTCCGTAGAAATGTTGGAACACGTGAGGCAATACTAACCCTACGACTTATCTTAGAAGAAAGATTAAGGAAAGGCAAACCTACGTTCCTAGCATTTGTAGACTTAGAGAAAGCTTTTGACAATGTTGACTGGAATACTCTCTTTCAAATTCTAAAGGTGGCAGAGGTAAAATACAGGGAGCAAAAGGCTATTTACAATTTGTACAGAAAGCAGATGGCAGTTATAGGAGTTGAGGGACATGAAAGGGAAGCAGTGGTTGGGAAAGGAGAGAGACAGGGTTGTAGCTATCTCCGATGTTATTCAATCTGTATATTGAGCAAGCAGTAAAGGAAACAAAAGAAAAATTCGGAGTAGGTATTAAAATCCAGGGAGAAGAAATAAAAACTTTGAGGTTTGCCGATGACATTGTAATTCTGTCAGAGACAGCAAAGGACTTAGAAGAGCTGTTGAACGGAATGGACAGTGTCTTGAAAGGAGGATATAAGATGAACATCAACAAAAGCAAAACGAGGATAATGGAATGTAGTCGAATTAAGTTGGGTGATGCTGAGGGAATTAGATTAGGAAATGAGACACTTAAAGTAGTAAAGGAGTTTTGCTATTTGGGGAGCAAAATAACTGATGATGGTAGAAGTAGAGTGGATATAAAATGTAGACTGGCAATGGCAAGGAGAGCGTTTCTTAAGAAGAGAAATTTGTTAACATCGAGTATAGGTTTAAGTGTCAGTAAGTCGTTTCTGAAAATGTTTGTATGGAGTGTAGCCATGTATGAAAGTGACACGTGGACAATAAATAGTTTAGACAGGAAGAGAATAGAAGCTTTCGAAATGTAGTGCTACAGAAGAATGCTGAAGGTTAGATGGGTAGATCACGTAGCTAATGAGGAGGTATTGAATATGATTGGGGAGAAGAGAAGTTTGTGGCACGACTAGAAGAAGGGATCGGTTGGTAGGACATGTTTTGAGGCATCAAGGGATCACACATTTAGCATTGGAGGGCAGCGTGGAGGGTAAAAATCGTAGAGGGAGACAAGGAGATGAATACACTAAGCAGATTCAGTAGGTACTGGGAGATGAAGGAGCTTGCACAGGATAGAGTAGCATGGAGAGCTGCATCAAACCAGTCTCAGGACTGAAGACCACAACAACAACAACATCTCCTGACTTGAATCCCACTGAATATTCATGGCAGATAATCGAGACGTCAGTTCGTGCTCAAAATCCTGCTCCGGCAACACTTTTGTAGTAATGGACGGCTGTAGAGGCAGTGTGGTTCAGTATTTCAGCAGAGGACTTACAACGACTTCTCGAGTCCATGCCACGCGGAGTTGCTGGACTGCACTGTGCAGCAAGAGGTATACCGTGCTTTTTGTCACCTCAGTGTGTATAAAGGAAATTTCAGGTAATTACTGGTGACAAACGTTACGGATGGAACTGACGCCACACGTTGCCGCTTGTCCAACAGGCCGGCAGCAGGAGGAGGCGCAGCGCGACATGGGGCGCCGCCCCCGCCGCCCCCACCGCCCCAGCCGCTGCCGGGGGCGGCCAGCGCGGACACGCCGACGCCGGCGCCGGTGCCGGCGCCACCTCTGGCACCGCTCTGCCCGCCTGGCGCCTTCCCGCTCCCCCGGCGTCGCTGACCGACGCCCAGCCCCGCGACGCCGCTACAGCGGCGCTGAGTCGTGACGGCGCAAGCAGCCACTACACTACTACTCCCTCTGACGAGTTGTGAGGCGAAACCCGCTCTCGGGTGCGCAGGGCCAATCCGATGCGTTTGGGGCAATCGACATATGTGTGGCCCTACCTACAACCGTAAATATAATAGACTGGCCCTGACGTCATTTTCGTGGCTCCAGAATGTTGGCAAAACTTGGTTGTTTCGTGTTGCGCTTATGGCTGTACTCAGCGTTTTCTCTGGGGAAATGGCATTACATTTCACGCGTGTTTCTATGATACTGCACATGCGTTTATTGAAATCTGCTGAAGTGACTTATATATGTTTTTTACACTTGAAATAGAGTATCAAGTAAATTAAAGTGTTGAAAGTGATGCCTGTAAAGTCAGACTCACATTACATTTTGGAAAGTACCTGTGATAATTCGGTTACAGAAGTAAGTATAACTGTTTGTCGTTCCTATTCATACCTTCCCTAAGGATGAAAACCGAAGGCAGCTTTGGGTACAGGCACTGAAACGGAAAAACCTTAAGCCATCTGCGCATACGCGCCTTTTTGTATATACAAGTGAGATTATAATAAGGTAAGAGCACCTATAGTAGACACATGAAGAGAATTTTTTTCTACCTTTTAATACTATTAAATGAATGTAAGCTCCAAAATTATTTTCTGAAACTTCAAAGTCTCACCTTTCATCTAAAATATCATTTTTTAACTGATAGTTTAAACTTTTGTAAAAATAGTAGGAACTGAACCTTTGAAGTGCACCTAAAATTGATTAAAATGGACCTGCTCCTAAAGTCGACAATTTTGGCACCTATAGTTGACATAATTCCCATATCCCATTTTCTTTTATAAGTGACTAGAGCTTAAAACGCGGCGAATCCAATATTTAAAGTTTTGACACGAGCCCACTCTTACTGTTTAAAACAATTTTAACGACATTTTACTTTAATTGATAGTTTATAGTAATTTCGTCCCGCTGCCCACCAGAGGGGCATTCGATGTAGTTGTTAGATTTTATAAATGGGACTGTGAACAAATCCAGGTCAAATGTAGTTCTGGCATAATTTTTCGCAAATAAAAAAGTAATTTTTGTTGGAAGTGTTTGGCAGTCAATTGAGAAATGTGTGTAAAATACGATACAAACATAGGATGGCAGACCGCTGATTTGAAATCCCGCCACGTTTTGCCAACAGTCACGTGGTTTATGTTGAAGCCACACCAGCCCTATAGCTTCTGCACAGCAAGGCCAGTCTACTAGTATCTATGGTCGAAGGGTCCTACAAGCAATTTGGCTCGTTTGTCGCGTCACACTTAAGTGGGTATGTTCACAAGATTGAGTGAGAAATATCGATTTTCAATGAGTTTCAATGATGAAATCCCAGATCACGTAAGAAACAGATTGCCCGATCGCTTGGTCTAGCAGACAACCCTCGTCAGGGAACGGCCACCAGGCAGCAACAGCGTCACATCCTTACTTGTGGCACCAACCACTAGATGGCACTCCGTTCTGTGAAATATGTGGCAAAATCGTCCGAACGCGTGCAGCTTTCCACCGTTCGGCGTCTGTGAAGTACAGCTGTTTCTGACATACCGGTGGTAGCGGATCGAGTCGTCATGCGAGTATATCAACTGTGGAACTAAAAATGTTCAGAATTCCCGTCAAAGATAAAGAAAGTTACGGAAGTGGATTTTAAATCCAGGTAAATCAATGAATTAGTTACAAGAATTAATAAAGAGCCCTAATCATTCGATCCTGTCTAAATTTTGTCGATCTTATTTTCTGATATAACGTGGCAGCCCTTACTTTATTTTTTTTCGAAGATATCGTTGTTAAGAGCGTACATGAAATTATATTCGTTTTCAACTAACAGTAATCAAAAGCAAAATGTGGTTATTCTTAAGAACGCTTACAGAAATACTTAGAAAGGAAGCAAAATCTGTTTCTTAAACTTATTTACAGTCTCAATGTGAAAAATATATTGCCGTTATAACTCACCTAATCCCTATACATACTCTATGTAAAATAAATAATTCTGTCGGTAATGTCAGTAATGTCAGGACGCGAAACCCACTGCTCGGTGCAATATTTCTCAGAAAATTAATTGATTGTATTTCAAAGACATTGAGAAGATTTTGAATGCTTTATAGTGTTAACCTGCACGTTGAGATCTTTTTTACCACCATAATCCGTATCAGAAGAGCTGTATAACAAAGAGGAAATAGACGGCATGGATGGCGAGTGTAAAACCTATGCGACTGCAATACAGTTTGCATTTCAACAGTAACTCGCGAGAAATGTTTGTGTGTTACTTTTCATTTATTTCATTTCGCATACGTTTGCGAGAAGTATCCCTACAGTAGAAATAAACTTGGTTTGTAGAATTACAGGAGCTATCTACATTCTTCGATTGAAAACTCGGGAAAAACCACAACCGATCATGAGCTACAGTCAGCTAGAGCGCGCAGCGCTCTAGCCGAACACAAATCAGCCTAATTCACATCACCGAAGATACAGCTTTGCCAATTCCGTCACATGGACAGGTAAGTTAGCATTGTAGCGTCGCCTGCGGCATCTGTTGACCGACGGGAAAACTATTTTTACGGTTGCCTGTTCTGCCGTAGGGACGGTCAATCTGTTTCTTACGTGATCTGGGATGAAATCACACCCGACGTGCCTGAAAAATAATTAAATGTGTAACGCTACCTTCCTGCCACGACACTTTTTGCAGCAATACTTCAGTATCTACAAGCTCAGAGGGATAAAAACCCCTACATTCACAAAGAGGGGCTTCCAAATTGTATCCTGGGTGTTGTCAAGTATACTTACACGTTCCTGGCCGATAATGAACTAGAAACTGTGTTCATGGCAAAATGCAGAATCTAAGTCAGTCTCTAAATTCATTTATGGAACTGATGCCCTAAAACCATATTTCATCTGCTGCAGTTATTGCAAATCAGGTGGACTGATAAGGTTTGCAACGAGGTGGTTCTCCACAGAATGGACTAGGAGAGGAATATATAGAAAACACTGAGGAGAAGAAGGGACAGGGAGGTGGGACATGTGTTAAGACATCAAATAATGTCTTCCATGGTAGTAGAGGTACCTGTAGAGGGTCAAAACTGTAGAGGAAGGTAAGAGATTGGAATACATACAGCAAATAATTGTGGACGTCGGTTTCAAGTGCTACTCTCATATGAAGATGTTGCACAGGAGAGAAATTCTTGGTGGGCCACATCAAACCAGTCAAATGACGGTCAGAATTGCAACTTATGATGTAGTTCTCGTATCTGATGACTCGATCGTGGGAGGGATGAAGGTGTTGGAGACAGTGGGCGTTAAGACAGGAAATTTCACTCAAGACATGAGAAAAGTAGATTTACAGTGCCTCACTGTAGGTGAAAAGTCAGTTGAAGACCCGGAAAAGGAGAGAAGGCAGAAAAAAAGAAACCAGAAGAGAATCCGTGAAGGGAAAGAGGGCCCCGTTTTCAAGCCTGGAGCTTTCTGAAGACATGACATAAGAAAAAACGTTACCTTGAACTGTAAATTGCATTTCCTGGATATTATGTTTTTGAAAGTTTATGTAACTTTTACTCAGAATCTACGAAGGCTAGAATTATGAAATTTTGTATACATATTTTTATAAACCGACGAAAGTTGTCTCAAGACCAAATTTTGAAATCCTGAGTGTAATTTGGAATTTTTTGCTGTCAAATATAGGCCTTAATTTGAGGAATAACTTTCTGAGACTGTACGTTTGGAGCAGAGCTTTGAGTGTTGGTGAATCGTGGACTGTGGGAAAACAGGAACAGAAGAGAATCGAATCGTTTGAGAGGTTGTGCTACACAATAAAATCGGGTGGACTCGTAATGTAAGGAATGAGTTGGTTTTACACAGAATCGGCAAAGAAAGAAAAACACGGAAAACATTGGCAAGAAGAAAGAACAGAATAACAAGACATGTGTTAAGAAGACATCAGGGAACTGCAGAAGAAATTGTGGAGGAAGACAGAGATGGGAATATATCCAGCAAATAATTGAGGGCGTAGGTAGAAAGTGTTGCTATGTAAGTAATTTTACTTATTTAGTTATAGGTTCTGTGGACCAATTGAAGAATTCTTTTACAGAAGTGATGTGGAGCGAGTCAGTTTACATCTTGTGTAACAAATTTCAGTATTTATGAACACATTAGTTCTTAGTCCTACGTATGCAACTAGACTTAAACAATTTCTGTTTTGTTTCACAGGCAACCAATTTTAAACTGTATAAAAAAATCGTCCATCGAATAGAAGGAATTGTCCAGGAGAAATGAATTTAGCTCAGAATCAAAACTTGCATTTCTACCTGTCAGACATTTTATGGTACTCACCAAATGGTGAAAAGTTCTTGTTGCTGCATACTGAACTCCTTTCTGAGCAACTGACAGTTCTAATAATGGATAATAATGGCTATTTTTTCCTCTAGTTTTGTAAGTGTGGGCGTCGCTGTTCTCCTAAGATTGTGATGTGATTATATTTCTGAGGAGTTTCATCAGCAAATGTGAAGGTGCAGTTAACCGCTTGAAGAGGTATCCCAACCACGAGATTTTTTGCTGGCGATGTTCAGTCATCCAGAAGACACCGCAATACCCACTGCGTGAACCCGACGAAAGTGTTATTTACGGGAGGATAACACTTTCGTGAGCATTGTACAGAAAGGCGTGCGCTGTTCATCAAGTTTCATTTTCAGTACGCTTCCAGCACGGTTTCTCTGCGAGCCACGCCCCCTTTTCGACGCAGAACGGCGCTCATAAACTGCCCCACGGCCTTGCGACTTGGAGCCGTCTCCCTGACCAGCCAGTGTGACTGCCCCCGCGCGGCTTACGCAGCTGTTGCGCCTGTCGCAACTGCGCGCGTCCCAGTTAGGTGGCAGTGCGGTCGCCGGCGTCGCGGCGCTGTATCGGCGCCGCCACCCCCTGGACTCTCCTGGCGTCCTGGCCTCCAGAGTCCTTCGCTGGAAGCTCCGAGGGTGTCCGCCCGCCTGTGCTGGGCGCGCGTTGTGTGCTGCGTGCACGCTTTCTGTTGTTGCCACTGTGCTCACTAATCTCTGTGTATAAAGGGCAATGTCCCGACTGACGTACTGACTTACCTCAGCCGCCATCGCCCAGCCAGAACCACTAATGACAGAAACTTGGAATTTGCAAAGGGTTTTGGTTTTGTACTGTAGGCGTCACTTATGTACGGATTTTTCGAAATAGGGCATGAAAGGCTTTTCGAAAATATATCGTTACTGAGGTAAATTTTGCAGATAGAACTACGAACATTGTTGTTTGGTTTCTCCGTCAGAAATACGTGTTTCAGCATTTTTGAAAAAAATGGTTCAAATGGCTCTGAGCACTATGGGACTTAACATCTATGGTCATCAGTCCCCTAGAACTTAGAACTACTTAAACCTAACTAACCTAAGGACAGCACACAACACCCAGCCATCACGAGGCAGAGAAAATCCCTGACCCCGCCGGGAATCGAACCCGGGAACCCGGGCGTGGGAAGCAAGAACGCTACCGCACGACCACGAGATGCGGGCAGCATTTTTGAAAATTTAACTCCTATGGAGGTGAAATAATAAGTGAAAGCTTTTTGAAATAAGTCGTTAGAGACCTGATGAAGTATTTTTAAAGCTACATCTTTGAAAATTGGTATTTTACTTCTTGGTGTTCGCTCCTGGTAGCTGAGTGGTCAGCGCGACGGAATGTCATACGTAACGGCCCCGGGTTCGATTCCCGGGTGGGTCAGAGATTTTCTCCTTTAAGGGACTGGGTGTTGTCCTAATCATCATTTCATCCCCTTCGACACGCAAGTCGCCGAAGTGGCGTCAGCTCGAAAGACTTGCACCAGGCGAACGGTCTACCCGACGGGAGGCCCTAGCCACACGGCATTTACACTTCTTGGTTACAAATAAAAAATAAAAGTTTGTGTTTTTGGAAGTTCAACTGCAAAGGGGCTGAAATGTGGGATGAAATGTTATGTGAAATATTTCAGAATGAAAGCATTTTTAAAGCAAAATCTATTAAAATTTGAATTTGGCTTCTCGGTTGAAAGCAAAAAAATGTGTGTCTTTGGAGATTCAAAGCCTATGCAGGTCAAGTGAGGGAAGCAAAATTTTATGGAAATATTTCATTACGCAATCATTCTTTAAAGTAAATGTATGAAAATTTCTACTAGGCAACTCTACAAGAAATAAAAGATACGCATTTCACTGGTTTTTAAAATGCTACTTCTAAGGGGTAAAATGTATGAAAATATTTCTTTGCATTGAAAAAGTTTTTGAAGTTAAATCTATGAAAATTGGTATCTAAATAATCGATTAGTTGTAAAGGAATTTTTGCTGTGGAAATCACAAGAAAGCATGTACATGATTAACAAAGGCCTTGGACCCCAGCTACCAGAATCCCTTTTGGTGACAAGTACATTTGGCATTTGGGAAAGACCGTGCTTATATGGCCTTAATTAGCGTGAAAAGCTTAGAAAGAGCTGCGATTTGTGAATATAAAAACTCTATTAAAGAGAAGCAAAAACTATCTGTGCAGAACGTACAGTCTACGCGAATAATGCGGCGGGCGCTGAGCTAGTACTGTATAATAAATGCTACCAAACAAAACACTAAAGAGTGTCGCGATGCGCGGTACAAGTCGCAAATGGTTTGCTCTCCCGTAACCTGAAATAGTTTTATAGTTTTAGAATGAAAAGTCGCTACAGTTGCCAATAAAAACTTTTTAAAGTCCATGACTGACTTCTGTCTTTACATCACGCCATTTTCAGGCGAAGTCATAAACTGCCATTGTCAATGCATAATATGATGAATAGATGAATAATTATGATAACAGGAGATGAAAAGCAGGGCTTAGATATCTGTGATACTAGTATAGATGGAATATACACGATCCAGTAACTTGAGTCTGACCACCGCCTGTGTTCGACGTCAACGTGAAATAACCACTGACAGGCAACAGGTGGCAGCACCAGCAGTGGAGGGTGTATCAACCGAGTGGGTAGGATTGGGGGGGGGGGAGGCGGAGGGGGGCGCAGACAACAATGCTGTCGTTGTCGTAATGCAGAAACGGAGTGGCTTATCAGACATCTAAAATGTCATGATCATTGTCTTTCTGCCAAAGGTGGAAACACACACCTCGCGCTGTACGTGCGTGGTTCGAAGAGCAACAGGATGAGTCTATCGTACTCCCCTGGCCACCGAACTTGCTGCATTTAAGCCCAATCGGGAATCTGTGGGATGCCTTCCATTGGGCTTTTCGAGCCTGGATGGTCAACCAAGGAACCTGGTACACGTGGCTCGCAGCGGTCTGAGCTGCAGAAGGTGGTTATTCAGGCTGTCGACAGGTGGTCACGTTTCCGTGACTGGACAGCGTATATCTTACACTGTGCTATTGTAATCAGAACAAAAATAAAAGTAAGGTGGATTTAAAATGTACCCAGTGACAATATGACAAAAATGGTGCATCGTAGTTATAAAATTTCCGCCTTTTAGCTGAATGATCAGTGCGGCTCACTACCACGCGAAAGTTCGGATCCGGGTTCGATTCCCGGCACTGCCACCGTTTTCTCTTCGGTGAGAGGACTCGTACGAGGTCTACGCAGCCTCGTGAGGGGTAGCTGGACCTATGAGTGGCTGCTGGGAGCTCGATGAACCCGACAACGACCGTAAAAGCTGCCTGCTGGCCGCATGCCCCTCCATACAGCAACCAGTGACGCCACTGGCAGAGAGCGACGTGGTGGTCGGTAGGGAAAATCGACCCGTAAAAGATTAAAAATTATATATATATATATATATATATATATATATATATATATATATATATATATATATATATAGGGTGTTACAAAAAGGTATGGCCAAACTTTCAGGAAAGATTCCTCACACACAAAGAAAGAAAGAAAAGATGTTATGTGGTCATGTGTCCGGAAACGCTTAATTTCCATGTTAGAGCTCATTTTAGTTTCGTCAGTATGTACTGTACTTCCTCGATTCACCGCCATGATTTCATACGGGATACTCTACCTGTGCTGCTAGAACATGTGCCTTTACAAGTACGACACAACATGTGGTTCATGCACGATGGAACTCCTGCACATTTCAGTCCAAGTGTTCGTACGCTTCTCAACAACAGATTCGGTGACCGATGGACTGGTAGAGGCGGGCCAGTTCCATGGCCTCCACGCTCTCCTGACCTCAACCCTCTTGACTTTCATTTATGGGGGCATTTGAAAGCTCTTGTCTACGCAACCCCGGTACCAAATGTAGAGACTCTTCGTGCTCGTATTGTGGACGGCTGTGATACAATACGCCATTCTCCAGGGCTGCATCAGCGCATCAGGGATTCCATGCGACGGAGGGTGGATGCATGTATCCTCGCTAACGGAGGACATTTTGAACATTTCCTGTAACAAAGTGTTTGAAGTCACGCTGGTACGTTCTGTTGCTGTGTGTTTCCATTCCATGATTAATGTGATTTGAAGAGAAGTAATAAAATGAGCTCTAACAAAAAATGGTTCAAATGGCTCTGAGCACTATGGAACTCAACTGCTGAGGTCATTAGTCCCCTAGAACTTAGAACTAGTTAAACCTAACTAACCTAAGGACATCACAAACATCCATGCCCGAGGCAGGATTCGAACCTGCGACCGTAGCGGTCTTGCGGTTCCAGACTGCAGCGCCTTTAACCGCACGGCCACTTCGGCCGGCAAATGAGCTCTAACATGGAAAGTAAGCGTTTCCGGACACATGTCCCCATAACGTATTTTTTTTTCTTTGTGTGTGATGAGGAATGTTTCCAGAAAGTTTGGCCGTACCTTTTTGTAACCTACTGTACTATCTGTACGTATGCTATTTCAGAGTCTTAAGATCATCTTTAAGGACTGAAACCGGTCACTCCGATTAAAAGAAATTTGCTATCAAGACTGTTTTTTAATTATCATAATAATTAACAGATAATACATTTTATTATTACCACTGTATATTAATATAAAATATTAATATTAATCCATGTAATAACATACACATTAATTTAGATGTTAAAATATTCAATATATGTAGAACACTAGACTGGGTGTACTGCACACCACACGCCGCTAACGTTAGAATTCCAGGCCACACCACTGCCGGGTTTAGAAAGGCGCCCAGCGGGGTACAGTAGTTGTAACGTAGACAGGAGGCGCAGTGGCGTGTGTTGTGCGGGTTGCTGGCTACCCGGGCGCCGCTCGCCTCTCCCGTCCCGCGCTGCGCGCCCTGCCTGCCTGCCTGCTTGCTTGCCTGGCTACCCGGGCGCCGCTCGCCTCTCCCGTCCCGCGCTGCGCGCCCGGCCTGCCTGCCTGCCTGCCTGCTTGCTCGCCCGCCCGCCCTCGGCGGCCACAGGGCGGCGAGTTTGCGCGCCAAACGCCAGGAGATCAGCGGTAGGTGGGAGGTGGCAGGTGGGAGGTGTACCGTGTGCGCCAGCGAGGCGTCCGCGTCTGCAAAGTAGTGGGCGGATAGGGGAGGGGGGTGGGGGGGGGGGGGAGCAGCCAACGCGGCGCCCGTGACGTCACAGCGGGGCGGCCCGCCGGCGGTCGATACCGCGAGTGACGTCACACGTGGGTCCGCAGCGCCGTGCCTGTGCGGAGTTGCCGGTGACAGCGCGGAGGGGTGCGGGCCGCGGGGGTGACGTAACGCTGTCCCGAGGCGGTCGGCGATCACTGCACGTCCGTCCGAGCGTGCGTCACCCCGCGCTGGCAGCGTACCTTAGGCACGGGGAAAAACCTACCTGTCAAGAGCGATGCAGGTATTTTATTACTCAGTAACCGGTATTTTTCGGTATTTGTTTCGTCTCGGTTACAACAGCTGTTTTTTGTGGGGGGGGGGGGGGGAGGGCAATGAGTAAATACGAAACCTTTTTTACGATCACTTTCTTGTCTGTTTGTCTGACTGTCTAAAACCCGTTTTCTCAGGTGCAGCGAGGCGTGTAATGTTAAGAGTCTACGGTACATAACTCAATGTAATCAAACGATATGGATGTGTATGTCATATATTTTGACACTAGCAAACTCACTCATCAAAACCTGCAGAGTAATTCCCGTTGACCTAGAACAATGAATTTTGGCGATAACCAAGATTTCACACTACACCCGAAGGAGTAATCCAAAAACTGTTAATTTGTAACTATATCACACCGAAAAACATTTTTTCTGTTATTTGTTATCATTCGGTCTGTCCATCCGTCTGTTAAGACCCCTTTTTCTCAGAAGCGGGTAGACGCACAAAGTGGAAATTTGTCACATAATGAGTTCTATGGTTACTTGGCGGCGTAATAAACGTCAGCTTCTAAGCCAATGCAATCAAAAGCGACGGCCACCTAAATCACACATTTTGACCCTCGCAAACACTTTCATCATAAACGACGTCTTGGACATGTTGGTCTAAAATCATGAAATTTTGCAAGATTCAAGTTTTCACACTAAAACCACAGGAAAAAAATCCAAAAATTTTCAGTTTCTAGTTATATCACACGAAAAAAAATCTTTTTGTCAATTGTTACCACACACTGTGTTTGCCGTCCATCTGTTAATCCCCCATTTTCTTGCGAACGGGTAGATGTATCACTTTGAAGCTTATGTCACTGCTGAGGTCTATGTTTCTTTGACGACGGAAAAATTGTAGCTTCTAAGTCAATGCATTCAGAAGATACTCCCATTTATTTAACATAATTTGATAATCGCAAACTCATTCATCAAAATCTGTACGGCATTTCTATTTGTATTATGGAATTTGGCAAGAAACAAGATTTCGTAGTATAAGTAAAGCTGAAAATCCAAAATTGTTGATTTTTAATTATACCACGTGAAAAAAAATCATTTGTTATCTGTCCGTCTATCAGTCTGTCCCTCTGCCTGTTAAGACACTTTCTCAGAAATGGGTTGACGCATCAACTTGAAGTTTCTATCTCACACTGACGTCTATAGTAATCTGGTGATATAAAAATTTTATGCTTCTAAGACAGTGCAATCAAAAGATACGGCCATTTATCTCACATATTTTGATAGCCGCAAACTCACTACTAAAGCGTATAACGTACTTCTCCTTGACGCGAAATCATGAAATTTGCAACAAGAAAGGTTTCAATGTACACGTAAAGGAAAAAAAGTTTTTCCATTTGCAATTATGTCACACGAAAAGATTTTGCTTTTGTCATTTGTTATATGTCTTCTAACTTGAAACTGAAACATTCTCGAAAGTCCTGGAATGCCTAGGGCCGATATCTTGCTATTGCCAATGTCAATAACAGGCAAAAATCGACGATACCGGGAAAGGATGAACTGTATATGCACATAATCAAGTTTGTACGTAGCCCTCAGTGCGCCAGTCCTTGCACCTAGCTTACTTTTATTTTTTACTAATAACCGAGTAAAAGACCGAAATATTTATTAGCCATAGCAGCAGTGCTAAAATTTTCCGTCTTTTCGACAAATTTTGCATTGTTTTGAAATATTGTGCTGATAGAAAATGGGAAAGAAATCGGTGCTATTTTAATAGCAGTTCCAACAGAAACGAGCGACGAACACGTGGCATAAAAATTGGGGCAGCACTGCCGAGGGAATCATATCCCCGCTGCTGTGTGTCGCGGCTAAAGATACGCATGAACGTGCAGTGTACAAGACTCGCCCCCACTTCGTCTGTACGGCTGTTTCTCTTTGTCGTTGCCGGACATCCGTTGTATTGCAGTGTGTCACCGACACAAGTCTGGAAATTATTTTTCCGAGTGACTGGAAATATTTTTTCCGAGTGACTGGAAATATTTTTTTCCAAGTGACTGGAAATATTTTTTTCCAAGTGACGTAGCAATGAACTACAATGGTTCATTTGCTCTGAAAGACTGAAGATTTGTCTGCCATTTCTATCAAATGAAAAAAGAGAAAGGAGATTATGATAACAGTAATAAATTAAAAACTTAACAACAATTCATTGAGATAAGAATAGAAAGTAGTTGATCTGCTGCCTGTAACCAAATGATATGCGTTTATCTGCTTCAAAGTTTTGAAAACGAACAAATTAAAACGAAAAACTTTCTTCAACTTCACTTTTCACCCTTTAGCATTGACTATTCCTAATGCCCAAATATGGTATGATCCCCGATTACAACACGATTTGTGAGCAGAATTTCAAAAAATTACAATCAATAAGAAAATACTTGTGATTTTTTGGTAGTATTCAGCTAGTTATCACTTTTCCAGAAAAGTAGTCAACGGTGAACGGGCTAAGTTTTGTTTTATTTGCCTACTTAATGTAATATTTTGATTCTTGGTATCTTGAAACTGAGAGAGGCAAAATTGTTCAGTCTTTGTTCGATTTCTACGTTTACTGCAGGAAATAATAACAATATCCACCCAACAATCGGCTAATTCAGAAAGCGGTTATTTAGAGTGGTGTTAACAGTCAGGTTAAATTGGTGTGGAAAAGGACAATGTACGCCAGAACTTGTTGTTTCAACGATGATCGTCATTCCTAGTGTGCTTGCCGCACATTCTGGTCGTTGTGTACAACAATGAATTATTTATTCTGTATACAGGATGTAAACCGTAACTGTTCACGATGTATCACTGCGGTGTAAGGGGAGTCGAGACGAAGAGTTCGATACAGGTCACTTGTGTGGTCTATAAAGCTGGCAAACATCATCAAATTGGCCTACAATTCATCTAATCTACAGCGCTTGCGCGTAGCGCTAGGTTCTCGATATTTAATTGGCGCTAACTATTAGTCCTAGAGAAGAAACTTAAGAAGGCCTTGTTCTTGGTAGTTTAATATTGTTTAGGTGTATACTGGGATGCGTTTTCTCTGGAGGCCGCCGTTTTAGAGTGATCTTGAAACTCACGCCATCACCTATACTCATTTCCCTCCCCCCCTCCTACCTGTCCTGATTCCTTAGTACGTTGTTCATGGCGCTCCTTTCTGCCACTGTACAAAACTTAGCGACTACGCGAATTACTTTCTTTTATTCCACCTTTATCGGTCTTCATAGGCAGGGATATTAAGCTACCAGCTTAGTCTACCGTTTTAGTAACATTATTGATTTAAACTTCCTGATAAGATTAATGAAAGAAAAAAGACTTTTTTAAATGTTAGACGAAAACGAATTACGTTTACAATCATATCTAAAGTTAACCATCACAAATACAGTAGTTCCGTAATGATGCCAGACAAACAAAGCAACTGAATCTTTAATGCTATTCACAAAACTGCGAGGTAAAATTTACACAAATTGCAGTTTAGCCATTTGTATTGGGACAACTGAGCCGGTGGTGTAATGTTAGCCCACTCAATGAAGATCAAAAGAAGGTCGATTCTAGGTTGAGAGTGGGGTGGGGGGAAGGGGGGGGGGTGAGCGTCGGGATTGGAGTCCGTTTTGAAGGTTACTTTTGTGCGTTTTTCTTGGGTAACTAGGAATCTGCGGCCTCTAGCGAAAACGTATCCCAGTATAAAACTAAACTTCACTAAATTCAGAAAAAAAGACCCTATTCAGTTTTTTCTTTAGAACCGATAGTATGCGCCCATACAGCGAGAGAATGCTGAAAACCTTTCACGATGCGCATGCTCTACAGCTTGGGTGGTACCTGTACGCCAATTGGAGGCTGTCTCCCGACTTCATAGACCACAAGCGTTCCCTACCAAATCGCTCGTCTCGACTTCCTCCACATCACCGTGGTACGTTACACCCTACACGGTCATACCCACTCATTTCACACAGATGTTGCGAAATGAAACCGTTTGGACGCGAGAGGGAGACCGGTGGTTTTTGCAACGGATTAAACTGCAGGAATCACTGCCTCGGTCACAGATTAGTGTATCAAAATTCTAAGCGGTTTCGCCTTTGAAGCCATCATCAGATCGAAACAGCAACACATAGGTGCTGATATTCGCTTGTTTCGGAGAATAATCAAGCTTTTATTGTTTTTTTTTCCTATGATATCTACTTCACAAAGCCGTGTTCAATTTTGCTTATTAATTGGTATCGATTCGGTAGCGGTCAGTGCTTAATGCCAGGAAAACATTGCTGCTGTAAAATGTATTATGTGATGATAATTTATTGTTATCAAGCAGTTGCCATTACTTGAATTTAATTTAACTGAAGGGTTAAAGGAAATCGAGTTCTGTTATTTATTAATTCTTTGTAATGTGTTTGTTGTTTTCGAGTAGGACCATTTTCCTGCTTTCCTTAACAGAATGCAAAACTTCATGAGCTACATCAAATGTGTGGTTCTGTTTTAACATGTGATTGGCAAACACGAATTTGTCTTTCTTAATCTCCAGTTTCCCTGATGGTCAGATAACCTGAATGCCACAGATCTACCCGACTGACCAACGTGTACTTTTCCACGTCACCAGCATTTGGTTTCATGCACACCATTCTGTGCAATTTGTCTTTACTGTGCAATTCTGACAAGCTGTTGTTATTGCACAACACAGATCTGCAGTTGCGTGACAGCAACGTTTTGGTGAGATTATCCGAACCTTTACCAACATGTTGGGTGGTTCACAGATTTTGTAACCACTGAGTGGTTCTTCTTGGACAACATACTAGACTGGTGAATTTTAACACTTTTTTTGTATAATATCAATCACGGCAGAGGTATAGCCATTGCTGAAAGTCATAAGTGTGATTGTCTGTGGTTTGAAATGAAAAACAGATTCACATAATGGGATACATGAAGCGACGCGCCTTTGAATAGAAAGCCGCACCTTTGCTTCTGTGTAAGATGTGTCCTTGCTAAAGTACAAAACTTATATCATGCAAAAAAAAATATGGATATAAAGAAAGTTTAAAAGCAGCCAGAGAAAGGAATTCCAGTTCATGGTTCATGTAGGTGTGAGTTAAAAGTCTACACACTGGAGTTTTACGACACGCAAAATATTGCTCTCTGGCGTGGCTTCGTATTTTCATGATCGTAAAAAGTTTGGAATATCTTCAGTGCACAAATTTCATTCGCGCTGAGTAATCGGACTTCGAGAATATAACTACAAGCAGGCCCTAATTAATTACTACAACTCGTAGTTATCTCGGTGAGACATCCAGTTTGGCGACTAAAGAGATATCGCTCAAGCCGGTTACTTCCGTTCATAGAATAAGTCTCACCCACACTTGGAAACCTGTCTTAACGTATTACAGAAATTAGAATTATCAAATAATAGAAGATGAGTCGACGCCTGAACGAAAATAAGAAAATAATCTCACTTAAAGGAATTTACATTGGTACATCAGGGCCAGGAGGAGGAGCAAAGATAACGAATAACGTTACAACAGAAGTATGTCAGACAAAAGAGAGAGACCACTTTACAAAGATACCGTAATGGCGACTTAGTCTCCTAAGTTTGAAACAATTATGGATTCATATTTTACATTTAAGGCTCTTTTCTTTATCATCAGTGACACAGTTCACAGTTAATTCATTATATTTGTTCTTAGCAAAAAGTAATTTTGCTAATGCAGGAGAAAAGAATACAAATATGTCTTTATGAATTCCAGTTGCAGGTTGAATGCTGTCAGAATCTACTGAGTAGTACAATCCCATGTCATAAGCTTAACAAAATAGAACAAGTGTAATAGTTATAAAGTGTGTGTGTGTGTGTGTGTGTGTAAGTCTATTTACAATGCAATCTTCGTAAGTATCACTGAATGAAGCTGCTGAGTTATATCATTGCACGACACATAGTTCAGAAGATAACAGGCCATAAACATTGAGATGGGTGAAAAATTTTCAGCTGCTTGAAATGGGGCTCCAATTACCTACATGATATTCATGCAGTGGTTGATAAATGAGACAACGTAACGACTTCCAGCACACTTTGAACATACCTCCAACCCTGTACTAAGCTTTCTCCCGCTTGCATGCTTAACGTCAAATATTTAACACATTTCTTTGAATAGCAAGCAACCGCGGCCTACAAACACCGCTCTGGCTGTAGAAATTTTATTAAAACCACGACAGGCTACGTGCCAATTTAGTTGCATCCTCAGGTGATCTAAACATGGATGAGGATGGAAGTATTCAACAATTTTTCTTTGCAGACGGACTTCGTGAAAACTGTTACATGGAGGAGAATAGACCCACACATCGGGTACCTAACTGTCTACAACACTGTTTAACGCTTTTATTGAACCCTCTCCCCGTCCTTCACATAACTGATAAAGTTAAAATTTGTCAAACAGATAAAACTGTTCTCTATTTGAAGAACGCTCGTGGCAGGTTTTAATTTTATCAGTGAAGTGAAGGACGGGAAGAGGCTTCAAGAAAAGCGTTAAACAATTTTTAGACACAATTATATAAGTACCTAATATACAGGTCTATTCTATTTAATGTAACAGTATTCACTAAGCCTGTGGAAAAGTAAAATTTGTAAAATACTTCCTTTCCTATCCCTGTTTAGGTCACCTGTCGCTGCGAATAAATTGCCGTGAAACCGGTAGTGGTTTTAATAAACTTTCAACAACCAGAGCTTTCTTTGTTGCCCACACATAAAAATTTAACTCACTGACCCACTTGTAAAATAATCAGAAATTTTAAGATGTGTTATGGATGGGAGTTCGATCTTTAAATAATGAGTCTACTGGTAAAATAGATGAAAATCACACCACTCCATCTTTCAACTAATTGTATAGCAACCTCTTGAGATGTTCAAGAAAGAATAGGAAGTCTCGGTTACACGACGGTTCTTTATTTATTTAATTTGTGACACGTTTCACTCTCAAGGGAACACCATCAGACATCGGGTAAAAACACTCGAGAAGCACTGCGAAGTGTACAGAAAGTCCCACAACCACCAAAAACAGCACGTCATCCAATCCATTTTGGTGATTGCGGGACTTCGTGTACACTTACCAGTGGTCCTGATGTCTGATGATGCTCCCGTGAGAATGAAACGCGTCACAAATTAAACAGGTAAAACAGATAGTCATAACACTGGCGGTCGTCAGACAGGTAAACACAGTGCGAGTGCACGTTAAGGGTTTTTTCTCGTTCGTGTCAACGCAAGTGCTTTGTGAAGGAGCATTGCGGCTTTTATTTTGCCACTTTTTGTCTCTCTCACTACTTCTGCAGTTAGCTGGGCATCCACTACTTGACTACTCATCCGATCTGCTGTGCGCTGATGTACAGCTTTCAGGGGCAGTCGGCAGTAGCGCATGCTCTCCGAACAAAAAGCAGGTGCTTGATTTGCAGCGGATATAAAACCGTGTTTGGAATAGGTTTGACAGTAGCATGTTGAACGTTGATGTCGAAGGTTCGCTCGATAACCCAAAAAAGAGGTAAGAAAAACCAAAACAATACCATAGCATTTGTCGACCGAGAAAAAGTATTTGGACAAAGTAAAGTACTGTAAGATGTTGACAGTTCTCAGATAATAGTTACACGCTACAGGGAGAGACAGGCAAAGCTTAATACGTACAAGTACCAGGAGGGAGCAACAATAACTGAAGGGCAAGAATAAAATGCTTGGATTAACAATGACGTTAGACAGGGATGCAGTCTTTCGCTTTTATCGTTCAATCTGTACATCGAAGAAACACTGGAGGAGTAAAAGAAAGGTTTCAGACTGCTATTAAAATCCACAATGAAAGTATTTCAACAATAGGATTCGCTGATGATGTTTCTGTCCTCACTGAAAGTGGGAAAGAATTTCCGGAGTTCCTGAATAGAATGGTCTAACAAGAAGAAAATTTTTGTGTATTGAGAGTAAACTGCAGAAAGACGAAAGTAATGAGAAGTATCAGAAATGCGACTAGCGATGACTCTGACGTCATAATTGGAAACCCAGATGTAGAAAAAATGAAGGAATTCTGCTACCTATACAGCAAAATAACCCCTGGTGGATGGAGCAAGGAGAGCAAACAACAGACTAAGACGGACGAATAGGGCATATCTAACCAAAAATAAATCTGCTAGTATCAAACATTAAACTGAGGAAGTTATTACTGAGAATGTAAGTTTGCAGCACAGTATTGTAATGGTAGTCAATTATGGGACAGTGGGAAAACAACTGAATAGAAGCATTTGAGACGTGGTGCTACAGAAGAGTGTTGAAAATTAGATGAATAGGTGGACTGATAAGGAATGAGGAGTTTCTCCGCAGAATCGGTGAAGAAAGGAGTACAGGGAAAACACTGACAAGAAGAAGGTACAGGATGACAGGAAATGTATTAAGAATCAGTGTACTTATGGTACTGAAGGGAGCTGTAGAGCGTAAAAACTGCAGGGTAAGGCAGAGATTGCAATGCATGCAACAAATAATTGAGGAAGTAGGTTGCAAGCGCTACTCTGAGACGAAAATGTTGGCGCAGAAGAGGAATGCGCTTTGTATTACGTAACAACATGCAGAGGCTATTCTCTGTTTTCTGGAGATCAAATGTAAAATCGTAAGATTATATTCAAGATTATTAGTAGTATGACGATTCCATATACACTATGTAATCAAAAGTATCCGGAAACCTGGCTGAAAATGACTTACAAGTTCGTGGCGCCCTCCATCGGTAATGTTGCTATTCAGTATGGTGTTGGCCAACCCTTAGCCTTGATGACAGCTTCTACTCTCGCAGGCGTACGTTGAGTCAGGTGCTGAAACGTTTCTTGGGGAATGGCAGCCCATTCTTCACGGAGTGCTGCACTGAGGAGAGCTATCGATGTCGGTCGGTGAGGCCTGGAACCAAGTCGACGTTCCAAAACATCCCAAAGGTGTTCTGTAGGATTCAGGTCACGACTCTGTGCAGTCCACTCCATTACAGGGATGTTATTGTCGTGTAACCACTCCGCAACAGGCCGTGCATTATGAACAGGTGCTCGATCGTGTTGAGAAATACAATCGCCATCCCCGAGTTGCTCTTTAACACTGGGAAACAAAAAGATACTTCAAACATCAATTTAGGCCTGTGCTGTGATAGTGCCACGCAAAACAACAAGGGGTGCAAGCCCCTTCTATGAAAAACACGACCACACCATAACACCACCGCATAAGAATTTTACTGTTGGCACTAGACGCGCTGGCAGATGACGTTCATCGGGTATTCTTCATACCCACATCCTGCCATCCGATCGCCACATTGTGTACCGTGATTCGTCACTCCACACAACGTTTTTCCACTGTTCAGTCGTTCAACGTTTACGCTCCTTACATCAAACGAGGCGTCGTTTGGCATTTACCGGCGTGATGTTGGCTTATGAACAGCCGCTCGACCATGAAAAAGTTTTCTCACTTCCCGCCTATCATAGTTCTTGCAGTGAATCCTGCTGCAGTTTGGAACTCCTTTGTGATGGTCTGCCTATTAGACATTACGACCCTCTTCAACTGTCGGCGGTCTCTCCCAGTCAACAGACGAGGTCGGCCTGTACGCTTTTGTGCTGTACGTGTCCCTTCACGTTTCCACTTCAGTATCACATCTGAAACAGTGAACTTAGTGATGTTTACGAGTGTGTAAATCTCGCGTACAGACGTATGACACAAGCGACACCCAATCACCTGACCACGTTCGAAGTCCATGAGTTCTGCGGAGAGCCCCATTCTGCTTTCTCATAATGCCTAATGACTACTGAGGTCGCTGATATGGAGTACCTGGCAGTAGGTGCCAGAACAATGCACCTAGTATGAAAAACGTATGTTTGTGGGGGTGTCCGGATACTTTTGGTTACATAGTGTATCTTCCCAGATCTCGTACAGCAACCTACAAAATCTTACGTATGGCATCCGAACGCGGGCTCTGAAAAGTAGTCCTGCTTCGCAGGTATGATGATATGCAAACAAAATGAAATAGTACGTGAAATTATCGGAAAATGTGATCTGTAGCCGGCCGCGGTGGCCGTGCGGTTCTGGCGCTGCAGTCCGGAACCGCGGGACTGCTGCGGTCGCAGGTTCGAATCCTTCCTCGGGCATGGGTGTGTGTGATGTCCTTACGTTAGTTAGGTTTAAGTAGTTCTAAGTTCTAGGGGACTTATGACCTAAGATGTTGAGTCCCATAGTGCTCAGAGCCATTTTTTTGTGATCTGTAAAATAAAGTAGGTCTAAAATTTCTGCTTATTCTAGTTCGTGTTCTGTTTTCTTACGTCATGTAGTAGATATATAACCCGTTACGTCTTCATTCACCATCTGTTCCTAGGATGACTTACGAACATCTTTCTTTCCTTACGAACATCTTTCTCTCTCATTGGTTTACAGTTGATTACATGATTAACCATTTGTTTTCCCCCATTCTGCTGATATAATCTATGCACTTGTATATAGCTGCTCTGTGATTTTTTTAAATTCATGAACTAGGGACACTGAGCGATGCAAAAGGTTTCGCACTAAATCAGGAAGCTCACAGAGGAGTTGAAATACGACAACAATGGAACAGAAACTAACGGTCTTGGAAGTAATCCTGAGCCAGTGATCGTGACGTCCTGAATGAATGACACACGATGTCGGGCAGACAGATACGGATACAATTAGACGGAGCACCTGAACACTTTTCCGCGCAAGGACGTGACGCACTGAGCGCCTTATACCCCTGGCATTGGATGTGAAAGGGATGACGATTTTCATTTGGGGAACCTCGCGTCCACGGTCCGATACCTCTTGATTATTACTTCTGTATGTTTGTGTGTGTGTGGGAGGGGGGGGGGCTGGGGGGCGGGGCGGAAGTAGGAGGGGGGCATGTTAAAAAGCGTCGTCTACGTGACAAGAGTCTCCGACAGAGAAGCAGGTTTATCGCCCGGATACTTGAAGCGTCTGATGTGCTACAGTGCTGTTGTTGTTGATACAAAGCAGGGCAATGGCAACGATAAACAAAGCAAACATTGCATTTTTTCTACAAAAACAGTTGTCGAAAATCACCCTAGGAAATTTGTAGCGTGAGAAAGAAGTGACAGATCAAATATTAGCGTTTCTGCAGGATGAGTAAGTGGAATGTGTGGTGTCGTATACGCTCGACTGTGCGAACAATATACGTGAGGTGTACAATGACGACACGTGTTTAACAAGTGGAAGTGATACTCAAACATATGTCGAACCATGTAATTCAACAGTCTTGTCGGACAGGGGTCCACAAATCTCGACTCCAGTGAAGCGTATCAAGGGACAGTCGTTGTCGAAGGACCGAATCCTAAACATAATAACGAACATGGAAGATCATCCGCAGCATAGTAAGAAAGTAATTATGAACTGGTTTCCAGTAAGTCCGCAGCAGTGCAAGCGTGTTGTGCATAAGAAGAACTGCGTATATTCAAGGGAGAACAAGGCGCACTTGTTACAAAAACTGGTGTCTGTGCGTTTCAAGGCTGCTCCATACAACTTAAAGAATGTGCATGATGGCGACCTACTACGTTATGCACATCAAACTGCGAGTGACATCGATTACAGTGATTTAAAGGGAATCCGCGAATGGTTCCATAACGTCAAACAGCGCTACAGAACGGAAAGACCTAACATAGAGAAATTTGAAACAAAGCATCAACTTGACGACGCGCAAAACTGCGGAGTCAGCCTGAAAATTTGTAGGTCAGATAAACAAACTTATCCTATCGTTTAGTAAGGTATTTGTTTTCGACGCTAACCGATCGGGGGCTGAAGAGGAAATGCACATGAAGGGAACCCTGCAAATCAGAAATACCAAGAGTGCTGTACCCAGTGAAGTTATTTATTGTGCTGCGAGAAATTGTTAGTGCTCTGCCCCTTAAGACTGATTCTCGTGTGCGTGATCTTGCAAGGGGAGCAGGGAATATTTACGTCACAGCAAGCAAGAGTGGGATGTTAGAGAACTACAACTATGGTACGAGCACTGCTTTTGACCAATAGCTGGTCACAATAACTGGCTTTTGCTCCATTCCTGGTCTGCTTATAAAAATCGTACTCCTTTAGAGCAAACTATAGCTCTTGAGAAGTTCTTGACATTTCAGATCATACCACGTGAAACCACTGGACCAATTCCGCATCTGGATGTTTGTTTTTCCCATGCTAAGTATGTTATCGCACTACCTGCGACTACACCTTAGTTTGTTTCACAATAAGCTCATCGACAGACTGTTTCGTATTCGGCTGCATGCAGCCACATTCCATCGGTTATCGTCGCCCCGTTACACTAAAATGATTCTATACGCATTCCTTAAGAGTGGATACCTATAAGAACGTCCTGCACTCTTTGTAACTACCAAGGAATTTGCCTGCGATCTTGGTATGGCGAAACTTTGTGATAAACTGTGGTGCACCATTTTCCATTCGGTGTTCAAGGTGCAAGGTAATGGTTTGTTTTGCACATTTCTTGAATGTCGACGATGTTCTCTCTATGAAGTGTAACACATACGTGCCATAGCAGGTTGACGTCTGCATCTCACGGACACCCATTTTTTGTCGTCCTCCTGATGTACATGGGGAAAAAAAAGACGCACCACGAAGGAATTAACCCAATGGGGCGGTTAGACGATTGATTCGAGAGAAACAGCTACACGAGGTGAGCACGCCTGTAACACGTTCGTCCACCCGAGGCCGTTATGGAAGCAGTTACTCGGCTTGGTATTGACTACTAGCTGTTGTACGTCTGCCTGAGGGATGTCGTGCCAAATTCTGTTCAACTGGACGAAATACCGGGCTGATTGTAGGGCCCAGCATATGATGCCCGAAACGTTCTCATCTCGATACCTTGCTGGCCAAGTTGCGGTTGACAGGAACGAAGACAGGCAGTAGAAATCTCGCCGTGTGGGGACGGGAATCACTTTGCTGAAATTTAAGCTCATTTTGGCTTGCCACGCAGGGCAACAAATCGGAACGTAGAATATCGTCAACGTACGGTTGTGATGCAGGGGTGCCACGGATGATAATCAAAGATGAAATGAAATGGAATCCCAGATCATCACTCCTGGTTGTCGGGTTGAATGGCGGGCCACAATTAGGTCGGTATCCCACTGCTGACTGGAGTGCCTCCAGACACGCCTCCAGCTTGGACTACCAGCTTGACAGTCGCCCGCCATACTGCCCGACAGCCAGAGCTGATGGCCTGGGAAGCCATTTCATTTCATAGCAGGACGCCTTTGGTGTGATCCTCAGCACCCTAACAGCTCAACCGTACGCCCCGTTTTGTTGCCCTTCATGGCAAGCCACCACTTGCTAACATTTCAGCAAGATAACGTCCACCCGCACACGGTGAGAGTTTCTACAGCTTGTCTTCGCACTCGCAAAACCCTGCCTTGACCAGTAAAGTCTTCTCAATTGAGAACGATTGCAGCATCATGGTCAGGGCCCTCCAACCAGCTTGCGGTTCTTACGATCTAACGCGCGAATTGGACAGAATTTACCACGATATCCCTCAGGCAAACATCCAATGACTCCCTCAATCAGTGACAAAGCGAGTAATTGCTTGCATAAGGGCCAGAGGGGGACCACGGCGTAACTGACTTGCTCAATTTGTGTACCTCTTTTCTCTAATCAGTCATCCAGCTGTTCTGATATTGCAACTATTTGTTTGTTTGAATATGTATATCAGATCTAGCGATTCCCTTCCCATTAGTATAATTCTTTCGTGGTTCGTCGTTTTCTTCTGCCATAGAGTGTATTTATCAGACTTTTAGAGATACGGCTGGGGGAGGGGGGGGGGCGGAGGGTATCCTAAGCCTACCCCCGACTGTACAGTTTCTGTGGTTTCACTTTACACCGTCTAAGCCAACGCCTTTCGAACTCTTGATCTACGCAATGACTGGCTAGTAGTGTGGCGGTCACGTGGACCTAGTCGATGCTGATGTGTAAATCTTTGTTGTGTTCTGCATATTCCTGCGAGGGTCCAAGTCCCCTGTTGCTGAACACTTAAAAATCCAGCGAGAACATTCGTTCTGGGCTACTTATATCTCATGGACTCTAGTTTTACTCGTAAGGCCACAAACGGAACTGCGCAGTAGTATTTTCAGACCACTACTGAAACACTACGAAATGAACTGTTCAGTTGCTTTCAGTGCTGTAATACCAATAATTTGTCTCTTTAAATATTAGTGAGAAGTTTATTTACGTTTGCAGGTGGGATAATCAGCCGCCAAATCACTGTCAAAATTCGTCGTGAAACCTTCAGCTGTCGTTTATTTCGCACAGTTCGCTGCTAGTTTCGATCAATGACCTGGCATTCACCGAAACTAGTAGCGCATTGCGGAAAATAAACAACAGTTGAAGATTTCATCATTAATTTTAACAATTAGAGGGCACTGTTTAATCTGAATACTTATTCAAAATGTAAATAGTTGTTACATTTTGAATTCACATCTGAAGCAGTATCCAGTATGGCGACTCCTCTTTCCTGAACGTCACATCATTCACCATTTAAATTACAAATGAAACTATGAGAGACTTATAATATAATAAAATAATGGAATAGATGATAATAAAATGTTGAAATGCGTGGCTTTTTAAAATGTATTGAATTAATGAAATTAATTTTTCGGCATGAATGACAAGCACAATAAGCTGAGCTATGCCTGGAAATAAGTTCGTATTAGTTCATATTATTTTCAGGGCGAAGTAGTTTCTTTCTCCGCCGTAGATTTGTGCTTACCATTCTTTATAATGCTACGTTTGGTCGCCGTGTTCACCTTTGAAGTCTTGACCGTGTTCCCATTAAGCTTATCGGATCTTCGTAATTTTCCAAAGTACACAGGTGGGCTTCAGTTCTTGTAATTATTGTACTATTTGAAATAACAACTCACACGACCTTTCTGCTAATAAAACAATACTGTATTTTTCTAAACGGTGCACATATGAAATACATACTCCTCACTTATTCATAGCGACCCCAAAATGGCGGTCTACAATTACTCGCTAAAAATGGCGTGCTTCTCACTCGTTCACTAGCTGAGCGCGAATCCTTCCTTCCTCCTACTGGTACCAGAAAAAATCCTCTGTTTTTTAACAACTGAAAGTCAAAAAATACATGACGGTAGGCATAGGCTCTATGACGGGCTACCGCTTAATCTTCTCTCTTTGCCTTTAAAGAAGACGAAAACATAAAGGAAATGCAAAAGGTTTATCACAGACTGACAGAGCACCGTAATTGGCATTTTTTGGAATTCAATATATGTAGAACGGTTTATGGCTGTATGTTCAGACGGGACGGAGATTACAATTCTGACAGATACTGGTTTAATTCATGTAAGATCGCATTCCCGGTGTGTACTCCGGTAAATGAGCGGTCGTTCACTGATTACTTGCCACAACAACTTGACGTACTATACCAACACATTGTCTTTAGTGATTTATATTCTTCCTTCCTACAGTACTAAAATAAAAGACTTCACAAACCATACCATCATTTAACTGAATAATTGTACCAAACCATAAATACTCTCTGTAGCAGATACTATTTACAAACATTAAAACTCGACCTCCAACACTCTACACTCTCTGACTTCACTTTCCACATCGATATTTGTTTAAGTGTCTTTGTTGGGATTTGTATTCACACGTTACTTGGGAGTTAGTTGTAGACATACCTGATTTTGAGATATAGATTACTCAGTTTCTTGTTATTCTTCCTCTTGAGAGCTTTGCTGACAGTGGATCAGCGATATTACACATTTACACAGCTACCTCTAGAAGTAGGTGATGGCTGGGAATTCGGTTATGTTTTGATTATTTTCTTAGGTTTGGTGATGATTGTTTTCTGTCTGAAATTTCGTCAGATTTTCGTTGAGATTATTATGTTTTGCTTTTAGTTTTTTATTTTTACGTAGTATTTTCGTGGTTTATGATTTGTGATATTTTCTTTGTGTTATATCTCTTTCCTGTTCGGTGTACATCCACTATGGATGTGTGTTACTTAGTATCTCTGGTTTGCTTAATTTTATCCGTTTTCCTGCTCAATATAGCTTTTGTGCTAAGAGAAATAAAACATAACCGAATTTTCACACATCACCTACTTCTAGTGGTAACTAAGTAAACATGTAATATCGGTGATCCACTGTCATCCAAGCTGTCAAGAGGGAAAGTAACGCACAAAACCTGACTAATGTGTATATAAAAAAAAAAAAAAAAAAAAAACAGATTGAACAGTTCAACTACAACGAATGTCCACATACAAATCTCAGAAAGGACAGCATATGGCAACATCGATATTACACGTCCGGTAAATACACCATTCGAATGTATAGTATCTTTACAATCATAGGCGCTACAGTTGGGAACAGCGCGACCGCTACGGTCGCAGGTTCGAATCCTGCCTCGGGCATGAATGTGTGTGAAGTCCTTAGGTTAGTTAGGTTTAAATAGTTCTAAGTTCTAGGGGACTGATGACCTCAGAAGTTAAGTCCCATAGTGCTCAGAGCCATTTAAACCATTTTACAATCATAGTTACAGTTTACAATATTAAACTAAAGTCAATTAATGTATTTACAGAAAACGTGACGATGGCAGTATGCCTAAATGAGCTCTTTGTAATGTATGCAATAAAACTCATATAAACTGCAGTATAATTGGTATATTATCATAGTAATCAAGTCACTTCAAGACATGTTTTGCACTGTGGGCCCCAAGGAACACAAAAGAAGGTCAGTGCTGTTCGTAATATTGATGTTTTATTGATAGCAGAATCGATTTTCGATTCGGTGCTGTACACATTAAACTCAGACGCTGGTTATTGATAATTGATACCAGTGTCTGAGTTTAATGTGTACAGCACCGGAGATGATCACTATGTGATCGAAAATCGATTCTGCTATCAATATTACGACCAACGCTGACCTTCCATTTAATATAACATATATGGTCGTGGTGCACACAGCACTCCATGGAGTCGCCAATCAACGAAAGAAGGTACCTGGGAAAAGGAAGGGAGTGAGTGATAATTACATCATTAAACTGTAACGTATCACCTGAAGCTGCCGGTCCCCTACACCAAAATACCCAGAAAAAACCCCTACTTGCCCTCTGGAAAGAAGGTACCTGGGAAAAGGAAGGGGGTGAGTGATAATTACATCATTAAACTGTGACGTATCACCTGAAGCTGCCGGTCCCTTACACCAAAATACCCAGAAAAAACCCCTACTTGCCCTCCGACGTTTCTGTCAGTGAATTTCGGTGTTAACACTGTGTATTACTCCGTAGATGACTTGTTGAGTTAGCCTATTCTGAATCCTCGCCCGAAATCCCGTTAAAGCCACGAGTAATAATGATAAGGGGGTGAGCAAAGATGTAGTGGACTGACTGGGTATGGCATCAGAGACGCGGAAAGCGCGCCCCCCTGGCTGCGCTGCGCTTAGCGCGGTGCGCCGGCAGATAGCGGCGGCGGCGGCGGCGGCGGCTGCGGCGGCGTGGCGCGTGGCCGCCCCTAACCTCTCCCAACAGTCGCCGGCGGAGCCCGCGCAGGGAAGCAACATGGCCGCCGGCGAGACCCCACCCCGTGGCAGCGCGCTCGGTGGCGGCAACTGCCCGGCCGGCATCCGCCGCGAGGAGGTGGCCGACGCCGGGCGCCGGGCGTCCCTCTGCGAGGCGCCACGACGCCGCTGCCAGACAGAGATAGGCGGCGCCATTCGTGTCCGACGCAGGCGCACGCGCGCGGAAACGGGACGCGGCGTCGGCGTTCACAGCGCTGTCTGCGGCCAAGAGCGGAACTATCTGTCCACGATCGCCACGCGGAAGAGCTGTTTGTAGATCACAAACGCCGTACGTATCGCCTGCACCTCAGTCTACTGGCATCTTCACTACACAATTAAGGTCGGTTCACGCTCGACAGAAGGCCAAAACCTTTCACAGTGCATTTCCAATGGCGCCATACACGCTTGCCTTCAGCGGAGCACAGCGGGACGTCAACGTCAAGGTCTTTCGGGATGACAGTGGCGGGGAGACGATGTTACCATCTGCTAAAATCCCAAGTTAACTTTTCGCTGCGCTCATGCTAGTTATAGTAGTGGATTTCGTGCTTTTTTCTTCCTACTCTTTGTTCTCATATCTCTATATTTTGTGAATTTTTGTCTGTCTGCCTGTTCGGTACTAATTTTGCAACTGATTTCAAACTAAGTTACGTTGTGCCAGCACAGCTCAGAACAGGTGACATGGTAATATTCTCTTTCTTTTCTAGTACAGTATGTGATGGAGTGGTGGGTTCTCTGTTTACCTGTCTCATTTCACTAACAGCTAGAGACTTGAAGCTAGACCCGGATGACAATGAATGCAGTAATAAGTCGCTTTCATGTCTCGCTTGTGTTGGAGGGTTATTTGTTTACCACTGTCACTTTCTGTAGAGCTTTTGAGTCATCTGTCTTCTGACAGGTTTGATGTGGTCCACCACGAAGTCCTCTACTGTACCAATCTCTTCACCTCAGAGTAGCACTTGCAATCCATGTAGTCCATTATTTTCTGGATGTATTCCAGTCTCTGTCTCTACACTCTGCAGCACCCTCTACTACCATGAAAATTATGCATGATGTCCTAACCCACGTCCTACCACCCCCTGGCTTTATCATGTTTGGCACACATTCCTTTCCTCTTTGATTCCCCCCAAATCACCTCATTCCTTATCGTATCAGTCCACCTAATTTTCAACATTCCTCTGTAGCACCACATCTCAAATGCTTCGATTCTCTTCTATTCGAGTTTTCCCACAGTCCATGTTTCATTACCGTACAATGCTGTAGTCCGAACGTACATTCTCAGGAATTTCTTCGTAATATTAAGGTCTAATCCCATCCAGATAGTTCTGAAAATTTGTGGTTGCGAATTTTTAATTGCTATTATAATGCTTGTGAAATTTAAAACGAAAAACGTGGGCCACATGCAATGGATAGTAGTAAAGAAGAGAAATCTAATCATCCATCAGTTATGTTTAGTGGATGCGCCCCACATTATTTGTTTTAAATCTTGCTTCCTTTCATACCTATTAAAACTTCACAATCACAATTTTTCAGTACTATCTATTTGGAGCTGGGAATCTGTAAGGAGATAAGAAAACATTTTATTATGGATGCGATTTAATATGAGGTACGTAAAAAATGATTTTCGTTTAAATATCTAATTTTGCTTTGTTTTCCTGACACAGTGCCAATGACCTGTGGCAAATTGGATGTTTTCTTCGATTCAGCGTTCTTTCAAAACAGTGTTGTTGTGGTCTTCAGTCCACAGACTGGTTTGATGCAGCTCTCCATGCTACCCTATCCTGTGCAAGCTTCTTCATCTCCCAGTACCTACTGCAACCTACATCCTTCTGAATTTGCTCAGTGTATTCATCTCTTGGTCTCCCTCTACGATTTTTACCCTCCACGCTGCCCTCCAATACTAAATTGGTGATCC
Source organism: Schistocerca nitens (assembly GCF_023898315.1). NCBI lineage: Eukaryota > Metazoa > Arthropoda > Insecta > Orthoptera > Acrididae > Schistocerca > Schistocerca nitens. The sequence continues at coordinate 11,006,544 of NC_064625.1, read as the reverse complement.
CTTGATGCCTCAGAACAGTTACAGGATTGCAAAATCGTGCCCCTTTGATTGTGATGGGGAGTGTATAGTCCATCACGTAGCCTAAAATTAAAAGTAAAGGTAATGTAAAAGCTGCACACACGTTGCTTTCAGAAGACACCTAGTTACAGTGACTAACAAGAAAATATTTTCAAAATCACTATTTAGATGAAATAGTGAAAAATCATGTTTATGTTGCCCCTAGAAGTAGCTAGGAAGACATCGAACCTGTGAGTCCGTCTGCTGTTCCCTGGTATGGTCACTTAGTAATCGTTATAGCGCGGAAGCCCTATAACAAATATGTCTGATAAAACCAAGTGCGGAACGGCTGTTTGGAGGGGGGTGGGGGGGTAGGGGGCCTCGGAGCTCGGTCCCTACTTTAGCCGGGAACACGGGGTAGAAAGTTTTTGGTTTAGCCTGGACCAGCGGCCATTTGTATAGCCCTTCCAACATATGTCTTACTGTGGATATATTATCGTATATTAAGCAAGATTTGAACAAGAATCGGATCTGCCACCCTGGCACATTGTGCGAATCGATTAATTCCTTTTGCAAAAGATATTAATTGGGCTAACATTAATGCTCAGCTAACGGCATCATTTCTATATGCACCGTTCGGATTTTACGTGCAAGAAGAGCCACATTTAGTTTCGGACATAAGTGAGACTGATGGTTCAAATTTGGTCCACCGGTGAATCGGACCTTGGACTAAGATAAGTTTTAACCGTAGGAAAAAATCTTACTTCGTTTGGATTTTATGTGCAAGAAAAACGTTTTTCTGGAAGGTTTTTTGAAGCACGCCACTTGTTTACTTTAAAATTTTGCGAATCGTTTAAAACTTTCCACAAAGGTAGACAAAAAGAAATTTTTCTATCCAGTAACCATTATCCGTTGTCGGGATGTGACGGTTTAGAATTAAATGTAGCACTTAAAATTCATTCTTACGTGAATTCAATGGCCAGAAGCGGTTTAAAGTCATTCAGATGAATAAAACATGCTTCCTTGCGATAAAATTGAAATCTTGCTTTTAACAGTCTAGCCTCATTAGGATTTTAAGTGCAAAAAACAAACTTTGAGATTTTTTTACATGCGTCACTTGTGCGTTTGAAACTTGTGCGGCAGCGCGGGATTAGCCGAGCGGTCTGGGGCGCCGCAGTCATGGACTGTGCAGCTGGTCCCAGCGGAGGTTCGAGTCCTCCATCGGGCATGGGTGTCTGTGTTTGTCCTTAGCATAATTTAGGTTAAGTAGTGTGTAAGCTTAGGGACTGATGACCTTACCAGTTAAGTCCCATAGAATTTCACACACATTTGAACATTTTTTTGAAACTTGTGCGAATCGATTCGAATATCGTAAGAACGTGAACAAATACATGTGCAGACACATATACATGGACGTCCTGTTGCTTTGTGAAAGCTTTATTCCTTGCCACGATATAAACAACACGGCTCAAAAAACAATAAAGAACTTATACCTCATCAGTCGTCGCCTGAATCAAAAAAAGTCCGCATCGGTTGCCAAGCTACTGCGATCTTATGTCAAAATTTTTGGAGAGTAAAAGTTAGCAGATACAATAAAGAATGCTGCTATTACAGCAAAAAAAAAAAAAGACGAATATGTCCTGAGCAGAGTTAGGGACGTAAAAGAAAGTGGCTAAGTTCTTGACTTATCTGTCAGTTTCAAACATATTCGCTCTTTTGAACGAGTTATCCCTAGTTCATTACCGCAGTGAGGTCTCTCAGCTGCAGGCTGTTGGGGCACACCTGCATCTTGCAGTTTATAGGGTACACAGTCCCTTCTCCTGTGCCAAAATCCAAAAAATTCGGCAACCATCCTAAACAATATGTATCATCATATGGAACAATAATGACACATTGTGTCATGTTGCGCGCCACGACAAATGCCATGTTGGATGACACGATAGCATGTCCCATGTTATACGCTCGTGGGAATCAGTATTAAGGCATGAATATTGGTACAAAAATTAACGCTGTTGATAGAAATAGTTGTGCACAGTGCATAAGCAATAATATGAAATCAGTATATCGGCAAATGTTCTCAAATGGTATGGCATTTGATGTCAGTAGTACCGTACATGACAAGACATCAACGATTAAGGTGGCAGAGTGTGGAACTCGGTATAAAGGCAGCCCGCTCTGTGCGCCGTTAGTGAGTGCTTGCGTGCCTTTACTGACGATGGGAAACAGGCACCATTAGTGACGGTCCGTGTGGTGCATATGAATCAGAGTTGTGACAATGCTACGCGGAGAACAGTTATCATGTGATGAAAAAGCAAAAATTGGTACGTACAAGGAACTCTCTAATCGCCAAACTGCAAAAAGGAGAACAGTTCAAGAACAGTGATTCATAGTTTCGTTAGATTGGGCGCACGATGTGGACAGAACGGAAAATATGGGAATAGTAGAAAGCTATCAGAGGAATAGGAAGGGTTACTTTTGCGCAAAGCAAGGGCCACAAACTGTTGTTGCTCCAAACTTCCCCTTAAGATTTTATGTTGACTATGCTACAAATATAGCGCCATTCTTATCCATCATCTATCAGAGATCATCGGAACAGTGGACTGGAAGAAGGCCCAGGTCATAGCAATCTATAAAAAGGATGCACATAATTACCGGCCAATTTCATTGACATCAAATTGTTGTAGAATCATGGAAGATATTTTGTGTTCATAATGACGTTTCTAGACTCTGAGAAGCTCATCTGCAGAAACCGGCATGGTTTTAGGAAACAGCGGTCATGCGAGACACGGCTGGCCCTCTTTGTGCATGATATACAGCAGGCTCTAGGTACCGGCTCCCAGGTTGACGCCATATTTCTCGACTTTCGAAAGGCGTTCTACTCAGTTCCGCACTGTCGCTTGCTCCAAAAAGTGCGCGCTTACGGTCTATCCGGTGACAATCAGTTGGACAGAAAGGTTTCTAACACACACGGAGCAGTATGTCATCCTGAACGGGGTGACTTCAGCAGAAACAAGCGTAACTTCAAGTGTGCCCCAGGGCAGCGTAATAGGTCCGCTACTTACTGCCATAAACGATCTGGATGATGGTATTGACAGCGGCATTAGACTGTTTGCCGATGATGCTGTAGTCTACAGGAAACTAGTATCACACGAAAGATGGGATCAAATCAATGCGGATTTGCAGAAAATAAATGCGTGGCGTAATGACTGGCAGTAACCTCTCAATGTTAGTAAGTCTAACCTACTGTGTATGACGAGGCGAAAATTCCCATTAATGTACGAGTACAAAATAAATGCCCAATCTTTGGAAGCGGTAACATCCGTCAAGTATCTGGGTGTGACTATTCAAAATGATCTCAAATGGAATGGCCAGATTACATAAGTAACGGGCAAGGCGAACTCTAGATTGCGGTTTATTGGTAGAATCCTGGAGTGATGCAGTCCTTCAACAAAGGAAATAGCTTACAATACGTCTGTATGGGACTCTTACCAGTTGGGTCTGATTCAAGAGATTGGAAGGTCCAAAGAACAGCGGTAAGATTCGTGACTGGTACATTTAGCCATCGCGAGCACGTTACATATATCATAGAAAGTTTGAAGTGGGAATCACTTGCAGACAGACGACGCGCTAAACGGAAGGGGCTGCTCACTAAATTCCGAAATCCGATCTTCACCGAGAATGCAGAGCATATATTATTACCACCAACTTTCAAATATGACTTTGGCGCGAATTGTACCCTCCGTCACACACCGCTTGGTGACTAGCGGAGGGTAGATGTAGATGTAGAAACTTGTTGCCGATGTACAGTTGCCAGTAACAGCCAGACGTGTACGACAAATGTTGTCAGTAATAAAGTCTTGCACTCAAGAAACAACTGCAGGAAGTTGCTCTGACACCCAAACGTAGACAGTCTGGACTGAATTATTGTGAAAAATAAACGTCGTGAACTTCAGAATGGGATAATGTGACTGTCAGTGACGAGAAGTAGTTCAATTTAGATGGACACGATGGACTTCATTACTATTGGCATGACATTAGAACGTAACAGTAGGTAAAAATGGGCAGAAATTTTGGTCGTGGATGTGTCATGATTTGGGCAGCCTTCTGCGCTAAAGAAGAATCACACGCTGATTGGCTGAACATTAGAATGAAGTCTAATAAAAAATGGTTCAAATGGCTCTGAGCACTATGCGACTTAACTGCTGAGGTCATCAGTCGCCTAGAACTTAGAACTAATTAAACCTAACTAACCTAAGGACATCACACACATCCATGCCCGAGGCAGGATTCGAACCTGCGACCGTAGCGGTCACGCGGTTCCAGACTGAAGCGCCTTTAACCGCACGGCCACACCGGCCGGCAAGAAGTCTAATATGTACACTGAGATGCGAGAGACAGATTTGATGATAATGTATGAGGAGCTTCGGTACTAAACTGTAATGTTTCAACAAGATAACGGATCTGTTTATGGTCTGCTAGAACCAAAAAGTGGTTTTACGATAAATATACCGACATCTTGCCCGAATTAGAATCCCGTGAAACATTTGTGGAATACTTGCAAGCCGTGCTTATCGCAATGGAAGACAATCTGAGGCTGTATGTGAGCTGAAAAGACCGATACGAAAAGAGTGGATGACAAATTCACTGCAACAACTACAAACCGTAACAAAATCAATGCCGAAGACAATTTTCGAGGTAATTAGCAAGAACGCAGGCTGGAAAATGCAATAAAACAACGGGATACTGAGTGTCTCAATACCAATTTCCATCCAGGAAATGTAAACTTATTTTTTTACTCGTGTTGTGTAAGAATCTTTCTAATTACGTCATGATTGTTTGCCTATTTCTACTGCTTTCATAGTAAATTCGTTACATGTGTACTTTGGACATCGTACTAAACAGGTAGAAATCGACCTCGTGAAAGATCACTTTGTTCCGTAGAAATGATGGAACACGTGAGGCAATACTGATCTTACGACTTATCTGAGAAGATAGATTAAGGAAAGGCAAACCTACGTTTCTAGCATTTGTAGACTTAAAGCTTTTGACAGTGTTGACTGGAATACTCTCAAATTGTGAAGGTGGCAGGGGTAAAATACAGGGAGCGAAGCTATTTCCAATTTGTACAGAAACCAGGTGGCAGCTATAAGAGTCGAAGGACACGAAAGGGAAGCAGTGGTTGGGAAGGGAGTGAGAAAGGGTTGTAGCCTTTCCCCGATGTTATTCAATCTGTATATTGAGCAAGCAGTAAAGGAAACAAAAGAAAAATTTGGAATTAAATATCATGGAGAAGAAATAAAAACTTCGATGTTTTCCGATGACATTGCAATTCCGTCAGAGACAGCAAAGGACCTGGAAGAGCAGTTGAACGTAATGGACAGTGTGAATGGACAGTGTCTTGAAAGGAGGATATAAGATGAACATCAACAAAAGCAAAATGAGGATAATGGAATGTAGTCGAATTAAGACGGGTGATGCTGAGGGAATTAGATTAGGAAATGAGACACTTAAAGTAGTAAAGGAGTTTTGCTATTTGGGGAGCAAAATAACTGATGATGGATGAAGTAGAGAGGATATAAAATGTAGACTGGCAATGGCAAGGAAAGCGTTACTGAAGAAGAGAAATTGTTAACATCGACTATAGATTTAAGTGTCAGGAAGTCTTTTCTGAAAATATTTGTATGGAGTGTAGCCATGTATGGAAGTGAAACATGGACGATAAATAGTTTGGACAAGAAGAGAATAGAAGCTTTCGAAATGTGGTGCTACAGAAGAGTGCTGAATATTAGATGGGTAGATCACATAACTAATGAGGAGGTATTGAATAGAATTGGGGAGAAGAGAAATTTGTGGCACAACTTGACAAGAAAAAGGGACCGGTTGGTAGGAGATGTTCTGAGGCATCAATTGATCACAAATATAGTTTTGGAGGGCAGCGTGGAGGGTAAAAATCGTAGAGGGAGACCAAGAGATGGATAGACTAAACAGATTCAGAAGGATGTAGGTTGCAGTAAGTACTGGGAGATGAAGAAGCTTGCACAGGAGAGAGTAGCGTGGAGAGCTGCATCAAACCAGTCTCAGGACTGAAGTCCACAACAACAACAATAACTATTACTTTCGTGGAACCCTGTCTTTATGTTGAATTCCAGTACTGTGCCGCGTGACATCATGTATCATGTCACTTTACTTGACACGATACAATTTATTACATGACATGGGTACTAAAAGAAGAGCTAGTATGTCAACATATTTTGTTTCAAATGTCTTTGAAGCTGTCAGATAAATCGAGAAGCCAGTTCGCTTCTTTTACATCGCCAACTCTGCCAGAAGGTATTCGGCTTTCTCGTGCTACGATGTTTCGCTGATGCTGGTAGCAGCACACCGGCCCCTTCCCCCACGCCTGCACTGCGTGTTGTTGTGTGTGGAGTGAACGACGCCGCCACGAGCCGGTGGCCTCGCAGCTGCCCGCGGAGGACCCTGGCTGCCAGCAGCTGAGGAGCGGCCAGGAGGTGGTGCGTCCCGGCGCCCCTGACACGGCGTCGCGGCGCCAGCCACGCCTGAGCCATCTGGCGGGCACCGCGCGGAACTAGCACCAGGTGCGTCTGTGGCAGCGGGACTTAACGGAGTGGTCCCCTGCGATTCTATTCACAGTTACCAACACTTGAAGCTGAGGGCCCGGACATCACCTCTCTTCAGCAGTACGACACAATCCTAAGAGAACTAACAGAGCGTCTTTCAGGATTAGAATATTTTAGAGGGCTGCTAAGTACAAAACATTGTGAATTTGTGGAGACAGACACCCGTCGGCGCGTTTGTAGCATCCAAGTCTCGCAATCGAGATCACGCTGGTTTGATTATCGCTGATAGCAACAATTACATTTACTTTTATTTGAATCCCATGTTAAGAAATTGAGGTGTTACTTACGAAATGTCGAATAATAATTTGGTAATGGTAATGCGCGTGAAATGGTTCTAATGGCTCTGAGCACTATGGGACTTAACTTCTGAGGTCATCAGTCCCCTAGAACTTAGAACTACTTAAACCTAACTAACCTAAGGACATCACACACATCCATGCCAGAGCCAGGATTCGAACCTGCGACCGTAGCGGTCTCGCAGTTCCAGACTGAAGCGCGTAGAAGCGCTCGGCCACTCCGGCCGGCTGCGTGAAATCTTATGGGACTTAGCTGCTAAGGTCATCAGTCCCTAAGCTTACACACTACTTAACCTAAATTATCCCAAACACACACACCCATGCCCGAGGGTGGACTCGAACCTCCGCCGGAACAAGTCGCACAGCCCATGACTGCAGCGGCTCAGAGCGCTCAGCTAATCCCGCGCGTCTTTGGTTCATAATCAAACCCTCTACGGTCCAGAGTTCGATCCCCGCCACTGCCTAAATTTTGATAAATAATCAGCATTGGCGGCCGAAGACTTCCGCCATAAGATGTCAGCCTCATTCTGCCAACGGGCTTGTCAAAGACGGCGGAGGAGCGGATAGAGGTTCAGGGCACTCTCTTGTCCTAGGGGTGGGAAATTGCCCCTAAAGGCGGAAGAATCAGCAATGAGCAACGACATGAGGATGCAGAAGGCAATGGAAACCACTGCATTAAAGACACGTAACGTGTATCCACAGGACATGTGGCCTGTAATTGAAGAAGTGTCATGATGATCTCTCCATTGGCAAAAGATTCCGGAATAGTCCCCCATTCGGATCTCCGGGAGGGGACTGCCAAGGAGGAGGTTACCATGAGAAAAAGGTTGAATAATCAACGAAGGGATAACGTTCTACGTGTCGGGGCGTGGAATGTCATAAGCTTGAAGATGGTAGGGAAACTAGAAAATCTGAAAAGGGAAATGCAAAGGCTCAATCTAGATATAGTAGGGGTCAGTGAAGTGGAAAGAAGACAAGGATTTCTGGTCAGAAGAGTATCGGGTAATATCAACAGCAGCAGAAAATGGTATAACAGGTGTAGGGTTCATTATGAATAGGAAGGTAGGGCAGAGGGTGTGTTAATGTGAACAATTCAGTGACCGCGTTGTTCTAATCAGAATCGACAGCAGACCAACACCGACAACGATAGTTCAGGTATACATGCCGACGTCGCAAGCTGAAGATGAACAGATAGAGAAAGTGTATAAGGATATTGAAAGGGTAATGCAGTATGTAAAGGGGGACGAAAATCTAATAGTCATGGGCGACTGGAATGCAGTTGTAGGGGAAGGAGTAGAAGAAAAGGTTACAGGAGAATATGGGCTTGGGGCAAGGAATTAAAGAGGAGAAAGACTAATTGAGTTCTGTAACAAGTTTCAGCTAGTAATAGCGAATACCCTGTTCAAGAATCACAAGAGAAGGAGGTATACTTGGAAAAGGCCGGGAGATACGGGAAGATTTCAATTAGATTACATCATGGTCAGACAGAGATTCCGAAATCAGATACTGGATTGTAAGGCGTACCCAGGAGCAGATATAGACTCAGATCACAATATAGTAGTGATGAAGAGTAGGCTGAAGTTCAAGACATTAGTCAGGAAGACTCAATACGCAAAGAAGTGGGATACGGAAGTGGCGAGATACGTTTGAAGTTCTCTAACGCTATAGATACAGCAATAAGGAATAGCGCAGGGAGGCAGTACAGTTGAAGAGGAATGGACATCTCTAAAAAGGGACATCACAGAAGTTGGGAAGGAAAACATAGGTACAAAGAAGGTAGCTGCGAAGAAACCATGGGTAACAGAAGAAATACTTCAGTTGATTGATGAAAGGAGGAAGTACAAACATGTTCCGGGAAAATCAGGAATACAGAAATACAAGTCGCTGAGGAATGAAATAAATAGGAAGTGCAGGGAAGCTAAGACGAAATGGCTGCAGGAAAAATGTGAAGACATCGAACAAGATATGATTGTCGGAAGGACAGACTCAGCATACAGGAAAGTCAAAACAACCTTTGGTGACATTAAAAGCAACGGTGGTAACATTAAGAGTGCAACGGGAATTCCACTGTTAAATGCAGAGGAGAGAACAGACAGGTGGAAAGAATACATTGAAAGCCTCTGTGAGGGTGAAGATTTGTCTGATGTGATAGAAGAATAAACAGGAGTCGATTTAGAAGAGATAGGGGATCCAGTATTAGAATCGGAATTTAAAAGAGCTTTGGAGGACTTACGGTCAAATAAGGCAGAAGGGATAGATAACATTCCATCAGAATTTCTAAAATCATTGGGGGAAGTGGCAACAAAACGACTATTCACGTTGGTGTGTAGAATATATGAGTCTGGCGACAAACCATCTGACTTTCGGAAAAGCATCAGCCACACAATTCCGAAGACGGCAAGAGCTGACAAGTGCGAGAATTATCGCACAGTCAGCTTAACAGCTCATGCATCGAAGCTGCTTACAAGAATAATATACAGAAGAATGGAAAAGAAAATTGAGAATGCGCTAGGTGACGATCAGTTTGGCTATAGGAAAAGTAGAGGGACGAGAGAGGCAATTCTGACGTTACGGCTAAAAATGGAAGCAAGGCTAAAGAAAAATCAAGACACTTTCATAGGATTTGTCGACCTGGAAAAAGCGTTCGTCAATATAAAATGGTGCAAGCTGTTCGAGAGTATGAAAAAAGTAGGGGTAAGCTATAGGGAGAGACGGGTCATATACAATATATACAACAACCAAGAGGGAATAATAAGAGTGGACGATCAAGAACTAAGTGCTCGTATTAAGAAGGGTGTAAGACAAGGCTGTAGCCTTTCGCCCCTACTCTTCAATCTGTACATCGAGGAAGCAATGATGGATATAAAAGAAAGATTCAGGAGTGGAATTAAAATACAAGGTGAAAGGATATCAATGATACGATTCGCTGATGAAATTGCTATCCTGAGTGAAAGTGAAGGAGAATTAAATGATCTGCTGAACGGAATGAAGTCTAATGAGAACACAGCATGGTTTGAGAGTAAATCGGAGAAAGACGAAGGTAATGAGAAGTAGTAGAAATGAGAACAGCGAGAAACTTAACATCAGCATTGATGGTCACGGTGAAGTTAAGGAATTCTGCTACCTAGGCAGTAAAATAACCAATGACGGACGGAGCAAGGAGGACATCAAAAGCAGACTCGCTATGGCAAAAAAGGCATTTCTGGCCAAGAGAAGTCTACTAATATCAAATACCGGCCTTAATTTGAGGAAGAAATTTCTGAGGATGTACGTCTGGAGTACAGCATTGTGAAACATGGACTGTGGGAAAACTGGATCAGAAGAGAATCGAAGCATTTGAGACGAATGTTGAAAATTAGGTGGACTGATAAGGTAAGGAATGAGGAGGTTCTACGCAGAATTGGAAAGGAATATGTGGAAAACACAGATAAGGAGAAGGAACAGGATGATAGGACATCTACTAAGACATGAGGGAATGACTTCCATGGTACTAGAGGGAGCTGTAGAGGGCAAAAACTGTAGAGGACGACAGAGATTGGAATACGTCAAGCAAATAATTGAGGACGTAGGTTGCAAGTGCTACTCTGAGATGAAGAGGTTAGCACAGGAAAGGAATTCGTGGCGGGCCGCATCAAACCAGTCAGTAGACTGATGACCAAAAAAAAAAAAAAACATAAATAACTTATTTATGATTTAGATATTAACTGCATCAAAACTCCACTATTCACAGTAAACTGAAATCTAAAAATATTTTCCCATTCCATCTTGGCAGGTGTCCCTCACAACTTATAGAGATGGGGCCCCTCCACGCCCGCACCAACGTGGTGACCAAACCAAAAGTTCTACTGTCACCTCCGTAAACATGTTAGTTATCTAGTAGGTGGATCACAGGATGCTGGTCTGTGATGTTGTCCGTGCGTCTGGGTAAGGCTACGCATTAACACGGTCCATCAGGTGATAGTGGACGAAACGCGAGTGAGGGTAGCGATTTGAAGAGCAGAGGTAAAAAAGTGCCATGGCTCGTGCCGTGGGAAAAAAACCTCTGCGACAGTGGGATAGGTAGTAAGAGCAGTAGTGGCTTACTAGCTGCGATAGCTCATGCAAGGTTGGATTTGTCAGTATAGGTATCATGCATCATTACCGTGACAAGCGATGGCGATGTGTCCCAGTTGCTGCAGCTGCTACATTCCTGGAACAATCAAGGTCGTTATACAGTAGTGGGAGATCGGCCATAGATCATCTCACTGTGTGGGGGATGTGTGGAGCTTGTTTGCATGCAGTGTACGGTACGGCTTCCCTGTGTGGTGCCAGTTATTCGGCAGTGTATTTCAGCTGGATATCCAGTAAATGCGTCTGATTAACAGGGGTTCGCCTGTGCCGTTATGTTTGCGTATGCTTGGCCATAGATGTTATGTCCTTGCAAGTATGTCTTTTGGTCTTTTAAGTTTCCATCTATGGTTGTGGTCGTAGTTCCCCAGATTCAGAATAAACGGGTTCTGCGAATGTCTGGAGTTTCTGTGTAGTCTTGTGGTGAGTTTGTGGATTACCTCCGTGAGAGTCTCAAGTCGGTATTCCCGGTGAAGGTCCGCGATGCGTGTGTATCGTGGAGCATTGCTTATGATTTTGAGAACTTTGTTTTGTATGAGCTGCAGACGGCGCAGGCGTGTAGGCGCAGCGTATCCCCAGACGGGAGCTGCGTACGTCATCAGGGGTCGGATAAGTGTCATGTACATGGACCTCGACACCCTTCTGTTCAGTGTGCTACGCCTGTTGAGCATAGGATAGAGCTGTTTGAGCCTCGCGCTAGCTCGGTTGGTCATGTGTTGTATGTGGTCCCCCCAGAGTAATTTCCGGTCCAGCCAGACACCGAGGTATTTGACTTTCTCTCGGAAACGTATTGGACGTGCATGTAGAGTTATTGGTCTGCAGTAGCGGTGTTTGCGCAGTTGCTTCGGTCTTTTAGTGAACAGAACGGCTTCGCACTTGTCGACGTTTACTCTAACACGCCATTTCTCCAACCAAGGCTCGGCCACTCTGAGGGCAGTCTGTAGGCGTGACGTAATGTTTGATGGTTTCCAATCTTGCGCGAGGATGGCGGTGTCATCCGCGTAGATTGCCATCATTGTGTTGTGTGTGGTTGGGAGATCGTTTATGTAGAGGTTAAACAGTAGGGGCCCTAGGATGCTTCCCTGGGGTACTCCCACGTGTATACCGTGTCGTGTTGATTGTTTTCCCTGCACGTCAGTGTTGAAGCTCCTGTCTGTGAGGTATGAGTGTATTAGACGCAGCAGCCCGTCGGGGAATCCCGCGTCGCTGAGTTTGCGGATGAGGCCGTTGTGCCATAGACGGTCGAAAGCCTTTTCGATGTCCAGGAACACTGCCCCTGTAGCTTTGTTTATGTTGAAGCCATGTGTTATATGTTCAACGACCCGTAGGAGTTGTTGTGTTGTGGAGTGGTGATTCCTGAAGCCGAATTGCTCCGGTCTCAGGATGTCATTTGTTATGCAGTGCCTAGTGATGCGTTTGAGAATCACCTTCTCAACAACCTTACTGAGCGAGCTAAGAAGGCTGATGGGTCGGTAATTTTGTGGGAGGCTGTGGTCTTTCCCCGGCGTCCTGAATATCAGGACCTTGGCCGTCTTCCAAAAGGCGGGGAAGTGTTGGTGTTTTAGTATGGCATTCGTTATGTGTGTTAGGTACTCAGTTGCTTTATCCGTGAACTCCTGGAGGACACGGTTTTGAATGCCATCATGACCAGGGGCTTTCCTAGCAGCGGAATGCATTATAGCCCAGGAGACTTCGGCTGTGCTAGCATGTCGAATGTCGTCGCGCGATGGTTGGGCTAGAATGCGTGTAACCTCTTGGTCAGTAGCAAGTGTGAACGCTGGATCTGATGGTACCAGGTTCGGTGTGAATGACGCTGCGAGTGTTCGGGCCATTAGTTCTGCTTTCTCTTCCGCTGAGTATGCAGGTCCGCCAGGCCCTTGAAGCGTTGGGGTGTATATTTTCTCCCTGGTGAAGTGTCGGGCTAGTTGCCACACGCCAGGTCGTGTGGTGTCCAGCGCTTCGAGTTTTTGATTCCACTGTTGTGTTCTGTGTGTTTGTATTTTATCGTGTATGATGCCCTGTAGTCTGTTAATGTGCCGTTTGAAGTACGGGCGCCTGGTGCGCTGCCGTTGTCTCCTGAGGCGATTCCTCATTGAGATTAGGCCCAGGATTTCCTGGGGCAGGGCCGCACTGCGTTGTTGTGAGGTGCGATCAGGTATGGTGCCTGCCATTGCGTCCTGGACGGCGTTGGTGAGGGTTTCTACTGCCTCGTCAATTTGTGCTGTTTCGTTAATTTCGTGTATAGGTGGGATGTGGCTGTCAAGCGTTTGGTTGAACAAATTCGCACGCCCGTAGTCCAACATCTTGCGTTGTTCCGTGTGCTGCAGTGTTTCCTCAATGTATAGTATTACAGGTTGGTGGTTTGAGGGCAGATCGTTTTCAACGGCGACGTTGAGTGTCGCTGTAATGCCCTTGATGAGGGCCATGTCTGTCACGTCTGGCCTGTGTCCCCTCTGATAGGGAATGTGTGTCGGTTCAGTCGTCCCTCACACCTGTTTACTTCCGGCCACCGGGTTTTCATTCCTGTGTTGATCATTGTTACTAGCATTTGACAGTTATTTACTGACTGGCGAGTTCCTAGACCCCCGCGTTACCACTTCCAGTACAATACAGTGCCGAATATGTAGGTGTAAATTCGCATACTCATGCTTAAAATGGCAATCAAGGATTTTCCTCGGAAAATTGGACTCGATTTGGTGCGAGACCAGCTACAGAAGAGGGCAATATTAGATTGCTTACCCAGAGAAATTCGCCAAAGGGTAACAAAAATGAGTGGACCAACATCGGCTGTCAATGGTAAAACAGCAGATGAAAAAGTGCCAGCTACGAAAATGAGGTGCCTTATCTGGCTTAGGAGTAAGGATTTAAAAACTCAATTCACTTATTATTGTGGAAAACATATGTGCACCAACATTTTCTTAGACTTGGATCCGTGTCTAAATGGAAATTGTACTGAGCCATCAGAAGAAGACTGTTGAATCACTGAACCTTCAGTTTATTCATTATTTCTCCAGATCAGCATTAACTAATTGAGTTACACAATTTATATGGTTTGCTCTACATTAATTTGTTATCTAGTTATTAATGTTATACGTATGTAGCAACATTAACATACCGTTGCATTCCACTGGACCCCACGTTAGCTCTTGTGTTTCAGTGCCACATTTCCAGGGGAGATCGTAGCTTCTTTGAGTGTCCGAGTCACATCCTGGCTCGCTACTGACTACAGCAAAATTCCGCTTCCGCGTGCTTCCGTGCAGTGGAGTGACGTCACATGTATTGAATGCACGAGCACAACTGCCCTTTGTCGGCTCCCGTTGTCCGCTGTTGCTATCACCCCATGCTGGAAGACTGGCCCACATCATCTTCGGCACCGGAATCCAAATGTCATTTGGTTTCACGCCCTCGTCCCCCCTATTGAAACCCCTAGTGCGTTGTACAATCTCCGTGGCTTCTATATCCTTCCATGGTATCCGCTTGTGGCTGCCCGTACTTGAGTCCTATCAAAATGAATGTGGTCTCCTGGCTGCAAAGCATTTTCCACAAAAGCTGATCTGTCCGTCTACCCTCTTCTGCAGTTGCCCTTGTGCTCTTCTAGTTGTTTTTTGGGCATTCTTTTCGTAGTGCCCATGTACACCTTCCCACAACTACACGGAACCCTACAAATTCCTGCTTTTTCCAGCGGTAGGCGAGCATCCTTGGCCTATTTTAGGTGATTTTGTATCTTCCGGTCATGTTCGTATATTACTCCGATGTTCTGCTTTTCAAGTGACAAGATAATGGTGTATATACAGGGCGATTCACGAAGATATGCAAATATTCTAATGTTATTCTAGAAGTAAAACTAAAGAAAAGAGTTCATGTAAACACAATCCGCAAATGTTTAGTTACTGAGTTCGGCTAATAAAAGATTTTGCCTTAAATTTAGTAACTTCGCTCATACGAAGCCATCGCAAAACTGTATGAGGTTGAAGTAAAGCACGATTTCCGTTTATTTTGTTGTTATTGATCTGGTGAATATAATAAAACATCTCCCAGAAGTGTATCTGCAGTAGTTTTCAAATGGCTCAGAGCACTATGGGACTTAACTTCTGAGGTCATCAGTCCCCAGAACTTAGAACTACTTAAACCTAACTAAGGACATCACACACATGCATGCCCGAGGCAGGATTCAAACCTGCGACTGTAGCGGTCGCGTGGTTCCAGACTGTAGCGCCTAGGACCACTCGGTCACTCCGGCCGGCCAGTAGTTTTCCAGAACATCCAGAGAAGCAAAGCTTATTATACAACTAAATTTGTTTACTTTCCAATAAGAATGTAGAAACGTTTATATCCCTGTTGGCAATCGTTAGTGGTAAGGACTATGGGAGCAGGCTGCTGAGGTCATCGGTCCCTAGGCTTACACACTACACTACACTACTTAACCTAGGTTACACTAACTTACCCTAAGGACAACACACATCCACCCATGCCCGAGGGAGGACTCGAACCTCCGACGGGGGGATCCGCGCGAACCGTGACAAGACGCCCTACACCGAACAGCTATCACGCGCGGCTGCAATCGTTAGTAAATGTATTGTGAAATTGTATGTACAATGTACAACTTTCTTACCACTGAGCTTTATTTTCTATGGTTCTACATGAATTCAAGTGTGCCATAGTGGTAACAACAGCAGATTTTCTGACACATTCACACAGTTCAGTTACTGTTATTACATCATTTTTCCAAAATTAAATTCTCTACAACTTCTGTTGAAAACTTCGTGCAATAGCCGGGAATTTAAAAAACAAATTGGGCCAAATAGTTAGTAAATTAAAAATTTTAAGAAATTACGTCTTTGCTTCTCTGGATGTCTTGGAAAGCTACTGCAAATTCAAGCCTGGGACATGTTTTATTAGGTTCACCAGATGAATAACAAGAAAATAAATAGTGCAAGACATGTATATTTCTATTGTCTATTGTCAAACCACAATTTATGAAAGATGTTTATATTTTATTAATAGGATTAAGTAGGAATAATTTACATTTGTCATGCTGGAAATAATTGTGGTAGCAGGGAATGTCTGCGCCAAAGTATTGTTGGCAAGAGAGGCCACACATTGATGTAATTTTAAAAAGGGCGGGGGAGACCGCGTATGGACACATTTTAAGAAAAGAGCGGGAAAGACCGCGCATTGATACATTTTGTAACGGTAGCAGGGATTGTCTGCACCAGAAAGCATTGTTGTCAGGAGAGACAGCACTTCAGCGTTTGTAGGAAGTCAGTAGTAAGCGAGATGTGATGCGAGTCTGTAGCAGGTCTGAAGCGACAGGTTGAGAGGAGCGGTGTGCCTGCCAGCCACCAGCTATGATTTACCAGAGATTATAAACGGATGTACAGAGACATCAGCTAACTATTATGATAACAGGAACTAATGTTATTGAATTAATTTTTTCAGAAACTCAAGACTAGTGAAGGTATGTTTGCGCAATGCTAGTTGTAAGATTATTGTAAAAAGTAAGTCCCATTTGAACGTTTGTAAAATCATTTCATTCAGAATATAATTAATTTTTGCCAGCAATATTGCATTACTGATTATAATCCATCTCAAAAATCATCAACGTAAAACTTCACAAAATTTTATTGTTGTCAAGAAAAAGTTTAACTATGAATTACGTAACTCCGGTCAAATTAATTAAAGAATGACGTCAGCTTTGCTATTAAAGAATAACGTCAGCTTTGGTAATAAATACAGCCACTTCTTATGACAGCCCACCAGAAGCTAATAGAGTATAGTAAACCAGAGTAAGTATATTCATGTCGCAGTTCGATGTAGCAGTCAGATGGCGATCCAGTAACAGTAAAAAAGGTAAGGAACAGTTTTGGGTTATTGCAGATAACGACTGAGGGCCACGACGACGACACAATCTATGTTTCGTCGAAATAATCAGAAAATAACTTTTAATAAGCAGCAATTAAATTTTTACGCGAAGATTGAGAAAGAGAATAAATTTCGAAGATTTCATTTGTTATTATTAAGCAAGAGATACAAATCCTAAGGGAAGGTTTCATAGGTTATTGTAAAAGGAAGGTGGCGTAACACGAGATATAGAGGAAACGGGTAGGTTTCAATGGAAATCGTGCTTTACTTTATCCTCGTACAGTTTTGAGATGGCTTCGTATTAGCGAAGTTGCTAAATTTAAGACAAAATCTTTTATTAGCCATAACTCAGTAAGTAAACATTTGCGGTTCTATGTTTATACGGACTTTTTTCTTTAGTTTTACTTACAGAATAGCATATTAAAATATTTGCAAATCTGACACATACATCTGCATACAGGGTGGAGAAAAATTGTGTCACGAAACTTTAATGCTGCATAGCTGATGCTAGTAGGAACCAAAACTACGAGTGTTGTGTACGTCGACAACGCACCACTTTTAAACTACCGAAACTTGGCGCCACACACTCCGATTGGCCGCGGGATTGCCCTGCAAAACAGCGAGACCTATTCGACACGTGTGCGTATCACGTTGGTCCAGTTACGGGGGGAGGGACGTTTGCATGTGTGAACCGGCAACCATAGCGCTGCCCGTCAACCGACGAACGGCAACAGGGCAATCCCACGGCCAATCGGAACGCTTGGCGCCAAGTTTCCGCAGTTTAAAAATGGTGCATTGCCGACCTACACAACATTAGCAATTTTTGTTCCTACTGGCATCAGCTATGCAGGGTTAAAATTTGGTGACAGTTTTTGTCCACCATATGCTGAATCGCGACATTCCATCCTGGATTTTCCCTTGTACGGAGGGCGTATAACACTTCCTTGTCGAACGCCAGATATCATTTGTGTTTCACTCGATGACTTTCCTTCAGGTACTGGGAACTGTGACATTTTCCACAGTAAATCACGAATCCAGTCGCACAACTGTGAAGATAATCCGTAGGCACCGGATACTTAATGAAGATAAAGAGTTGGTTGTGTTGCATTAGAATGATGTTTATGTTAAGTCCCATAGTACTCAGAGCCAGCCAGAACTATGTTTTTCGGTGTTGACTACGTGTCAAGAGATCGGTAATTCATGATTTTCGAACACAGCATATGTTTCCAAATGCTACTGCAACTGAGCGTCGGTGACATGGGCTGTAATTCAGCCGATTCCTCCTGTCCCCTCTGTTGAGTACTGGCGACGTGATAAAACTATATTTCGTAACTCAATACTCCATCAAGTTAAGATCGACTCAAGCGAGAGCACATCAGCTGACGTTCGGCAATCCATCAAATGAGTTTCTTTGTACAAGCTCCCACATGGCTCTGAAAATTTCCTTAGCCGTTTAGCGCTAAAGATGAGGGTTAACATGATTGACCGAAAAATCTGCAATGGCGAGAAAGATACAGATATTTGTCGTGCGGTCTCATCAAAACAGCAGCTGTCAAACAGGACCGTAATTAACAGCCGCTTGCTAATGTGTAAAGCAGATTCAGGATAACTGAAAGTGATGGGTCCTTATAGTATAGGTATTTTAATTTGTGGCTCACCTCCTACCTCCCAAGCCACCTCATTTCACTGAGATTGCTTCTAAATAATTGTAGCGTGTGCCGGCCGAAGTGGCCGTGCGGTTAAAGGCGCTGCAGTCTGGAACCGCGAGACCGCTACGGTCGCAGGTTCGAATCCTGCCTCGGGCATGGATGTTTGTGATGTCCTTAGGTTAGTTAGGTTTAACTAGTTCTAAGTTCTAGGGGACTAATGACCTCAGCAGTTGAGTCCCATAGTGCTCAGAGCCAATTGTAGCGTGTAGTAACCACGGTGGAAGAGCGCCATTATCTTTGAGTGCAGAATCGATGAGACGGTAAAATGTTTGAAGCGCTCGCGGAATCCTACAACAGTAATATTGTCGTCGGCACGCTGCTTGCTCTGACTAATTAATAGCGTGGCACCTGTGCACTCAAGTAACTGGACGCTGAGGGCCTACCGATGCAAATTATAATCCCTTCAGGATTAGGTTTTATTTAAAGAAAAGGTCAAATCTTTTGGGACGACGTTCTTAAATGAGATATCGGATACAGACCGGAATTTGCGCGTTTTAGCATTTGTTAACTCAACTTCCAAATGCAGTGAACCGTGCTAAGATTACGTTTTCAGATGAATGTGCCATTTATCGCGGAAGACCTGCTAGAAACATTGTCGTTTGGCCTGGAGATTCTCCTCATTACAACGTCGAGTTAGAAAGGAATCCGCCTCACTTAATAATATGGGCAGCGATGACGTAACAACATCTGCTTGGACCGTACTTTTTTGAAGGGGCTGTGAATGGCGCGAATCATTTACATTTGTTACAAACATGGTTAATACCTGAGCTTGAGGAAAGGGGGCTGACAGGACGCATATAGCGGCAGCAAGACTGGGCGCCTCCTCGCTACGCCCTTGCAGTGCGCGACTTCCCAAATGAACACTTTCCCAGACGGTGAACAGGTCGTGGTTCACCACCAAACCCAGCTGCCTTGAAATGGCCACCAAGGAGTCCCGACCTCACTACACCTGACAACTCATTACGGGGAGTCATTAAGACGCATGTATCCGTAAGTCGTTATGCTACAGACGAAGAACTCAGCAATGCTGTTGAGAATGCATTTCTCGTTATAACACCGGACGTGCTCAGAAATATGCAAAGAAGGTCTTGGAGGCGTATGGAACAGTATTTACAGCATGAGGGGGAACACGCCGATATACTGGACTCTTAACACCCTAGTAAGTACTTAAACTGAAACAAACAGACTCAAGTAGCATTCGATACGGAAATGTGGCGTGGGCCTCCGGACGGGTGGATTCCATCGCCTGGTGCAAGTCTTTTGAAGTGATGCCAATTCGACGACTTGCGCGTCGATGAAATGAGGATGATGATGATGAAGACACAATCACCCAGTCCCTGAGCGGAGAAAATCTCCAACCCAGACGGGAATCGAACCCAGCCCTCCCCCCGGCGCGCTGTCCACTCAGATACAGTGGCGGACAGCATTCGATAGCAGGTAGTAGCAGGACTTGTCGTCCACCCTGTACACCCGGTATCTGCCTGCACCGGGGAAGACAAGTTAGCTTCGAACGCAGTGGATGACCAACAGCTGTTTTTTAATATTTAATGTGTTTCACATTAACAAGAGGTGAGAATCATTAATAGTCTAGTGCTGGTCGACTTTTAGTTTCGGGACGGACGATCTCTGATGACGAGACACCGTCGTTACAGTTCGACTTTGCCCTCGGGCAGGTTAAGCCAGGTCCCCAACATTCTGAGCCGTTGCGTAACTCGTTTTGTAATCCGGCCGTGCGTTACAGGGATTTCTCGACTAAGCGCAGTGTGATGTAACTACAGTTGCGCTCGGCCGAAACTACGGTACGGTAGTTTTGGTACATTACATAAACGACGTAGTAAATGGGAGGATTACCGGCAATATTCGTAGACTGGAAGAGAAAGAAACGTAAATGATAGTGTGACAGAAGAAACTGGAAACCGACAAATTCTTTGTTTTTTTTTTCTTTGCAAATAGCTAATTAGAAACGAACAACGTTCAGTGTTAGACCACGTACTTTATATCCTTACAGAATATAAATCCTTACAAAATATAAATTGCATTTTATAGGAAAGAAAAATTAGTTGATCACGTAGCTTCTGCACTTTAATGCAACCAAAGCAATTACTTTCGGTGTAATACTGTTTACAAGCATAAATGAAAAACAAAATAATTACTGTTATTTTGTTCTCCATGAAACGTTCTTCATCACGATCAAAATCATGATTTTCCTGTTATTACTGATAATTGCCAAATTTGTTTATGAATATCAGAAACATGTTTTATATATTGAAGCGCCAAAGAAACTGGTATAGTTATGCGTATTCAAATACAGAGATATATGAATAGGCAGAATACGGCGCTGCGTTCGGCAACGCACATAGAAAACGTCTGCCGTAGTTGTTAGCTCGGTTACTGCTGCTTTAGTGGCAGGTTATCAAGATTTAAGTGAGTTCAACGTGGTGTTACAGTCGGCGCACAAGTGATGGTAGCGATGAAATGGGGATTTTCCCATACGACCATTTCGCGAGTATGCGGTGAATATCAGGTACCTGGTGAAACATCAAATTTCCGACGTCGCTGCGGCCAGAAAAAGAGCCTGCAACAATGGGACCGACGAAGACTGAAGAGAATCGATCAACGTGACAAAAGTTCAAATTGCTCCAGATTTCAATGGTGGGCCATAAAAAAGTGTCAGCGTGCTAATCATTCAAAGAAACATCATCGATTGGGCTTTCGGAGCCGAAGGCGCACTCGTGTACCCTTGATGACTGCACGACACAAAGCTTTACACCTCGCCTGGGCCCGTCAACACAGACACTGGGCTATTGATGACTGCAAACATGTTGCCTGGTCGGACGAGTCTCGTTTCAAACTGTATCGAGCGGATGGATGTGTACGGATATGGAGACAACCTCATGAATCCATGGACCCTGATCGTCAGCAGGGGACTGTTCAAGCTGGTGGAGGCTCTGTAATGGTGTGGGATCTATGCAGTTGGAGTAATATCGGATCCCTGATACGTCTAGATACGACTCTGACAGCTCACAGGTACGTAAGCATCCTGTCTGATCACCTGCATCCATTGGTGTCCACTGTGCATTCCGACAGACTTGGGCAACTCCAGCAGGACATTGCGACATCCCACATGTCAAGAAGTGATACGCAGTGTCTCCACGAACAGTATCCTGAGTTTAAACACTTCCACTGACCAGTAAACTCCCCAGACATGAACATTATTGAGCATATTTGGGATGGCTTGCAGCGTGCTGTTCAGAAGAGATCTCCATCTCCTCGTGCTCTTACGGATTTATGGACAGCCCTGCAGGATTCATGTTGTCAATTCCCTCCAGCACTACTCCAGACATAATTGAAGCCCATGCCACGTCGTGTTGCGGCACTTCTGCTTACTCGTGGGGGTCCTACACGATATTGGGCAGCCGTACTAGTGTATTTGGCTCTTAAGTGTATAAGCTTGAAGTACCGTAGCAATGTTTCGTATGTTTTTGTTTTGCGTTTATTATTATTATTTTTTTATTTTACCTTCACTTTGAGGAAACTGGATCCTCTAGCGCTACAAGATAAATCTTTATTGCTTTTTGGAATAAATTTTCAGTTTGCTGTAAATACTGCCTACATTTAAATAATAGACAGTAAGACAACTATATAGAACTAATATGTTACGTAGAATACGCTCCCGTTTACACATCCTCAGTCAGTTTTCAGGCGGTTCACGCTTCCGTTTTATAAGGGGAATAGAGTAAGACAATGATCGCATACGCGAAGAAAGCCATCGAAATGAGTCAACGACCAACAGATCTGCAACACACATAACGTTCAGGTAACGCGGCTATGAACTTAACTGACCAAGGCTTCTAGGAAAACTGCAGCCCATGCTTACATAAATGTGATAGTCTACCGCAGCCTACTGCAAAAAAATGGTTCAAATGGCTCTGAGCACTATGGGACTCAACATCTTAGGTCATAAGTGTGGTGTCACTGCCAGACACCACCCGTGCTAGGTGGTAGCTTAAATCGGCCGCGGTCCATTAGTACATGTCGGACCCGCGTGTCGCCACTGTGTGATCGCAGACCGAGCGCCACCACACGGCAGGTCTCGAGAGACGTACGAGAACTCGCCCCAGTTGTACGACGACGTTGCTAGCGACTATACTGACGAAACCTTTGCTCTCATTTGCCGAGAGACAGTTAGAATAGCCTTCAGCTAAGTTAATGGCTACGACTTAGCAAGGCGCCAATTGTCACAGTGCATGTATCTTACGAGTCTCATTTGTATAGTCAAGAGAAATGTATCACAAGGATTGATTAAAAGTTAAGTATATTCCAAAGCTACGTATTTTCTTTATAGTATTCAATACGTATCCTGTTCCAGACTTCAAGCCATCCTGCTGTAGCTTAGCGCGTGCCTTCGGCTTCCTTCTCAGTGTGGCGTAGCGAGCTTGTTACGCCACAACAATAAGTCCCCTAGAACTTAGAGCTACTTAAACCTAACTAACCTAAGGACATCACACACGCCCATGCCCGAGGCAGGATTCGAACCTGCGACCGTAGCAGTCTCGCGGTTCCGGACTGCAGCGCCGGAACCGCACGGCCACACCGGCCGGCAGTCAGCTTTCTATGTTATTTGGTAACATATCATCATCTAATTATCTCGTAACTGATGTACCCATGTATGAAGCAGGAAACATGGATGGAATAATTAACAAAAAATGTAATTACCATTGTTTATTCGCATCATTTCACTTATTTTCCTATGCAAAAAAAGAGATATGTAATCGTCTTTCTATCACATTCCATGAATTTTTATTGTAACTACCGGATGAGAGCTTTTGTGTAATTATCAGCAGCTTCTGTAATGGTGATTACCGATTTTACCATACGCAACAATACATCAGTTGTTAGCAACAGTATATACGACCTGCGAGTAAATCGAGATCCAATACGATGTACGATCTTGAGCAGCGCTCTGTGACGTAATAAATTGTACATCTGACGCAATAATTGAGTTAACACCTCATTTGAGAACCACTGTGTTCTGTGGCGCTATTCTCACTTAAGAAACTTACAGGAAACATGATCGGTGTTTATTATTCTGAACAAACTAACACCCACCATATTTCAGGAACATTTATTTCAGCTACCTTTGCCGGCCCGTGTGGCCGAGCGGTTCTAGGTGCTTCAGTCTGGAACCGCGCGACCACAACGGTCGCAGGTTCGAATCCTGCCTCGGGCATGGATGTGTGTGATGTCCTTAGGTTAGTTAGGTTTAAGTAGTTCTAAGTTCTAGGGGACTGATGACCTCCGATGTTAAGTCCCATAGTGCTCAGAGCCATTTGAACCATTTTCACCTACCTTTGACAAAATTAATATTTCTTAAAAGCGATTACTTTGAATTATTTTCTGTTAACAACATTTTTCTCAAGCAAGACGGTTGCAGCGGAAGCGTCGGGTTTCTGGAGAAAGAGGAACTTTAACCTTAAATAGACATTAAAATACGAAACGAAGAAGTGAAAAAAAAAACGGATGAGTAAAGAAGTCTTTGTAATGCTATTACCAGAACAAGGGACAGGTCAGCGGGACATCAGATACGGATCCAGGGGAAAAACAGTATTAGGTTGGTACACAAGTACGTAGCGTTTTTCTTTGGTATTCCGGTTGACAGGGAGTTATTTATCGATTGTCATTTTTTATTTGTAATGCACTGCAGGTATTTGAGTTTACAAGTTGTCATTTTGTCATCTGAAGATACTGAGTGGGACTGTGAACGGTAGAAGATGGATTGTCAAGTGGACACAGCGGAACATTTCCGACATATTCTTCTGTCTGAGTTCAGTAAAATGTGTGACAGCAGCGGAGACTCCTAGAAACCGTTGTGTACGGAGATCGTGGCATCCGACAGAGCATGGCATGAAAATGGTTTTCTCGTGTTATCGGAGATGGTTTGCACGTTGGTGACATTCCACGTTCAGGGAGGACTACAGGGTATGGTGAACATCGTTTGGACGCGTACTTCCACGCTGATCCACGTCACTGTACTCGAGAAGTGGCAAATGTGGCGACTTGCGATCGTTCCACTGTCGTGCGACATTTGGTTGGAATGGGGGAGATTCAGAAATCTGGGTTACGGGTACCGCGTGCTCGAAGCCAAAATCACAAAAATCAACGGATTATGTGCGTCTCTACTTGCTCGTCATCAATTGGCTCGTGAACAACAGTGATCATTCCTATCCCGTGTCGTTTACTGGTGACGAGAAATGCTTTTCTTATGCTAACACAAGGAAAAGAACGGAATGGCTGAGTTCAAACAAAGCGGCAACTCCCCATACAAAGACGTGCGGGCATCCACTGGTGGAAAAGCGGCGGTGTTGTGTACTACTAATCGCTTCCTCGACGTGTAACCATTTATTGTCGACATATGAGGCGTCTCGCAGACGCAATCGAAGAACAACGACCAGGACGACTGCGTGAAGCGATGCTACTCCACATAATGCGCACCTGCATTCTGCTACTCTGACTAAAACTCTAAATACGAGTTGAGTTGGGAAGTCACTCCGCACCCACCTTATTCAACCGACCTTGCGCCCTTAGATCATCGTTTTTTCCGTTCTCTAGCGAACGTCCTTCAAAGAACTTTCTTTCCGAATAAAATGAGTTCCGAAAATAGCTCGACGAGTTCTTCTCTTCAAAGCCACGTGATTTCTAAGGTCACGGTATCGATATTTATCGCAGCGTTGACAGACTGTTGTAAATAGTGGAGGAGAATATATTATTGATGACTAATGTCTCTGTTGTGTGTCTGTTTATTGAACTTATGGATAATCTCTACGAATTTATGCACTAACCCTATATAAACAAATAAGTTTCCTTTAATTTACGTCTATGGTCACAATATTTTTGTTTAACAGATTACCGGTTTCGGTTTTTAATGACCATCATCAGATCTGTTTCATAAAAACAAAGTCCTAATGTACTGCAGTCATAGTATATTAGGACTTTGTTTTTATGAAACAGATCTGATGATGGTCATTAAAAACCGAAACCGGTAATCTGTTAAACAAAAAGTCCTAATGTACTGCAGTCATAGTATATTAGGACTTTGTTTTTATGAAACAGATCTGATGATGGTCATTAAAAACCGAAACCGGTAATCTGTTAAACAAAAAGATTGTGACCATAGACGTAAATTAAAGGAAACTTATTACAAAGTAGCCGCACGGGATTAGCCGAGCGGTCTAGGCGCTGCAGTCATGGACTGTCAGGCTGGTCCCGGCGGAGGTTCGAGTCCTCCCTCGGGCATGGGTGTGTGTGTTTGTCTTTAGGATAATTTAGGTTAAGTAGTGTGTAAGCTTAGGGACTGATGACCTTAGCAGTTAAGTCCCATAAGATTTCACACACATTACAAAGTACGGGTCACTGTGTTTTTTCTCGACGATGTCGCAGCTTGTGAACCTATATAAACATATTGCAGTTAATCTTAGGTATTCAGTTACACACACGTCAAAATATTAGCACAAGATAATGAAATGTGGATGAGAGTACCAAAACAATTCAAAGGCTGATGATTAGACAAAAAAAGTACGTGGATGAGTTAGTGACTCTCTCTCTCTCTCTCTCTCTCTCTCTCTCTCTCTCTCTCTCTTTCTGTGCGGGTGCTAACAGGTTACGCGATAAAACTATAAAACTAGAATTCCTGATGGCACAAAAAAAATGCTTCCTGGATTATTTTGGTCATGGCGCATGGCGACACGCGTTAAGAAGGTCTGGCAGCAGAAAGTGCAGTGCGTCACCGGTCGCCTTGACGATGACGCAGCTGGCGAGATAAAACGCCGGAGGTCATCGGGTCGGCAGCAGAACCAAAGCATTCCGAAAGACGACACCGACAGCTACAGCGAGGTCGTTTCCACGCTTGAGAGGCGCGCTGCTGACTTTTGACAGCCGTTATATTGCTACGACATGCAGACATAAGGTGTCCGACAGATGCTTTTGCGTTTATTGTGTACTCTACATGTAGTGGGGTGATCCAGTGGTTTGGGGGGGGGGGGGGAGGAAGGGGAAATGTTCCGAGTACTACAGTTCAGGAAATGTAAAACCAAGTGGTGTGAACTGTAGTGCGTAGATTATGAGTATTGCTCTGTGACAATCTAAACAAATGCACGTGTAAAACCACTGAAAAGTCACGTGACACACGAGCAACACCACTCACTCAGACAGAGCTTCGATTTTTAGTGTGCACAGTGGAGTGTCCAAGAACATTAGGGTCAAAACTATTCAGTATTCTCAAAAGCATATTGCATTCAGCATTAGGTCTTGCCTAGCAAACTCGGTGCCAATCATCTTCCTTAAATTCAAATGATGACATCGAATTTTCAAACTAAACTAGCCTACTGAATTTTCTCCTTTCGAGAAGACCTAGAAGTGATCAGTTTTGCTTACTAAAAACATTCAGCAGCTAAGATCGCTTAGATATTTATTTATTTATTTAAAACGACCGGCTTCGGCAGACTTTGGTGAGATCTTCAGGTCTTATATAACGTTTTAGTTATGAAAAGTTTCACAGCAAAAAAGTTTTTAACACCTGAAAATAACAGCAAAGTCTGTCGGAACCGGTTGTTTTCAGTGAATAAATATTTATGCGATCTTGACTGTTGAATGTTTTTATTAAACTAGCCTAGGTAAGGTAGAGTTAAGTGTTCAGTATCTCACAGTATTGATTCACCGGACTGCCGCAAGGATTCTGGAGCAGGCAAAAATTCGAAAAGTAAAGAAATGAGAGTACACACACATAAGAACTATGAGACAAGCTGAGGACTTCGAGAGACTAGAACAAGAACTGCAAGACATTAAATGGGATGTCCTGGACAACTGTGAGACACACCTACAAGGAGAAAAGCGTGATATCCTTGCATCAGGTCACGCCAGCTTACGAAATAATGGGAATGCTTCTGCGCATGGTGTTGCGCGTTGACTTCATGACGTGAAGCTGGTGGCTGGAACACGATGGTACCAGGTGGCCTAAAATCGGAGACAATGGAAACGTATGGAAAAGGCCCATAATCCATCAGTGGACTGAGACCGGCTGGAAAACAAGAAGAATGAAGAAATTAGGTCTTCCACGACTGATGTGCAAGATTATAAACTGCTTGCTATCAGCAAGTGCCTTTTCCATATACTTGTATATCTTTTCTATGTGCTGTTACTAGCCGACACTTACTGTGGGACTCTTATTTTCTCCCCTATCGTTTCTCCCCTATCCGAGCCTATATTCTCCCGTTCATCTGCCTTCAAATGTTTTCTCGTTGACGTTTTCGTTGTTGTTGTTGTTGTTGTTGTTGTGATCTTCCGCCAGAAGAGCGGCATCACGCAGGCAGATCCCCCACACTAATCTACTCAGCTCACAACTGCTGCAACCTACATCCCGCTTACTGTACTCATCACTTGGCCTTCCTCTACAGTTTTTAACGCTACACTTTTCCCTGTTCCACCAGACAGACTATTCCTATCAGCAAACACCTTATCTCACTCAAATTGTTCCTTAAATCTGGCTGGTTCCGGCGGAGGTTCGAGTCCTCCCTCAGGCATGGGTGTGTATGTTTGTCCTTAGGATAATTTAGGCTAAGTAGTGTGTAAGATTAGGGACTGATGACCTTAGCAGTTAAGTCCCATAAGATTTCAGACACATTTGAACATATGAACATTTGTTCCTTAATTCTCTTTCGTCGCCATCTGGATTCGTAATTTCTTCATTACTTATCCGATCTTCCCGTCTAATCTTCAGCATTCTTCTGTAACACCACATTTCAAAAGCTTCTGTTCTCTTCTTGTTTCAAGTGTTCTTTGTCCTCGTTTCACTTCCATACATGGATGGCTACACTCCAAACACTCTCGGAAAGAGACTTCCCAACCCTTAAGTTTATATTAGATATTATAACGTGTATATTTTTCTGAAAAGTGTTTCCTGATACATCGACGTTTGTAAACACACTCTTCAAATCACAGTGTAGTGCATGGGGTATTGGTTCAAATGGCTCTGACCACTATGGGACTTAATTTCTGAGGTCAACAGTCCCCTAGAACTTAGAACTACTTAAACCAGCTAACCTAATGACATCACACACATCCACGCCCGTGGCAGGATTCGAACCTGCGACCGTAGCGGTCGCGCGGTTCCAGACTGTAGCGCCTAGAACCGCTCGGCCACCCCGGACGGCTAACTCTGTATTCTTCACTGGTTCTTGAAATTCTTTAAGTGGGTTTTTGGAGGCGTCTGCCAATTATAAGGTCTTTCAGCATCTCTGTAACTCTCTGCCGTGAGTCAAAGAAACGTGCGACCATTCGTGCCCGCCCTTCTCTGTATATTTTCAGTATTCCCGGTTGGTTCTATTTAGTATGGGTTATCCTCCAGTTTGGGAAAGTTTTACAGAAGCTCTAAATTTAGTGCAATTTTAAAGCGAGATTTTTTTAAATAGTTACCACAACGAAACTATCTCGAAATCTGGCAGAAAATCCAGAGAGATTGTGGTCCTACGTGGTGTACACCAGCGGCAAGACACAATACTGTCACAGTGTGATAGGAATGCTGATATTACCGATGAAAGTGCCACTAAAGCGAAGTTACTAAACACTGATTTCCGACCACCAAAGAAGACGATGTATTTCAGAATTAGAATCAAAAGCTCCTGGCAACATAACTTAGAGGTAGATACGCTCGGTTCAGAGAAGTAGCTAAAACCACTTAAAGTCAAGTCCTCCTGCCCAAATTATATATCAGTTACCTTACTTTGATAGTCTCTCGACGAAAGATCTGTACTAAAGTCTGGAAAGTTGCGTAAATCACACCAATACTCAAGAAAGAAAGTAAGAGAAATCCGATGAATTACAGATCCACGCCACTGACGTCCATTTGCAGTAGGATTTTGCAACATGTACTGTGTCCCGTCATTGCGAATTACCCGAGGCAAAATATCTGTTGACACACACTCAGCACAGATTCAGAAAATATCGTTCTTGTGAAACCCAACTAGTTCTTTATTCTCACGAAGTAACGAATGCTATCGACAGGACAGGTCATATCAATTGCATACTTTTAGATTTCCAGAAGGCTGCTGACACCGCTCCTCACAAGTGATTTCTAATTCGATTGTGCGCCTATGGAGTATCGTCTCAGTTGTGAGACTGGATTCGTAATTTCCTGTCATAAAGATCACAGTTCGGAATAACTGACGGAAAGTTACCGAACAAAACAGAAGTGATATTTGGTGTTTTCCAAACAAAGTGACATTGGCCCTGTATTGTTCCTAATGTACAGAAATGATTAGGGGACAATCTGAGCAGCCATCTTACATTCTTCGCAGATGATGCTGTCATTTCCCGTCTAGTAAAGTCACCGGTCTGTCAAAACCAATTGCAAAATGATATCTGCATGGTGTGAAATGGGGCAGTTGACGCTAAGTAATGAAAAGTTTGAGGCCATCCATGTGAGCACTAAAAGGGATCCGTTGAATTTCGGTTACACGATAAGTGACACAAATCTAAAGGCTCTCAATTCAACTAAATACCTAGGGATAACACGAACAGCTTAAATCGTAACGTTCAGATAGGTAGCATTGTGGGGAGAGCAAACCGAAGACTGCATATTATTGGCAGAACACTTAGAAAATGCCATAGATCTACTAAAGAGACTACCTACACTACGCTTGTACGCTCTTTTCTAGAGTATTGCTGCGCGGTGTGAAATGCGTATCACATAGGATCGACGGAGGACATCGAAAATGTATATTGCGAAATAGGGGACAGTGTGCCACGGATGTGATACGTGAATTGGGGTGGCAGTCATTGAAGCAAAAGCGTTTTCCATTGAGGCGAAATTTTTACGGAATTAAAATCACCAATTTTCTCCTCCGAATGCGAAAATAGTTTGTACATAGGAATAGATAATAATCGTCACAAAATAAGACAAATCAGAGTTCACGCGAAAAGATTTAAGGGTTCGTTTTTGCAGTACGCTGTTCGAGAGTTGAACGGTAGAGAAATCGAGTGAAAGTGATTGAATGAACCCTCTGCGAGGCACTTGAGTGAGAACTGCACATTAGGCATGTAGATGCTGATGTAAATGAATGTGGGACGGAGACGCCCTTGAAAACTGGCTCTGTATTTTCGTAGTGCCTTACCAACTATGAAGTCTGCTGTCGCCCTCACCTACAATGCATCCTTTATGGTCATTCCATTCCAAAGGTGCGCAAAGTGTTAACAGCTAGCTATTTGTACGAGTTCAGTGATTCCAACTGTGAATCAGAGATTGTCTAAGTGATAGGATGCTACGTTGTAAGTCTGCATTTCACAAGCTCTTTGCATTTGCCATTATCAGTCATTTTGCTTTCCACATGGTAAAACTCATCTCCCACTTTTAGTGTCCCAGTTCATAGTCTAATTCCTTTGCCATTGCACGGTTTAGTTGTACTACACCCTACTCCCCTCTTTCCACTTTTATTAATGTTTCTCTTACCAGTATGCATGCGATAACACGCGTACCGTACATAATATGTTCCAGAACGCCGCGCATGAAAAGGAAATTTTTTCCAGTGCTAATACTTCGAGTATTATTGGTGATAAAAAGATAGGGTGAAGTATTTTTGATAGCCCTTGGGGTAGCGACCATTTGTATACCCAGCAGAAGGATCGTCTTGGTGTTACTAAGGTCAAAGTATGAATATTACACTCTCCCTTTTTTTTTTTTTTTTTTTTTTTTGCATTTGATGTGATCTACGGTGGGCTTGATGGGATTTATGGGGGCACCATTAATTAATGTTCGGTTCCTCAGAAAACAGCACAGAAACCGTTTCTTCACCACATTTTCACCGTCACCAGAGGACGTAAACCTAGCCGAGGATGCCAAGACGGCTATGCACAGAAAATGGCTGGAAACTTTACGATATATTCCTAAGATGCCGATCTCGAACAACCTTTAAAATTGGAAGTAGGCTGTTTAGGTTTTTATGTTGGCAACACTACGTAGCGCTCTGTATGAAAATCACTGGCTGTGCTGTGTGAAGGCTGTGGTTGGTTTGCATTGTTGTAATATTCGCTATTGTAGTGTTGGGCAGTTGGCAAATAACAGCGCGTAGCGTTGCGCAGTTGGAGGTGAGCCGCCAGCAGTAGTGGATGTGGGGAGAGAAATGGCGGAGTTTTGAGAGCGGATGATCTGGACGTGTGTCCATCAGAGATAGTAAATTTGTAAGACTGGATGTCATGAACTGATATATATATTATGACTTTTGAACACTATTAAGATAAATACATTGTTTGTTCTCTATCAATATCTTTCATTTGCTAACTATGCCTATCAGTAGTTAGTGTCTTCAGTAGTTTGAATCTTTTATTTAGCTGGCAGTAGTGGCGCTCGCTGTAAAGAAGTGGTTCGAGTAACGAAGATTTTTGTGAGGTAAGTGATTTGTGAAAGGTATAGGGTAATGTTAGTCAGGGCCATTCTTTTGTAGGGATTATTGAAAGTCAGATTGCGTTGCGCTAAAAATATTGTGTGTCAGTTTAGTGTTAATCAGAATAGGTAAAGAGCGAAATGTCTGAGTACGTTCAGTTCTGCTCAGCTGTTTGAAAATCAAATAATGTAAGAGGTATATCAGCACAATAATTCATTAATTTTTCTAAGGGGACGTTTCAAAATTTTCTTGATATCTTTATCTGTTTCGAAGGCATAGAGCTTCGTAGTTACCCTACTTGCACACGTAAAATCCGCTATGAGAAGAAATGTAAATAAATAACCGTAACAAATTGCTCGAATTTTAACGATACATTCTGTAGGCATTTAAGTAGAATAGCCACCTCTTAGTTTTCAAAAATGTGTCTGTTATCGAGAAACACCCGAAAAACTTGTATGTTTCCCTAAGACCCCTATTTCTAACAAACCTGAAAAGTTTCTTCGTATCATTATCCGTTTCCGAGATGCAGAGGTTTTAAATTATCCTACTTGTAAAATCCGGTGTGAGGCGAAAACGTAGTTCATAAAGTGACTTAGCAAGGAGAAATATACTCTACAGTGTCCATCTGGAAACCGCACCTTATAATACTTAAGCACATGCAATATTGGTTTGCACGTAAAACCCGATCTAAGGCGTAAAATTAGTTTTGCGTTATTTCAGTTTCACATAAATAAATATCTAAATTTTGTTGACCAATACATTTCATTTCGTATTGGTTACAAGCCCTGCTACAGAAAGGAAAAGAAAGGAACCAGCGGAAAAATGCTAGTATAGGAGAAAAAAAAAGAAAAAAATGCGAATGTGTTCCTATTTATTTAAAAGGCTCTAACTGAAAAGTGGGATACGAACTGCCTCCATCTACCTTCCTCAAGACATTTAAAAATTTTCCCCAAAATTTTGGCATGTGAACACAGTGGCGCCTTTTTTTTTTTTTTTTAACATATAGCTCACCTGAAACTCCCACAATCTCTGCAAACTGTAAATCGGTCACATCCACTAGACCATCATTGTAAACCGCTCAACCCATCCACTCCCAGTTGCCCTTTTCTTCACTCACTCATTCAGCCCAAGCTACTGTCATTATCTCTCTCTCTCTCTCTCTCTCTCTCTCTCTCTCTCACGGCTACTATCTCATTGCTTCCTTCCTACTACTGCTATCTCTTCTCGTCTCTTCTCACGGTCACTATCTCTCTCTTCCTTGTTCACATTGTCATATACTCTGTCTCTCATTATTATTGACTCTTGCCCACTTCCCTGTATCTCTTCATTCCTCCTCCTTTGACATCAGATTTTTGCCCTCTTCACCTAGCACTGTTCTGTCACTGTCAACTTTGTTCCGCCGCAACTGTGTCCTCTATTTCTCTCACACTGCCGTTGTCTCCTTCGCTCTTTCTATACCAGAATAGCTTTCCACTATCTTTTAAAATTTATTTCTTTTCCGTCTCTCTGACACTGTCACTGTCTTCTCTCTCAGCATAAATGATTGCTAATGTGTTCGCACGCTAAAATGAATGTAAAATGAGGGAGCTGGTACCCCACATATCAGTGAGAGTCTTTTAAATAAACAGGAACATATTCCAGAATGAGATTTTCACTCTGCAGCGGAGTGTGCGCTGATATGAAACTTCCTGGCAGATCAAAACTGTGTGCCGGACCGAGACTCGAACTCGGGACCTTTGCCTTTCGCGAGCAAGTGCTCTACCAGCTGAGCTACCCAAGCACGACTCTCGCCCTGTCCTCACAGCTGATCTGTCAGGAAGTTTCATATCAGCGCACACTTCGCTGCAGAGTGAAAATCTCATTCTGGAAACATCCCCCAGGCTGTGGCTAAGCCATGTCTCCGCAATATCCGTCCTTTCAGAAGTGCTAGTCCTGCAAGGTTCGCAGGAGAGCTTCTGCGAAGTTTGGAAGGTAGGAGACGAGGTACTGGCGGATTTAAAGCTGTGAGGACGGCGCGTGAGTCGTGCTTGGGTAGCTCAGTTGGTAGAGCACTTGCTCGCGAAAGGCAAAGGTCCGGCACACAGTTTTGATCTGCCTGGAAGTTTCAGGAACATAATCGCTCCCATAGGAGCATCTCTTTGCTGGTAACCACTTCCCAAGACAATGTCCACTAAAAATGTACTAGTGTGTATACGTGATTTGTTGACATTACGTTGCGTTGAACGAAAGACGCGGACGACCGGCGCAGTTCGCCGGTGATTAGCGAGTCGCGCGCCTGCTCGCTCTCCGCAGTGTCCTGATAACGCGGCTTGTGATCTGCGTTCGCGACGCCGCTCTCGCCTCGCCTGGAACAGCTCTCACACACAACGGCGCGAGGCGGCCGCCGATCATGGCTCCCGGTGAGTACCACGCGCTTACTCTGCGGCTGTGAGCCGTCCTAGGGGCGGGTGCGGTAGCAGGCACCGCTGCGGCGTTCCTGCAACGTTTGTGCGTCAATAATGGGGCTTGCGTACACCAAAGATTTCCAGTGTCTCCGCGAACATCCGTATCTGTGACCGACCTGGTGTTTTTTCAAATTTTGCGTGGTTTCCTATCGGTGGACACCGATGCTTCAAGAGCTATGAGCACTTGTTCATCTTGGCTACTGTGAAATGCATCTCTCCGGCTGTAAGCTCTTTGCAGTTACCCACGAACTACAGAATGCAGTAAACAGCTGGTGACGTGTTACTGTGAAACAGCAGAGCGTCTACAGCGATCTGTTTGGCATTACATACGACCAGCACTTGCGAGCCATCCCTAAAGGACAAAACACACACACACATACATTGTACATTCACTTTAGGTTTCTCTGTGACCTCCAGTTATCAACGTAGTGTATTTAATTATTTGCCAGATAACTGCAGCAATGAGTCGTTACTTTTAAATGTAACTTCTTCTTCTCCTTCTTCTTCTTCTCCTCCTCCCACTCCAAGGTCAGGCCTAAGGCCTTTTCAAGTCTCACCATCTCATCCTCGATATTCCCACAGTTCTCTTGCTCCACGATTTATAATCCGTTGCTAGTTCAAGAAGTCTTTGTGGTGACATACGAAGTACGCGTTCTCTTCCTGTTTGTTTGTACTGGATTGCCTTTTGCGTTGTTAGCTGGACTCCCAACATTAGAAACGTTGTCTTCCCTCGCGCTTCTCGTTGCCGTAATTCTCTCTCTCGCTCCGTGCAACTTTCTGCGCCATATGATAAAGTACCAATTCCCATGACTTCATAAAATTTCAGTTGTGTTCTTGTCCTCGTTTAATCCTTCAGTTCAAAATGGTTCAAATGGCTCTGAGCACTATGGGACTTAACATCTGTGGTCATGTCCCATAGAACTTAGAACTGCTTAAACCCAACTAACCTAAGGACATCACACACATCCATGCCCAAGGCAGGATTCGAACCTGCGACCGTAGCGGTCCTGCGGTTCCAGACTGAAGCGCCTAGAACCGCTCGGCCACTCCGGCCGGCTATACCTAATTCACGAGACCAATGCCTCTTTTCATAAGCACAGACTCTCTCTATTAGTGCACTGTATTATTATTTAGTTGTACTTCACTCAGTAAGAGCAACGCCTTATTGATTAATAATGATTCTTATTGTTAATACAAACAGTAAGACTGACAAGCCTGAAAAACTATTAATTATAAATTTAGTATATCGCTAACAAATGGGAAGATACTTACTTTTTTCGGCACTGGCAAACACTGACATCGATTCATTCACACTTTAATTCTCAAAATTATGGAAACAAATGAGTAACGTTTTGTCCTAGACATTTGTATTTACCATATATTAGTGAAGGTTGCAAGCACAGCACAAGTCGCATTTCGTCCCTTTGCACGTGTAAGCAAGCATTCCGGGCGAGCGAGCGCGCGGGAGGCACTTTACAAGTCTGCACATGCGTTGTACTGAATATCGAATATGCATGTTTTTACAAGTAGCAGTCGCTGACCTCCTTAAAATACGCTAGGTACTAAAAAAAAGCTAAGGTGATTAAAAATTCTCGTGGACCCCCATCTGGTCTCCCATGGACCACTGAGGGTGGGGGGGGGGGGGGGAGAGGGGGGGGGTGCGAGACCTGGACCGTTTTGGGAACCACGGATTTATAGATAAGTCAGATTGTGGCTTAGCACTTATCTCATTTAGTTTATGTGATGCCTTCTGTAATTTATCTTCTGTGTGTTGTGTAACAACTTGATCGTCTGCAATAACACTGCGTTAATATATTTATTCGTCTCAATATTAAAGCCTGATGTTGTTCTGTCTCTTTTATATTTGCTGATCATGTCATCACTGGATAGTGTTTGTGACATTGTTTTACTCCTTCCACGTGTTATCTCTTTACGCGTGTCAACTATAATTTTGGTGTTAATATTACAGGCTTTTTGCAGCTTAGATCAGATGTTTAGGGAATTCGTAATTTTTTCCCATTATTGCCCCTAGCTTGTCTCTGAATTTTGTCAAATGCTTTTTCATAATTAACAAATAACTGGTGAGTTTCCACATCAAATTCTTGTCTCTTTCGAATTATCTGTTTCACTGCAAAAACATCGTCTATGTTTCCCTTTCGGAAACCTGCTAGTTGCTTCATTAAAATTACGTCCCAGATATTTCACGGTCTTTCGTTTATTATTCTGCTGTAGATTTTCTAAACAATATTCAGTATAGTTATGCCCCTATAGTTAGATGTATTACTTGTTTCACGTCTCTTATATACTAAAATGACCTTTGCTACTTTCCATTCCTCCGGTATCTCAAATTTTACCCAACACATGTTAAAGAGATGTATCATTCTTAATTCGAAGATCATTCCTCCGTGTGTAATCAGTTCGATATTTATTCCATGCAGTCCTACTGATTTTCGGTTTTTCATTTTTTTTAACGTGTCTTCAGTTCCGTCAGTTCAATGTAGTGTATCCCTTGTAGTTGTTCTTTTTTATTTGCTTCTTTGACTTCTGGATTGTACCATAATGTGTAATCCAGTTGCCGGCCGCGGTGGTCTAGCGGTTCTGGCGCTGCAGTCCGGAACCGCGTGACTGCTACGGTCGCAGGTTCGAATCCTGCCTCGGGCATGGATGTGTGTGATGTCCTTAGGTTAGTTAGGTTTAAGTAGTTCTAAGTTCTAGGGGACTTATGACCTAAGATGTTGAGTCCCATAGTGCTCAGAGCCATTTTTTGTAATCCAGTCAGGATTTCTTTCTTCTTTGTTGGGTTATTTCATTTATTTGTATGCTATATCTTGTCCCCCATGGATATCACGTACAACTCTACTAACAAACGTTTGAAATATGAGCTGATCTTACTATCGCTTTTGCTTCATTTCTTTTCCGATTGTATTGCTCTTTAGCTTCTAATCCTTGCTGTTTCCCGCTTATAGCTGACTGTGTCTCTTCGTTCCATAATTTTACACCCCGTTTCCTACTTGTTTCACCTAGCACTTCACTTTCTACCTGTCTTATAGCGGTTTTTCTTCGTTTTACGTCTTCACTAGTTGGTATTTTATCAGGCAGTTATGTGATTCTGTTCTGACACAGATTTTTTAAGTTCTGTTCTTCAACTGGTGTACCTTAAATATTTTGTTTAAACTGCTTCCATTCTCAGTTTTATTTTCTATTGTTTCTTTTTCCACCTGGACCATAGCCAGAATTTTGTGTTTATATTTTTACCCCTGTGTATCTGAGTATCTATTATCCTTGGAGCTAACATTTGATTAGGTATTAAATGCTATATTTTTATGATGCAGCTAATGTAGCTAATGTAATTAGAGCAACTGTGTCCAAAACGATTTCAGACGGTTAGAAACGTTCAAAATTTTAGGGGTGCATCCAACACGCTGTAAGTAATTAAAGACCTCGGCTGGGAACAAAAGTAAGGGAGAAGTCGCTTCTTTTGAGAAATTGCACAGAAAAGTTTCAACAAAATCTCATAAATATGATATATCAGTTACATCGATTGTGATTCTCTTTAAGTCATGTAAATGATTGCTTTGAAATATTTCTAGAACAACGACATTATTTTTATTCTTAAAATACGTCGATGAGTACTGAGCATTATAAACACACAAACTGAGTGCAGTTAACATGGTTAGCGTTGGCTTACCACTCTTTATTTCTGGCTGTGTAAACAAAACAGTGCTGTGAAACTTCACACAAAAACAAACTTAAAAAGTTTGCTGCAATTTTCGGTTTATAGTGGAACTATCGACTACTAGGAATAAAACACGTCACCGTACCACGTTTTACACACAGAAACACTGTTTCTCATAGGCTGTCTCTTACCACTATTTATAGCCGAGGTCTTCAATTGGTTGTGTTCAGATGGGTGTTCTGTTGCCAGACTGGTTACTTTAGTGAGGTGTCGAAACGAGTGTCCATTTTCCTGAATGCACAACTCAGTGAGCCTTCTACAAGGCCTGCGGACGAGATTTAAAGCTGCTGATATCTCCGAGTGACAAATTTCTTTGGTGCCCTGTTCGGAGTCATATTCAGACTGTACAACGTATCCTTACACTGCAGTATATGAGTCATGTAGAAATGCACCAACAAACTAGATCCGCTCTGCGACGGATATTGACGTGGAATAAAGCTTGCATACTCGTCCGTCGACTACGACGACATGTTGATCGTGCTCGGTGAAGGCCAACACGATACCAGTGAAGCAGCCGTGAGATATCCTATCTTTCGTATTGAGCAACGACTTCAACAAACAAGAAGGTTGCGAGTAATAGACGAAAACTAGCAAAAAGTGAGAATATGGAAGTGTTTGTTCTAGCAGCAATACACCACAATCCTCATGTCGGCTTACGAGAAATAGCTGCAGTCTCTGCTATCAGCCTTTCATCAGTGTGGCAAAAAGTGGAAGGTCACATGATTCACGCATACCACCTGCACTAGCACTGGAAACGTTGTAAGTAGGCTGTTTAGGTTTTTTTATTGGTAACGCCAACTGTGTATGAAAATCACTGGCTGTGCTGTGTGCAGTCTGTGGCTGCTTTGCATTGTTGTAATACTCGCCATTGTAGTGTTAGGCAGCTGGCTGTTAACAGCGCGTAGCGTTGCGCAGTTGGAGGTGAGCCGCCAGCAGTGGTGGATGTGGGGAGAGAGATGGCGGAGTTTTGTAATTTGTCATGAACTGCTATATATATGATGATATCAAGGTAAATACATTGTTTGTTCTCTATTAATATCTTTCATTTGCTAACTATCCCTATCAGTAGTTAGTGCCTTCCATAGTTTGAATCTTTTATTTAGCTGGCAGTAGTGGCGCTCGCTGTATTGCAGTAGCTTGAGCAGCGAAGATTTTTGTGAGGTAAGTGATTTGTGAAAGGTATAGTTTAATGTTAGTCAGGGCCATTCTTTTGTAGGGAATTTTGAAAGTCAGATTGCGTTGCGCTAAAAAATATTGTGTGTCAGTATAAGCACAGTCGTATGTATAAATCGATAAAAGGGGACGTTTCAACGTGTCGCTCAGCGACTTAAGGAACTTTACACCGAGGTTACGAAAGTCTTGCGATACCTCGTGGTATTGTGTCGAATCTTCTTTTGCCAGGCATACGGCAGCAAGTCGACGTGGCATGGACAGGACTCACCTCACCAGGCCACGGTTTTCCAGTCGTCTAGGATCCAACCGGTGTGGATGCGAGCCCAGCAGAGGCGCTGCACGCAATGTCATGTCGTGCTGTTAGCAGAGGCACTCGCGTCGCTCGTCTGCTGCCACAGCCCGTGAACAAAAAATTTCGCAGCACTGTGCTAACCGATAACGTTCGTCCTACGTCCCACATTGATTTCTGCGGTTATTTCACTCAGTGTTGCTCGTCTGTTAGCACTGACAACTCCCACTGCGTTGTCCGTGGTAGCAGGTGATGCCTGAAATTGAGTGTTCTCGGCATACTCTTGACACTGTGGATCTCGGAATAGTGAATTCCCTAGCGATTTGCCAAATGGCATGTTCCATACGTCTAGCTCCAACTATCGTCGTAACTGCCGTCTGCTTCACGTCTGCTGTGCAGCGAGCTACGTTAATTTAAGTATTAACTTTATTTTTCTTACTTGTCACTTCTTCTTCCGTGTGTTTTTGCTTTTAGGAAGCTTTAATTGTGGAGTGCTAGTAATAGTGTTCCATAGATTTCGTGTTTGTTTTGAATACAGCCATAGTGCCAGTAGTGCTAGTGTTTGTTTTCAATACAGATAGTGCTATTTTCATTGTTTTCTACAAGAAGTGTCTAGCAACCACAGTTTAGTCAACAATCAGCCGCCTTTAGTGAATTAGCAGTCAAAAGTTGATTAACTCTCTACAGTAAATTGATTTCTTAGGATGGATAGGATGTGTGACTGCTGTGTATGGACGCAGGAGGAGCTGGCCACTGTTCGTGAACAACTGAACGTGTTGATGGCCGCGGTCAGCCGTCTTCAGGCTGCTGCCTAGTAGTGTAGCGACAGTGAGGAGTCTGGTGCTTCGCATGGTACACCCCAGGTGTTACATGCTTCACCCACTGTCCCTGCCGTCGAGATATCTTCGCGGGTACCGGGCGCGGTTGGGCCACCCTCTCCCCAAGGGGAGTGGCGGGTTCAGCGTCGTTCGCGGCGCACGAGGCGGGGGGTCAATGTGGAGGCTGGCCGTGTAGCATCGCCCGCTCTGCCTGTGAGTGGACATGTGGCCGCTCCTTCAGCAAGGTCCGAGCAGGCACACGGGGGGAGGGGTTTATTAGTTATTGGGAGCTCCAAAGTTAGGCGGGTGATGGAGCCCCTTAGGGAAATAGCGGAAAGGTCGGGGAAGAAGGCCAGTGTTCACTCCGTCTGCTTGCCGGGGGGTCTCATCCGAGATGTGGAGGAGGCCCTGCCGGCGGCGATAGAGAGCACTGGGTGCACCCGACTGCAAATTGTAGCTCATGTCGGCACCAATGACTCCTGCAGTCTGGGTTCAGAGGTCATCCTCAGTTCGTACAGGCGGTTGACGGAATTGGTGAAGGCGGAAAGCCTCGCTCGCGGGGTGGAATTTGAGCTAACTATTTGTAGTATCGTTCCCAGAACCGATCGCGGTCCTCTGGTTTGGAGCCGGATAGAAGGCTTAAACCACACGATTCTGCGGAGATCTGTGGTGCAAATTTCTCGACCTCCGCTATCGGGTGGAGAACTGTAGGGTCCCCCTGAATAGGTCAGGCGTGCACTACACGCAGGAAGCGGCTACAAGGATAGTGGAGTACGTGTGGAGTGCACATGTGGGTTTTTTAGGTTAGAGAATTCCCTCCCTAGGCCCGACAAGACGCCTCCTGAGACGCGGCAAGGTAGGAGTAGGCAAAATGCAACAGGGAATAACAATATTAATGTGCTAATAGTAAACTGCAGGAGCGTCTATAGAAAGGTCCCAGAACTGCTCTCATTAATAAACGGTCACAATGCCCACATAGTACTAGGGACAGAAAGTTGGCTGAAACCAGACGTAAACAGAAATGAAATCCTGAACTCAGATTGGAACGTATACCGCAGAGACAGGCTGGACAGTGAAGGGGGAGGCGTGTTTATAGGGGTAAGAAGTGCAATAGTATCGAAGGAAATTGACGGACATCCGAAATGTGAAACAATTTGGGTGAAGGTCACGGTTAAAGCAGGCTCAGACATGGTAATTGGATGTCTCTATAGGCCCCCTGGCTCAGCAGCTGCTGTGGCTGAGCACCTGTAGGATAATTTGGAAAATATTTCGAGTAGATTTCCCCACCATGTTATAGTTCTGGGTGGAGATTTTAATTTTCCGGATACAGACTGGGAGACTCAAACGTTCATAACGGGTGGCAGGGACAAAGAATCCAGTGAAATTTTTTCTAGTGCTTGATCTGAAAACTACCTTGAGCAGTTAAACAGAGAACCGACTCGTGGCGATAACATATTAGACCTTCTGGTGACAAACAGACCTGACTATTTGAAACAGTTAACGCAGAACAGGGAACCAGCGATCATAAAGCGGTTACTGCATCGATGATTTCAGCCGTAAATAGAAATATTAAAAAAGGTAGGAAGATTTTTCTGTTTAGCATAAGTGACAAAAAGCAGATTACAGAGTACCTGACGGCTCAACACAAAAGTTTTGTCTCAAGTACAGATAGTGTTGAGGATCAGTGGACAAAGTTCAAAACCATCGTACAATATGCGTTAGATGAGTATATGCCAAGCAAGATCGTAAGAGATGGAAAAGAGCCACCGTGGTACAACAACCGAGTTAGAAAACTGCTGCGGAAGCAAAGGGAACTTCACACCAAACATAAACATAGCAAAAGCCTTGCAGACAAACAAAAATTACGCGAAGCGAAATATAGTGTGATGAGGGCTATGCGAGAGGCGTTCAATGAATTCGAAAGTAAAGTTCTATGTACTGACTTGGCAGAAAATCCTAAGAAATTTTGGTGTTATGTCAAAACGGTAGGTGGATCAAAACAAAATGTCCAGACACTCTGTGACCAAAATGGTACTGAAACAGAGGATGACAGACTAAAGGCCGAAATACTAAATGTCTTTTTCCAAAGCTGTTTCACAGAGGAAGACTGCACTGTAGTTCCTTCTCTAGATTGTCGTAGAGATGACAAAATGGTAGATATCGAAATAGACGACAGAGGGATAGAGAAACAATTAAAATCGCTCAAAAGAGGAAAGGCTGCTGGACCTGATGGGATACCAGTTCGAGTACGTGAAGAAACTTGCCCCCCCTTCTTGCAGCGGTGTACCGTAGGTCTCTACAAGAGCGTAGCGTTCTAAAGGATTGGAAAAGGGCACAGGTCATCCCCGTTTTCAAGAAGGGACGTCAAACAGATGTGCAGAACTATAGACCTATATCTCTAACATCGATCAGTTGTAGAATTTTGGAACACGTACTATGTTCGAGTATAATGACTTTTCTGGAGACTAGAAATCCACTCTGTAGGAATCAGCATGGGTTTCGAAAAAGACGTTCGTGTGAAACCCAGCTCACGCTATTAGTCCACGAGACTCGGAGGGCCATAGACAAGGCTTCCCAGGTAGATGCCGTGTTTCTTAACTTCCGCAAGGAGTTCGATACAGTTTCCCACAGTCGTTTAATGAACAAAGTAAGAGCATGTGGACTATCAGACCAATTGTGTGATTGGATTGAAGAGTTCCTAGGTAACAGAACGCAGCATGTCATTCTCAATGGTCTTCCGAAGTAAGAGTGATTGCAGGTGTACCGCAGGGGAGTGTCTTAGGACCGTTGCTATTCACAATATACATAAATGACCTTGTGGATGACATCGGAAGTTCACTGAGGCTTTTATGCAGATGATGCTGTGGTGTATCGAGAGGTTGTAACATTGGAAAATTGTACTGAAATGCAGGAGGATCTGCAGCGAATTGACGCATGGTGCAGGGAATGGCAATTGAATCTCAATGCAGACAAGTGTAATGTGCTGCGAATACATAGAAAGATAGATCCCTTATCATTTAGCTACAAAATA
The DNA here is from genome assembly GCF_023898315.1 of Schistocerca nitens. Classification (NCBI taxonomy): domain Eukaryota; kingdom Metazoa; phylum Arthropoda; class Insecta; order Orthoptera; family Acrididae; genus Schistocerca; species Schistocerca nitens. The sequence goes on along the minus strand of NC_064625.1, from coordinate 10,963,014 downwards.
GCAGGTCAGCAACTGGAAGCAGTTAATTCCATAAATTATCTGGGAATACGCATTAGGAGTGATTTAAAATGGAATGATCATATAAAGTCGATCGTCGGTAAAGCAGATGCCAGACAGAGTCATTGGAAGAATCCTAAGTAAATGCAATCCGAAAACAAAGGAAGTAGATTACAGTACGCTTGTTCGCCCACTGCTTGAATACCGCTCAGCAGTGTGGGATCCGTACCAGATAGGGTTGATAGAAGAGATAGATAAGATCCAACGGAGAGCAGCGCGCTTCGTTACAGGATCATTTAGTAATCGCGAAAGCGTTACGGAGATGATAGATAAACTCCAGTGGAAGACTCTGCAGGAGAGACGCTCAGTAGCTCGGTACGGGCTTTTGTTAAAGTTTGGAGAACATACCTTCACCGAAGAGTCAAGCGGTATATTGCTCCCTTCTACGTATATCTCGCGAAGAGACCATGAGGATAAAATCAGAGAGATTAGAGCCAACACAGAGGCATACCGACAATCCTTCTTTCCACGAACAATACGAGACTGGAATAGAAGGGAGAACCGATAGAGGTACTCAAGGTACCCTCCGCCACACACCGTCAGGTGGCTTGCGGAGTGTGGATGTAGATGTAGATCATTCCGTGTTCAAAGTGTGTGAATTCCCGTCGTTTGACCATAATAACGTTGGAAACCTTTTTACATGAATCGCCCGAATGCAAATAACAGCTCCGCTAATGCACTGCCCTGTTATATCTTGTGTACGCGATACTGTCCCACCTGACAAACGCATTACGTACTAGTTACACGTATGTTACTGTGTTAACGTTTTCATACATTGTTCGCTTATTTTCAGGTTAGAAACAACTTTTACAGCACAAGTTTCGTGAGGTTAAATTATCGCTTCGTGCGATTTCCACTGTTGCTAGTCCACGTGCGTGGTTCTAGAGATGCGTTTACTCGGTCCCCATACTCCAGGTGGCCGATTTTCGGCGTTTTCGGATCTAGATTTACTTCAACACTTCATTTGCCTTCCTCAGTTTTTTTGTTTGTTTATTTGCAACATGCTACATTAAAATGATTGTAATACTATATGAATGTACTGTGCGCGCGCCTGTGTGTGTGTGTGTGTGTGTGTGTGTGTGTGTGTGTGTGTGTGTGAAGTAGGGAGGGAGAAGAGGGATTAACTAATTATATATTTCGGTTTTGTCTTACATTTCTGTTTGTAACTGTTTTAGTGGCTAACAATATCTGTGAGTTATTGCTTGTATTGACTTTGTCAAGAGTAACACACACACACAACTATTAAAACCGCACATACAGATCGCAAACAGAAGACCAAAGAGGAACACACAGCGACAGTTGACAACACTACACACTGTAAACAGACATACGTTCCACACACACACTGAAAAGTGCAAGTGAACTCATATAATAAAAGTGCGTAAAGAAACGCCTGAAAAAGCCCTCTGGAGCACGGGGACCGAATGAACACATCTCCAGGACCACATATATGGACTAGCAACATTCGAAATCACACCTAAAGATTAAACTCAAGAAACTTGCGTTGCAAAAGTTGTTTCTAACCTGAAAAACAAGAAAATAACATGAGAAAACGTAGTATAGCGACATACTTTTAACTATTACATAATACAGTGTTACAGGCCACTGAAGATGCTTCGTAAATAAAAGGAAGTGAAATGCGTTTGGCGATAAACAAACTGGTTTTCATTTTGTTGTACAGATCGAACATACCTCCATGTATCATGTGTGTATTTAGCCACAAATAAGTCTCCTTTCATCTCATCCAATTCATCCTGAATCCCGCTACAGTAAATATACGAATATCAGTAGAGCAAAAAAGAACGTATTACGTCTGTTTTGCAACGTTAGGTTTTCTATACTTTCTCATATTTCCTCTCCTGCGTGGCTGTATGTAGAACGTTTGGCGGGAGGACTATATTGCTCCTGACGTGACCCTTTTAAGACAAAGCGCGAGTACGCGACGAAACTCTGGCCGCTATCTCTGGGAGTGACGTACTTGTGGTACGGCTAACTCTGGTTCTGAAATCCTGCCATTCTGTGTGGTGTAATCGCTGAAGGCAGTAAGGCAGTTGGGGGCAAGTAATTTACATGTTTAAGAAACGCGAGCAAGCCGTATGTAGAGGTCTCCTGCTTATGACGCACAACCGTACCGAGTGCAGCGAACGGCAAGTCTGGCCACGTGTTGTAGGGTAACATATCGGCTACCATAACCTCAAATTTGTTCAAAGTCCACTACATTTTCCATCTCGGCTGTAGTAAATCATTTATTTTTACACTAACATCTGGTTTCTGCGACGACCCAGTTCGAAGCGTTTCCGCATATGATCTCCACTGTTACCACCTCCCTGTATTTTACAACGTTGCACTGTGTGGGAGTAAAGAAAGCACTTTTAGGGTTCCGCGCTTCAATGCACATAAAAATAAAACCTTTATACACTGAAGCGCCGAAGAAACGTATACGCATGCGCATTCAAATACGGAGATACGTAAACAGGCAGAATACGGAGCTGCGGTCGGCGACTCCTATATAAGACAACAAGTGTCTGGCCAAGTTGTTAGATCGGTTACTGCTGCAAAAATGGTAAGTTATCAAGATTTAAGTGAGTTTGGATGTGGTGTCTTAGTTGGCGCACGAGCGACTGGGCACAGCGTCTCCGAGGTAGCAATGAAGTGGGGATTTTCCGGTGCGACCATTTCACGAATGTACCTTGAATATCAGGAATCCGGAAAAACATCAAATCTCTGACATCGCTGAGGCCAGGAAAAGATCCTGCAAGAACGAAACCAACGACGACTGAAGAGAGTCGTTCAGCGTGACAGAAGAGCAACACTTCGGCAAACTGCTGCAGATATCAATGCTGTAAGCGTGCGAACCATTCAACGAAGCATCATCGATAAGGGCTTTCGGAGTTGAATGGGCACTCGTGTACCCTTGATAACTGCACCACACGTAGCTTTACGCCTCGCTAGGGCCATAAACACCGACATTGGACTGTTGATAACTAGAAACATTTGGCCTGGTCGGACGAGTCTCGTGTCTACCGGATGGACGTGTACGGGTATGGAGACAACCGCATGAACCTTTGGAGCCTGCATGTCATAGGGGACTGTTCAAGATGGTGAAGGCTCTGTAATGGTGTGTGGCGTGTGCAGACGGAGTAATATGGGACCCCTGATATGTCTAGATACGACTCTGACAGGTGAAACTTACGTAAGTATCCTTTCTGAGTACCTGCGTCCATTCATGTCCATTGTGCATTCCGGCGGACTTGGGCAATTGCAGCAGGACACTGCGACACCTCAAACGTCCAGAATTGCTACAGAGTGGCTCCAGAAACACTCTTCTGGGTTTAAACACTTTCGCTGGTCACCATACTGCCAAGATATGAACATTATTGAGCATATCGAGGATGGCTTGCGACGTGCTGTTCAGAAGAGATACCCATCCCCTCGTACTCTTACGGATTTGTGGACAGCCCTTCACGATTCATGGTGTCAATTCCCTCCAGCACTACTTCGGACACTGGTCGAGTCCATGTCACGTCGTGTTGCGCTACTTCTGCATGTTCGCGGGGACCTACACTATATTAGGTAAATCTACCAGTTGCTTTGGCGCTTTAGTATATATATATATATATACACTATTAGTGTCTGTTGTATGGGACATATCCGACAGAGGACGTTCTCGTTTATGTAGAAAATTGTGTGTGTTTTGAGGCAGTTTAATTCACGGCGTGCAGATACTCGACTTTATTCATGCAATATTAAAAATGAGAGAACTTAGCGACTTCTGACCAGCTTGACACATAATTCGAGATCTCCATGGTTTTTCCTCGCTGACACACCCTTACAAACCCATTCAATCCCTTGCTGACCAGTCTTGTGTGATAGTTGGAGACAGCAAAAGGAAAGCCAAAGATTTAAATTTCACGTTCAAGTATTCGTTCGCACAGGAGAATCGTGGAAACATGCCGTTACTTCTGCATCGGACAGATTTCCCGTATGGACGACATAGTAATAAGCATCACTCACCTATCCTGCAGTTATCGTGAATGTCTCGCCCAGCACAAAGTCCGAAGTGACTGGAAACAAGCGCAGGTGTCTCCAGTATGTAAGAAGGATAAAAGAACGGTCCAACATCCCTAATTTCGGTTTGCTGCAGAATCTCTTAACATATTCTCAGTTCAAATATAATAAACTTTCTTTGGACTGAGAAGCTGATGTCCACAAATCAGCATGGTTTTAGAAAGCATCGCTCGTGAGAAACTCAGCTCGCCCTTTTCTAATATGATATACTGAGCGTAGTTTTGTTGCGTAGTTTATTAGACTGATTCTTTAAGAACATCGTAAAGTTTCATAATCGAATTCTAGCTAGAAATATGTTTTAAAAAGTTTATTTGGGGGTCTGCGTCTACCACGCCCCCTCTTTCTCTGCACTGATCCACACCTTCTCTACCCTAGAATTTATTTGTGAGTTAATTTTTCGTTGACACAATCGAAACGGACTGCAGATGAATCTAGAAGGCTGTGAGGAAGATTATCTTTTCTCGTTTCTTTGTTTACTACTTACTTTTTTTTAAAAAAAAAGTATGTGCTACAAACTTATTTCAGTTTTCAATTTTGTACATACACTCCTGGAAATTGAAATAAGAACACCGTGAATTCATTGTCCCAGGAAGGGGAAACTTTATTGACACATTCCTGGGGTCAGATACATCACATGATCACACTGACAGAACCACAGGCACATAGACACAGGCAACAGAGCATGCACAATGTCGGCACTAGTACAGTGTATATCCACCTTTCGCAGCAATGCAGGCTGCTATTCTCCCATGGAGACGATCGTAGAGATGCTGGATGTAGTCCTGTGGAACGGCTTGCCATGCCATTTCCACCTGGCGCCTCAGTTCGACCAGCGTTCGTGCTGGACGTGCAGACCGCGTGAGACGACGCTTCATCCAGTCCCAAACATGCTCAATGGGGGACAGATCCGGAGATCTTGCTGGCCAGGGTAGTTGACTTACACCTTCTAGAGCACGTTGGGTGGCACGGGATACATGCGGACGTGCATTGTCCTGTTGGAACAGCAAGTTCCCTTGCCGGTCTAGGAATGGTAGAACGATGGGTTCGATGACGGTTTGGATGTACCGTGCACTATTCAGTGTCCCCTCGACGATCACCAGTGGTGTACGGCCAGTGTAGGAGATCGCTCCCCACACCATGATGCCGGGTGTTGGCCCTGTGTGCCTCGGTCGTATGCAGTCCTGATTGTGGCGCTCACCTGCACGGCGCCAAACACGCATACGACCATCATTGGCACCAAGGCAGAAGTGACTCTCATCGCTGAAGACGACACGTCTCCATTCGTCCCTCCATTCACGCCTGTCGCGACACCACTGGAGGCGGGCTGCACGATGTTGGGGCGTGAGCGGAAGACGGCCTAACGGTGTGCGGGACCGTAGCCCAGCTTCATGGAGACTGTTGCGAATGGTCCTCGCCGATACCCCAGGAGCAACAGTGTCCCTAATTTGCTGGGAAGTGGCGGTGCGGTCCCCTACGGCACTGCGTAGGATCCTACGGTCTTGGCGTGCATCCGTGCGTCGCTGCGGTCCGGTCCCAGGTCGACGGGCACGTGCACCTTCCGCCGACCACTGGCGACAACATCGATGTACTGTGGAGACCTCACGCCCCACGTGTTGAGCAATTCGGCGGTACGTCCACCCGGCCTCCCGCATGCCCACTATACGCCCTCGCTCAAAGTCCGTCAACTGCACATACGGTTCACGTCCACGCTGTCGCGGCATGCTACCAGTGTTAAAGACTGCGATGGAGCTCCGTATGCCACGGCAAACTGGCTGACACTGACGGCGGCGGTGCACAAATGCTGCGCAGCTAGCGCCATTCGACGGCCAACACCGCGGTTCCTGGTGTGTCCGCTGTGCCGTGCGTGTGATCATTGCTTGTACAGCCCTCTCGCAGTGTCCGGAGCAAGTATGGTGGGTCTGACACACCGGTGTCAATGTGTTCTTTTTTCCATTTCCAGGAGTGTATCAACCTGTTAGTTCGAAATTGGTCGTAACAGCGGATGCACATTCGAAAATGTGAGAAACGTCGAATTTCATGTGTAAAAGGTACAGGAAATTTAAATAACACTGTTACAGATGCTGCTCCTAAGTGTGAAGAACAGTTTTCAACGAAGTCACTGAGTTCATCGAAGAAGAAAATTAGTGAAGGAATTGATGATGTTTGTACAGTGCCAAAGACGAGTTTTCAAGTGTATTTAGGTTAACTGACTTAGAAATAGTTGCCCATATGATTCATGTTTCATGTGCATGTGGTGATAGTGAGTCAAACGGCCGTAGACTGTATGGCAGTGACAGAATTCGGAAATTTTTAAATTTGATGTTCAGTTCAAAACTTCTGCTTTCCATGGCAAGATGTATGTGACGAATACAAGATTGTGTTACGCCACGAGATGCTTAGGTGTAGGTAGAGAAGACACAAATTTGATCTGTGGCTTTAAGAGCATGCCTGCAACAGTGACTAGATTCAGTGATTACAAGAGAACACTCCCCAATGCAAGGAGGATTTTAAAGCAGCTGTTGAGGTAGCTGTAGATATTAACAATGAAGGGCAAGGTGGATACTGTAAAGTGAAGAAAGATCTGTGTGTCTCTTGTGATGGAACCTTAATGAAGAGGGGCCGTTCATCACCTAACGCTGTATGACCTGCCCTTAGTGTGGACACTGGGAAATCTTAAGACTTCGAAGTAATGAGAAAATATTGCTCTCAATTTGACAAAAGAAAGAACAATGATGGCAGTGAAGAAGAAAGGCGGCAGCATGAACACAAGAAAGTCTGCAGGAAGAGGGATGGAAGAAGCTGGGATGAAACTAATATTCCAAAGATCAGTTGAACAATATGGTATTAGGTCCATGAACTATCTAGGTGATGGAGATTCCAGTGCTAAGAGAGCAATCCTTCTGGATCACAAACTAAAACTGAAAAACTGGAATGTGTGGGGCATGCTCAAAAGCGAATGGGAGGTATTCTCAGTTTGAAGAAAGAAATGAAAGGCAAGAAATCGAAGATGGAAAGCCACTGGGTGGTGCTAACAGACTAACAGACAAGGAGATTCACTCTTTACAAATATATTGTGGAAAAACTGTGAAGGGTAACTTACATAGTGCGAAAACAATGCGGCAAGCCGTGTGTGCAATATTCTTTCACAAACTGTCCACTGATGATAATCCTCAACATACCCATTGCGACATATGGTGGTGCAAATATCTTCAGGCAGAAACCAGTGGAAAGTCATACACCCACAAACATGGTTTGCCACTTGCTGTTCTAGATGTTATAAAACCACCTTCCATGTACCTAGCCAATCCTGAACTGCTGAAAAAACGTGTATGTGGGAAAACACAGCATACAAATGAGAGCTATAATCACCTTATATGGATGCATTGTCCTGAAACGGTATTTGTGTTCTCAATCGTTGTGAAGACAGTTGTGTGTGTTGCCTGCACTGAAAATACAAGCATCGATGAAGCGCGACTTGACAAATCTCATGCAGCAGAGGAAAAAGTGTAAATGTTGGCTAGGCAAAGGAGACAGGGGAAGAGATTACTCCAGTAAGACGGGGAAGAGAATAAAGGTTAACGATAGGGACAGCATTAGCCACTAGAGGTGTAGCAATATTATCAAAAATTGAAAGCAAAACTTTAAATGCGAACTGCCGTAAATAGACTTTTTTTAGCTACAGTGTACCTTTTCTCGGGAACTATAAAAGCTAACAACGTGAAATTTGGCGTAGTTCTTAAGAATTGCTTAATAATCCTGTGCGGCACTTTTCCGTTATCTTTTCTCTGAGAACAGTTCTCCTCTTAGATTTGAAATAAACAGAGCAGTCCCAGGTAACACATAACTGAAAAATTAATTTCAAAGCAACAAAAATCTGTTCGACACGTTTTAACCTCTTGTGCAGATGTAAACTGTGAAATTACAGTTTTGTTGCTTGATTAGTTTACGAGAAAAGCTACATTATAGAAACAATGGTAATTAAAAAATTCAAATCCTTGTAAAATGTATATCGATGCGGATTCTCAAAGTTGCACAGAATATCAAGCATTGTGTTGTACATAATAGTCTCAAGTTTTAGTATTTTAGCTGTAATATTTGTGGATATATATACTTGTAAGTGCAAGAATGCATTTTGCCCTACATCTGTCCTTAAGTGCTTAACCTATTCGCAACACACTCTGTAGGCAGTATCACTGACCGTGCCTGCACTGCTGTAAGACACACGTTTAGGAAATATGAGGTCATACACATTTAGATGCATGAATAGCTAGATTATTCGTTAAATGGAGCGTAAATACCCCAGTCTATGCTCATTCAGAGTTTCATAATGGGAGCACTTAGCGACTTCCAGAAATCTTTAAGAATAATGACGAACCTTTTCTTAACTACTTCTCGTTTACATGCTAACCGCCAAATACTTAACACATTAATTCATTCTCAATCGGATCTTTGAAGCCGTCTTATGCATGGGAAGGCGACGTTTTGAAGAATCGGGGTCTCCTAGTTCCGAAATAGTCGAGTAGTGAATGTTCTGTCTTCGCGCCATCACGGAACACCAAAATATCAGCAGTGCAACGACCGCGGTTATGATGCAGAAACAGGAAACGACAGAAGCGTGGCACTGAACTTCGAATACCAGAAATATGATGCGGAAATCCGTACTATAGCTTTTCTAAATAAGAGTACTAGGTGATAACGTTTTTCATTTATACTTGACGGGTGGGTCTGGTAATCTGCTGGTGGAGTGTGTGTATTTGCAAAACCTAATATTGCAATTTCGACAGTGTGACATACTCTGAATTGAACGTAAATATGTTTCTCGTATTATGTTTAATTTTTCGTGTTATCCGTAATCTTGGCTATGGTAAATATTCCACATTTGTTTTTGTTTCGTATGAAATATAAACTGGTTTCGCCACACAGTATTCCGTGGACTCATGTCTATTCGTTACCGCTTACGAATCCGCGCGTGAACCGCTCGATTTCAATGCAGAGTAAGTATATTGCTCGTATTCTACGTTATTTTTGTTGCCATCCGTTTTTGGTACTCTCACATGTAATGGAGGCTACCGAAATTTTCATTGACTGTTAAAGCGTACTGTTTGTAGTACCTGTTGACAACGTGTGGAAGCATGTGCGTAACTAGCGTCGCTTTTTTATCATTTTCAAGGAAGAATGCTGTAGACTCCGTGAATACAAAACATAGGGCCAACTCATCTACATCAACATCTATATTCTGTAAGACATGGTGAACAGCATGGCAGTCAGTGGCAAAGATTAACACCATTCAGCGCAGAATTGCACACTCATTCCGTGGCAAGATGTAATGAAGTTGAATACCAGTACTGTCAAAATCTGTGAAACGGACGCTAACAAAAATAACCTGGAATAGGAGCAACGTACTTACAATGCATTTAAATTTATTTATTTATTCTTTGCCCATGGACTCCAGCTGAAATCCAGCTGAGAGTATTGGGTGTGTCATACAATAGCCTATTAACATCAAATTTGATTTCATTATATATAAATGAAACAAATAATTAAACAGAAATAGTCCATAATCATACAAAGGTTTTACATGTTTCACATTATATGTACACACAAATCCAAACAACATACAGAAATGATAATTTTTAAAGGTACATTTCAGTAATGATATATTTCAACACCATCTTAGTATTCACTCAAACTGTATATACGTTTATCTGTGAGATATAGTTTCAAATGATTTTTAAAGCATTTTGGATCTCTTTCTTTTTTAATGATTTTGGGGAGTTTATTAAAAAACCTTTTGCCTGCATCTTCTGGGGCAGTCATAGACAGTTTTAGATTTCTGTTTATCATGTAGTAATTTTCATTTCCTCTTGTACCGTGTTTGTGTACATCTTTATTTAGGAGGTGTTTATCACTTGACCTTACCGCCATTATGCTTTGGTATATGTACAGTGAATATACTGTCATAATATTATAGTGTACAAAAGTTTGCCTACAGGTCTGTCTTGGTGGTATTTTTGCAATGCATCTCACTGCCCTTTTCTGAATTGTGAATATTCTTTTTAGGTAGCCAGCTTGTGCATTTCCCCATATATGAACTGAATAAGACAAATGTGGGAAGACAAGTCCATAATACATTGATCTGAGGACTTTATAATCCACAGTCTTAGCTGTTTTATGCATGATGAAGATCTGTTTCTTTATCTTTTTACACAGTGCATCTATGTGCTCCCCCCACGCCAAATGTTTGTCTATTATAGTACCTAGAAAATTTGTGCTGGTTACTTCTTTAATAGTCTTTCCATTTATATTAACATTTATATTATAATTTTCACTATGCTTAGTATGAAATACTACATTCATTGTTTTAGACTGATTCATAAACAAGTTGTTTTGTGTTAAATATTTATTTGCATTTTCAATAGGAGTGCTTCCTTCTCAAGCAGAGATTCTTAAGCAATAAACATGGAGGTAAAAAGAAGGGGAGTTTTCACTACGTCACGAATTTGAAGCCGACGTCCGCTATCTTATGTACTCGAAAACATTGTCTTCACCGCATTTATACCCCCATGGTTCACCGCGGTGATACTTACCGGTGATGTCACTATGACACGTCCGTGCCCAGTTTCGACCGCTTGGGATGTGTATCGACTTTTGCGGTCGGATCCCTAACAGCATCTGGTGCTTTGGTTGTGTGGAAACGTAGTTGTTTCATCGAAAAAATGCCAGCTTACGTCGTTTAGGGTTTCATTCGAAAGTGAATCCGTTCAAGCAATACTTTCCTTTGCATACGTAAATTATGGCTGCGCTGTTAACTTTTATTCATTCCTCTATTTTTCGTTGCCTTCCTAATCGCAAACGCTCGCCAATCAGAGCCACACTGCATCCGCAAGACACACGGCTACGTGACCGCGCTAATTGCTGGCGCAGTATCCCATGCCCTGAATTTCTACCGCCGATAATTATTCATTGTTTTCATTTCCTCTCTCTTCACAAAAGATTCCGGCTAGAACATCCGGTTGCCTCCTATCTGAAGAGGGCTTTGGCGCGAAACTTTGTGAACACACTCTTCGTCGTGCCTGCCTGCTGCTCACGAGTATTCGCTTCAAAACATCCCGCATTGCCACCTGCGCCGCCCCCGCCAGTCAGCCCGCATTCTATTCGTTCGTTTCTTTCGTCAGTCGACTCCACTGAATCGACTTATCGAGTAGTTGCACGTCCGCGTCATCGTATTTTATATGTTTCTGCCTGGCACATAGATAGCTAACACATACCTACGAGAAAAGTCGCGAATATTCTACTGTTTCCTTGTACAGAAAACCTTCGATACATAGCGTTATAAATACGGACTATTCGCGGAATACGTAGTTTACATTCGGAAGCAGAAATATTAAGGCTGAAGAATGAATAGTCTTAGCAAGAGCAAGTGTGAAGGTAAGTCCAAAGTGAGAGTCATCAGTTGATTGTGAAGTATTAATAACGGTAATTCATGGTAATCTCTCAGTAAAAATATTGTTACGAGATTCTTTACAATATTTTTACTAATAACATAACAATTTTCTGCAGTGAACACATGGTGTCAGACCTAGGACAGACAGACAACGCTTGTATAACAGTCACGATCATTAAGGGCGTTTGTGCTCGTTCGCTTGTATTGAAGAATCTCTCCCATTAGTCTCTTTTCAATCACAAAGAGTAATTCTTCTTCAAAGAACGGTAGTTCAGTTAAATACTGATTCAATTTATGTGCCACGAGTTAGATATGGGAAACTATTGATGCGTGTACCTCCGGTAACACAGTGTTGGAGAGCAAACGGCTGCCAAATGCAATACTCGCCTTCTATAATTGGGAGTTTGTCATCACTCTGTTTACACTGAGTGACGACATGACCATAACTTATCCAGTCAGAAAAATCTTACAAGACCCTAGCTTGGACATTGCGATGGTAAAATCAAAATTAGATTCGACGCTCAAGGTGTACGGCGGCACGAGAGCTAATGCTAATAGCCGCTTTGCTCATATTGTTGAAGAGGCGAAGGCAGTTATGGAAGAATTAGACGTGGAGATGAGTCTTCCTCGTCTTACAGGCAGAGAAAGACACAGGGAAAACTGCGATCATAATGCTGGTGCTGTGACATATTGGAAAAGAACTGTTTTTATTCCAGCACTGGACCATGTTACGACTGACATGAGAGAACGTTTTGCTTAAGAAAATATTTATCATTAAAATTCATCATACTTTTGCCCTCACAACTACTGAAACATGACGGTGATGATGTGGGACATAAATTGAATCAGTGCCTAACTGAACTACCATTCTTTGAAGAAGAATAACTCTTTGTGATTGAAAAGAGACTAAAGGGAGAGATTCTTCAATATCAGCAAACGAGCATAAACGCCCTTAATGATCGTGACTCTGTTATACAAGCGTTGTCTGTCTGTCCTAGATCTGACCATCCTGCTTTGCACACGCTGTAGGAAATATTTGCTTGTCTACCTGCCTGCATCTCTTGCTGCAGTAGAAAGAAGTTTTTCAACATTGCGACGTACAAAGACATGGCTGAGGCCGACAATGAACGAGGGTCTACTTAATGACTTAACTCTGTTGAACACACACACTGACATTGATTGTCCTATTGACGACGTAATTAACCAATTTGCCAGAAAGAGTAGGCGCATAGAATTCTCTATTTAAGAAAGATAACCACAATTGTAACTTTTTTATATCATAAGATGGCATTGTCTTGTATTGTGTATAATCAGTTTAAATAAAACTTTCTTAAACTTTGCACTTGACTTTATTATTTCTTATTACAGTAAAAGTAAAGGTAGCTCAAGATATCTTTAGCGCCCCCTCCTTGGGTTTTTCTGTGTCCGCCACTGCTTCAGAATATAGTTATTCCCTCATGAAATTTGTTGTAAATAATCCGCAGCACTTCAAGGAACAACGATGTACGTAATTACAAAACATTAACAATACATTCACTACGCCACATTAAGTTTGTCTGTAGCACAGACAAAAGGGTTCACAATGGTGCACGAAGTGTTTTGATCACTTACATAGTATTTTATTTATTTATATAGTGATATAAAATGCCTGACAGATAGCAAACTAAAATTTGAAACTAAACTGAAAACGTTTCTCTTTTGCAACTCCTCCTATTCCGCACAAGACTTTTATTGCAACGAGGGGTAGGGATTACTAACATCCGTCTTTAATTAAAAAACAAAAATCTTAAACGATCAGCATGTAGGCATATTTAAAAAAATATTCGAATATAAAATGATTCGTTCGACATCATCATGATTTACCGCGCAAATGATACATGGAACATGAAACAAACTAACAAGTAACTAATTAACTTGCAAACAAACTAACTATTGCCGAATGGTACAGACATATACTCTGAAAAGCTCAAAACGTTCAAAAGTAAACTAGAGTAGATGATCGAAGTAGACGCAGATTATAATTGTGATATGTTCGGTTATTCCTGGAAAATTGACTGTCTTACTGGTGAGAAATATTCCGGAAAAATAAACAAACGGGCTACTGTTGTAAAGGGAGGTCTATATATTACACGTATTGGGTTATCATTAGTTAAAAAATGACATGCATGTTAAAGCAAAATATGCACTTTACGGGGCCTAAGCGTTTGACTCCTTAATCACATTTACAGTAAGGCACACCGCTGGAACATGCTTATAAATTATACCGCTTTTCACCTTAGCCACAGTGAATGACCCATCATAGGTAAGATTTCTAAGTGAGAAGATGTGTAAACTACAGTGGAACTAGTGCGCTGACGTTATAATAAAACAAGAACTTTTCCGCATGGAGGAGCACCTCTATGTTGTTCTGTTTCTGTGACATTTCAACAATCTTTCAATTCATTGACGTGCACAAGACAAGACAGAACAGCACGCCTTACACTTTCCGTCAGTGCACACGTTTATGGGCTAACAAAGAACACGCAGGAAAGTTTTTCGCAAACGTGGACATCAAAAATGTTGTGCATACGAGTTGAAAGCTGAAAATGTAACGTACAAGATGCCGTACCAGTAAGAGAACAAGCACTGGTTTCGGAGTTCCAGCTTCATTTGCTATCGGCACAAATACAGTAAAAGTAGAATTAAATGGATTACTAAAGCGTAGTTTGCACATGACTTCCTTCTCTTCTTGGTTATTCGAAATGTACCAACAAAAAATAAGCTGCTTTAACAAGGCCAATTGGGCCATATTATTGGTGCAAATACACATTTAAGAATTGTAGTATTTAAAACAGTTGTTGCGCATACAAGACAGAAACAATGAACAAGAAGCAATCGTAAACAGTAGTCTGCTAATATGTTGGTCTATTTAAGATGGTGGCAGGCCCTGCCTACTCTTGCTTCCTGTCGCAGGTTCGAATCCTGCCTCGGGCATGGATGTGTGTGATGTTCTTAGGTTAGTTAAGTTTAAGTAGTTCTAAGTTCTAGTGGACTGATGACCTCAGAAGTTAAGTCCCATAGTGCTCAGAGCCATTTGAACCATATGAACTCTTGCTTCAAAACAACGTATTGCATGAGTCTCCATTCTTTCTTTTTTTTTTTCTCTCTCTCTCTCCTTGGCAATAACAGATTCACTTAAGTCCGCAGATCACCACGCAACGAAAGCTGCTTTTGTTTTATATGAAACAAAAATACATTTGAATCATTTACCCCATCAAATACTACGGATGCGAGTAACATACTTACAACGCAATTCAATGAGTGCAATGCATACGACAAGTCGTAATCTGGAGCACACTGTGATGAAATCTGTGGTGTCACCGCCAGACACCACACTTGCTAGGTGGTAGCTTTAAATCGGCCGCGGTCCATTAGTACATGTCGGATCCGCGTGTCGCCACTGTCAGGATCGCAGACCGAGCGCCACCACAAGGCGGGTCTCGAGAGACGTACTAGCACTCGCCCCAGTTGTACGACGACATTGCTAGAGACTACACTGATCGAAGCCTTTCTCTCATTTGCCGAGAGACATTTAGAATAGCCTTCAGCTAAGTTAATGGCTACGACCTAGCAAGGCGCCATTTGTACCATTGCATGTATCTCAAGATAGTCTCACTTGTATCATCAAGAATGCTGTATACCAAAGGACGATATAAAAGTTAAGTGTTCTAGTAGCTACGTTCTTTTCTTTATTGCATTCATTACGAATCCTGTTCCAGACTTCGCGCCAGTCGGCGTGTGTGTACGTGTGCCCTTTCGGCTACCCGTCACTGTGGACTGGCTGCCCTGTCAGTCCACTACAAAATCAACTTCTGTTAAAGCTACAGAACGAAAACAAACATGGAAGACTAAAAACTAGCCTTCAAGGAAGGAAGATGGAGTGATTAGAGAGCCTGTGTAGGGAGAGAGTGGCCAACCGGCCATTTTTCTGCCAAACTGCGGGCGGGGCTTTTGAATGGCCAGTAGTGGAGCACGTACTCACCGAATCAAAAGCACAAGACAATACGGCGAAATCATTCGTTAAATGCCTTTGTTTATAAGAATAATGTGTTATAATAATTTTCACACAGCCAATTTACAGGTCCGTTTTCAAATTTAACTATGTATATTGCAAGTTGTTTTATGCGTAGTAAAAAGCAAAAACGACTTACTTCGCATAGATAAGAGTACTTGGTTGTTTTCCACAAGGCTCCTGTTTGATTTATGTCAGCCCTGTTGACTGCGACTGTCCACTGCTTTCGTCTTTCTTCACTGCGTGGAAATGCTAACATGCGAAATCCACCTTCGCCTCTATTGGAACAACCAAATGAAGCACAACCTGGCATCGTTTACGAACATCTGCAGAACGAATTACAGATGTCAAAAACAATACTGTACAATTACTAATGTGCTTACTTCAAACATGTAGGCCTAACGACTTCATCGCAAAACGCTTCATTATTTGAACTCGTATTTAAGATCGCAAACGCTAATTACGTACTAAAAACGATATACAAGTAAATCGAACATGCATGCACAACGCATAACAAGTATCTCAATAATTCAAATACCTTTTAATCGTTTCCAAAAGTCCTCTGAACTTCATCTCAAAAGCACGGCGAACATAGGAAGCGCGAGAGATGTTTGGCGCCATTTTTCTGCCAAAGCTAATCACCAATCACGGGCAACTTCACTTATGGCCACTCTCTCTGTATACAGGCTCTCTACGAGTGATAAACTTGCACCGCTCCACGTGGCGTGGCAGCGAACCAATGGCGTGCTACCAGAAGTCCCCCCCCCCCCCCCCCCCCTTGCGCGTCACTGTTGAGAAGGCGTTGCTACAGCTGTCGCTGTAGTTCGGTTGCCTTCGGTACTGTTCGATGTTCTCCGGCAGCTGTCGTGTAGTGGCGCGCACAGCCAATCAGCTGCTGCAGCCAATGAATGTATTCGTAACCAGGCACGCAGTCGGCGGTCACAGTCTAGCCACGCGCCCCATTCGAATGAACCGCGGCCTGCAGACACAAACAGCGAATTTCGGGCGGCTTCGGCAAACATCGGGTCTCATTCGGCCTGCCGGCCGCCTGACTGGCTAGCGCGGGGGTGCAAAACGCAATTCTAACTTATCTGAAATATTCCGTGATTATAAAAAGAACTATATGGGCATATCGGTTTGTAGTCCTCGCAATACGCAAAGCACTGCCGCAATTGTCCGTCTTAGCAGTGGAACTCAATTTGCCCTTATCAACGACATTCTAAAACATTTCTTAAAAAGTTCTTTGATCGCGAAGGATAACACTTAGACACTAAAACAGCAGAAAACTGGCTTTTGCAAAATCATTTAGACTGTGTAATCACGCATAATATGTTATGTAAGAGGTTGCACGAGTTAAGAGAACGGATCTAGACATACCAATGAAGAACAAAGATAAAGCAAGGCACAATTCGGAACACGAACATCAAACCAAATCTCCCTCACATCCATTCTGAAAACGCAAAAATTTTCGAAGATACATGTTGCACAGCATAATAACATCGGCACGACGCCTCTGTTATAACTACTAAATTTTTACGAAAGTGTGACATTACAGATTATACAACAAGTCTTCAATGTTTGCGTGTCAAATGTGGCAAGTTATAATTATTCGCCGTTGTTAATGGAAGCAAACAGCTGCTACTAATTTTTGGTGGTGTTCACCATTCGTGCGATCGAAACGGGAGACAATGTAAAATGTCGTAGATTGACGCAAATACTCGGATACTTCGGGAATCGCATTAGCTACCGAAAGCAACTTCTAGTGTAGTACGTTCCAGGAAAGCTTACCTTTCGTTGGGAGGTGTCTATGTCGGCGAAGCAGCGACAGGACAGCAGAAGCGGAGAACAAGGACCCGGCTTCGAATCTTCGAACCGCATACACCGAACACAAACCGTTAACTGAGGCGCCCCGGAAACGTGATTCGGGGTCGCGTGACGTCACAGTTGCTGCCTGAATGAAACACTCGCAACTTTCATGAGTCTGAACACACACACAGACACACACACACACACAGATACACACACCACACACACACACACACCAATTTATCGACCAATTTTGTGTCAGCCTACTCAAGAGCCGACCGACTGCACTCATCCATTACAGCGCTGCCCTGTTGTGATATGTTTATGTTAAAATCATTGTGTTTACGTTCCGCGAGATCCCGACTGGTTTTACACGGAAACAAAAACGGGGGTTTGCTTTGGCCGTTTAAGAGGTAACAAGGCCAAAAACGCTGAGGGAAAGCTGTGGACAAAGAAGTGGCTGCCACAAGGAAAGAAATCCACCCATGTTCTGTTGTTTAAGGGGCTGGGAGCCGGTGATTGACTTGATTATCTTAGAATGGATGAATCACTAATTTCGGAGCTGCTGAACATCATCATGCAATTTTTAATGAAAAAGAATACATAGCAGAGGCTGTTGGCTACATTACGATTTGTGAAGCCAGTGGCAGAAGTTAAAGAGGGCCTCAAATTAAATGCTGTTGTATCACAACATCTATTAACTGTCCGTCTCCGTAGCGTAGCGGTAGCGTTAACGCCTACCACGCACGGGTCCCGGGTTCGATTTCCGGTAGGGGACTGGGTGTTGTGTGTCCTTCATCATCATTTTCAACATCGTTGACTCGCAAGTCGCCAATGCGGCGTCACCTACAAAAGGACTTGCAATACGGTGGCGGCGGCCGACCTCCCCCCCTCCGAATGGGGCCTCCCACCCAACAATGCCATACTATCATTTTATTTCATCTGTTAATTAAAACGATTCTTGAAACCTGCAGCCGGCCGGAGTGGCCGTGCGGTTCTAGGCGCTACAGTCTGGAGCCGAGCGACTGCTACGGTCGCAGGTTCGAATCCTGCCGCGGGCATGGATGTGTGTGATGTCCTTAGGTTAGTTAGGTTTAACTAGTTCTAAGTTCTAGGCGACTGATGACCTCAGAAGTTAAGTCGCATAGTGCTCAGAGCCATTTGAACCATTTGAAACCTGCAACGTGATTTTTATTTGACTGAGGAAATGCATCATGGTAAAGCAAACCATATAAAACAACAGATGTTCATGTTAATGTTATTAATTTACCTATGTACGTAGCATAAAAGATGATATGTAAGTTGAAGGAGAAAGATTACACATAGTGGTGGCGCATCTAATAAATACAACAACAGATAAACAAGAAATGAAGTGTTTAGCAGCAGTTAGAACTGCACATTTCATAGGAAAAGGCTTGGATACAGGCTGGACTTAAAACAATGACGCAAGTATGTTTTATGAATTAACGTCCACTGAATGTCGACACTGTGGTTTTTAGATTTTATTTCCGATACGTATAGGAAATAAAATCTGAAAACAGAAATACAGAAGGTCGACGGACCTTTAATTCTCTCCATGTGCCACACGAAACCATTATGGATTTCTATTTGCCTATTTTTTTAATGCTATAAAATGTTTTATTGCTCACATTGGCCTGATAGGTATTTTCCTTTTTTATTGCATACTGACGGTACCGAGTGTGGGGAGAGGCATCAAGGGATCACCAATTTGGTACTGGAGGGCAGCGTGGAGGGTAACAATCGTAGAGGGAGACCAAGAGATGAATACACTAAGCAGATTCAGAAGGATGTAGGTTGCAGTAGGTACTGGGAGATGAAGAGGGTTGCACAGGATAGAGTAGCATGGAGAGCTGCATCAAACCAGTCTCTAGACTGAAGACCACAACAACAACACAACAACAGTACCGAGTAACAGTATCAGAAGTTATACATGATTGATGGACAATTCATACAGTAAACAGTTTTTAACACACTTTCAATTTTCGTCACCGCATCGGTACCCGGGCGCCAGCTTAGACAACACACTGGACGCTCGTTGCGTATGTTGTCAGCTGCTATGTTGGTGACAAACACATGTGATCTAGTCAGCTTTTGTCACCAGAGGGCCCCTGGATAAACGTCTAAGGCGCATTGTCTGTTGCTCGACGTAGGCCGACAAGAACATATCTCAATCAGTAAAGTGATGGCTGTTCGTGATTTTAACACAGATTCATCATAATTGACGGTTTTTTTATCAATCGAAGAGGGCTGCACGGTTTGCCTAGCCATGCAAGCAGTTGCTCTGCGGTATTTTGTAACTACTGGCCACACCATATGACACAGCATTTGTACAGACCAGAAGATGCAACTTAGGAGTTGCGAAACGGCGTGAGTGTGTCTGTAACTGACATGAATAAATAAAGCTACAGCGGACTATTGGACTTTTCATTCGGTTTTATATTCAATAATTTTAACACCTGTATTAAAAAAACTGTTTACTGTATAGATAGTCAATCAATCGCATATAACTATCGTAGCTGTGGGTGCCACAGTTTTAAAATTATCTGTAATATCAGAAGGTGGCAATCTAGCCTAAAGTGTGCGTGGACACAGTACCCGTACTGTGAGTGGTATGTTATCATTATTTAATGTTCACTACCTTAAAATTTTGTTAAGGTCAGTTTAACCTAACGCACTTTTCTGTTTCCCTTTATCTTATCAGATCTGAAGATGGTTCTAAACTAGCAATCAGTTGCTCCTATGAAACACAACTAGCTCTTTATTCACATGAACAGTTGAGTGCTATTGACAAGGGATTTCAGATCGATTCCGTATTTCTGGATTTCCGGAAGGCTTTTGACACTGTACCACACAAGCAGCTTACGGAATATCGTCTAAGCTATCTGACTGGATCTGTGATTTCCTGTCAGAGAGGTCACAGTTAGTAGTAATTGACGGAAAGTCATCGAGTAAAACAGAAGTGATTTCTGGCATTCCCCAGGGTAACGTTATAGGGCCTTTGCTGTTCCTTATCTATATAAACCAATTTGCAGACAATCTGAGCAGCCATCTTCGGTTGTTTGCAGATGACGCTGTCGTTTATCGACTAATAAAGTCATCGGAAGATCAAAACAAACTGCAAAACGATTTAGAAAAAATATCTGATGGTGCGAAAAGTGGCAGTTGAGCCTGAATAACGAAAAGTGTGAGGTCATTCACGTGAGTGCTAAAAGGAACTCGATAAATTCCGGTTACACGATAAACCAGTCTAATAAAAAAGCCGTAAATTCAACTAAATACCTAGGTATTACAATTACGAAGAACTTAAATTGGTAGGAACAAATAGAAAATGTTGTGGGAAGGCTAACCAAAGACTGCGTTTTATTGGCAGGAGACTTAGAAAATGTAACAGACCTACTAAGGAGACTGCCTATACTACGTTTGTCCGTCCTCTTTTAGAATTCTGCTGCGTGGTGTGGGATCCTTACCAGATAGGACTGACGGAGTATATCGAAAAAGTTCAAAGAAAGACAGAACGTTTTGTATTATCGCGAAATATGGGAGAGAGTGTCACATAAATGATACAGGATTTGGGCTGGAAATCGTTAAAAGAAAGGCGTTTTTCGTTGCGACTGAATCTTCTCACGAAATTCCAACCACCAACTTTCTCCTCCGAATGCGAAAATATTTTGTTGACACCGACCTACATAGGGAGGAACGATCATCATGATAAAATAAGGGAAATCAGAGCTCGTACGGAAAGATATAGGTGGTCATTCTTTCCTCGCGCTATACGAGATTGGAAAAATAGAGAATTGTGAAGGTGGTTCGATGAACCCCCTGCCAGACACTTTGATCTGATTTGCAGAGTATCCATGTAGATGTAGATGTATATTACATGTTTTTTTGCGATCAAGACAAAAGATTTTATGAAATTTAGATTTTCTAAAAGTACATATATTTTTAACACATGGACGGATCACAGTGATGTTCGCAGACGGCAGCGATCGATCCCAGGCAGTCCGCTAAATCTTCCATTGGTGGCCGATTAAAAGTATCCGCACACCTACGGGCGGACGTTAATACGGGTTGTGTCCATCTTGATCGCCTTCATGACGGCTTGAATTCTGCTGGGGATACTTTCAATGACGTGTCTGAATGGGGGCCTGAGGAGAGTCAACCTTCTAACTCATCCCGAAGGTGTTGCATTGGGTTGAGATCGGGACTCCGGGAAGGCCGGTCGATTTCAGGAGCGGTTGTCCGCAAATCACTGTCTGGCACAGGCTGCTTCGTGACACATTTAACGCTTTCTAAAGCTTGCAGAACACCCGTATAGCGCACAACCACGTCCTCCGTACTCCACAGTTGGCACTACACATGATGTCACAAGTGACAAATCAGAAAAAAATGTCCGGTACCGCCTTTCTGCCACACATTTCCAGACTGAAGGCGTAAAGACTATTTTCAAACCGACAACGAAGATCAAAGAGTGTCTTAGATCGTCAAAAGAGAAATGGGACCCACTTGCAATGTCGGGAATACATCGCATATCATGCGTATGCGGAAAAGTTTATGTCGGAATGACTTGACGATCAATCAACACCAGGATGAAAGAACATAAGCGACACTGCAGGCTGGGGCAGGTGGAGAAATCGGCCGTGGCAGAGCACGCACTGGGTGAGTCGGACCACCTAGTAAAATTCACCGACACGGAAGTTCTGGCTGCAGAGGACAGCTTATTAAAGCCGCTTGTTCAGAAAAGCTGTAGAAATACAAAATCACATGAATAGCTTCAATAAGAAACAAGAAAGCCTCAGGGTAAACGGATCCTGGCTTCCCTTACTGCAGCGAACGACCCTCGCAGGTAGCAAGAGGAGAACCGCACCGGAAATGACCTTGGAGAAGCCCTCGGACGGTGGCGTGCCAGGCACATACAGCCTGCGACCGCGAGCTCGGCCCCAGTTCACCACCGGCAGTGGAGGGTGAAGCTTTGACAATCCCAGCCACTCGTGCTGGCGAAACGTCAGTAAAATCATTAGATGAACGTAGGCCGACGAACCCGAGTCAGAAGCCAACGGGCAGTTTGTCGGCAAGTGGCCACGAAAGCCTGTAATGACGCAGAGAGATTCAATACTTTAAAGTCTGCACCAAAGATTAAATTGAGAGGAATGTAGTATATAATCTCTGCAATATTCATATTGGATTCTCTTTTGTTTTATACTCCAAGAAGGAGTTAAGATACACTTTCGATTGTTACGTTGTAGCGGATGGACGTAATTTTTGGTGTGTGCTCAAAGGCAGCCATCTTGTTAGTATTTATGGTTTACGCGACGAGCAGAGCAAAGTGACGTAGCGTTGTATTCCTTTGTTTCCACCGTCTTCGTGAAGTGAACTGAATGCCGACTTAGGAAGAAACAGGCGGGCAACAAAGACTAGAACATAGATGGCGACTAATGAATTAATATTGTGGCAGAAGGACTAATTCTAAGTCTAAGGTGAGAATTCTGATTAAATCAAAAATTACGTAGAATTCAAAAATGTTATTAATCGGAATTGCAAATTATATTACAGGCAAATTTCACGCAACACTAAATTTGTCCGCATTCAAGCCGATCAATACAGTCCGTAAAAAAGACTTTCAAAAATTCTGAAGTCCGATATCCATAATTTTTTCTCATTTCAAAAAGTCAATAATTTTTTTATTTATTTCGCCACAAGCCTTAACAATTTTGTAACCTCAAATTGGACTACAAAAACCGCCTAAGTTACAGCGCATGCGCTAAAATCGGCAATGAATGTTTGTTACACACACCTTGCTCTTCGGCTAGCAATTTGCAGAAATAACAATGAGTAAATTTTACCTCAAAGTTTGGTGAATTTTAATACTGTAAAATAAATAATTAAATCTTTTTGTTTGTCTAGCCTTCTTACTACGAGATTACTGCACTTGTAAGCGTTAAAAGTTTATATCGAATTTTAAACATAATTGCAGTATTGCGTAATGTTTACAATAGCCATTTTTCTCTCATTCCTCTTACGGGAAACTTCGTATTAATAATGCTAACGAAATAAAAAATTAATCCCACAATCCCAAGAGTACCATGATACACTCCTGGAAATGGAAAAAAGAACACATTGACACCGGTGTGTCAGACCCACCATACTTGCTCCGGACACTGCGAGAGGGCTGTACAAGCAATGATCACACGCACGGCACAGCGGACACACCAGGAACCGCGGTGTTGGCCGTCGAATGGCGCTAGCTGCGCAGCATTTGTGCACTGCCGCCGTCAGTGTCAGCCAGTTTGCCGTGGCATACGGAGCTCCATCGCAGTCTTTAACACTGGTAGCATGCCGCGACAGCGTGGACGTGAACCGTATGTGCAGTTGACGGACATTGAGCGAGGGCGTATAGTGGGCATGCGGGAGGCCGGGTGGACGTACCGCCGAATTGCTCAACACGTGGGGCGTGAGGTCTCCACAGTACATCGATGTTGTCGCCAGTGGTCGGCGGAAGGTGCACGTGCCCGTCGACCTGGGACCGGACCGCAGCGACGCACGGATGCACGCCAAGACCGTAGGATCCTACGCAGTGCCGTAGGGGACCGCACCGCCACTTCCCAGCAAATTAGGGACACTGTTGCTCCTGGGGTATCGGCGAGGACCATTCGCAACGGTCTCCATGAAGCTGGGCTACGGTCCCGCACACCGTTAGGCCGTCTTCCGCTCACGCCCCAACATCGTGCAGCCCGCCTCCAGTGGTGTCGCGACAGGCGTGAATGGAGGGACGAATGGAGACGTGTCGTCTTCAGCGATGAGAGTCGCTTCTGCCTTGGTGCCAATGATGGTCGTATGCGTGTTTGGCGCCGTGCAGGTGAGCGCCACAATCAGGACTGCATACGACCGAGGCACACAGGGCCAACACCCGGCATCATGGTGTGGGGAGCGATCTCCTACACTGGCCGTACACCACTGGTGATCGTCGAGGGGACACTGAATAGTGCACGGTACATCCAAACCGTCATCGAACCCATCGTTCTACCATTCCTAGACCGGCAAGGGAACTTGCTGTTCCAACAGGACAATGCACGTCCGCATGTATCCCGTGCCACCCAACGTGCTCTAGAAGGTGTACGTCAACTACCCTGGCCAGCAAGATCTCCGGATCTGTCCCCCATTGAGCATGTTTGGGACTGGATGAAGCGTCGTCTCACGCGGTCTGCACGTCCAGCACGAACGCTGGTCCAACTGAGGCGCCAGGTGGAAATGGCATGGCAAGCCGTTCCACAGGACTACATCCAGCATCTCTACGATCGTCTCTATGGGAGAATAGCAGCCTGCATTGCTGCGAAAGGTGGATATACACTGTACTAGTGCCGACATTGTGCATGCTCTGTTGCCTGTGTGTATGTGCCTGTGGTTCTGTCAGTGTGATCATGTGATGTATCTGACCCCAGGAATGTGTCAATAAAGTTTCCCCTTCCTGGGACAATGAATTCACGGTGTTCTTATTTCAATTTCCAGGAGTGTATAATAAAGCACAAACATCAAAGAGCTTCTCAACAGTTATAGTACGGCTGTAATTTAATCATTGGAAGTTCAACAAACACCTCTATCGGGTCATCCCAAGTTCAACGTCTCTATTCATTAGTGGAGAGGAAGAATGTTCAAACCGGATACTGCTACAGTGTCCTTTAAACACATACGAAATAAGTGATCTTTGGGCTCTTGGGCATCAGTTCCCAAGCTACCTCCAAACCTTGTGATCATCCGACAATAGCAGCATGCACTGACCAACCAAACCGTTGTGACCACCGCCCACCGCGACAATGGATGCCACCTGGTGGTGGTGTGAGCACGTAACGCGGTACCAGAAGGATGTGAGCGGAGCAGACACGGAAGATAATGTGATGCAAATGGGAAAATCCACTGAGGTAGCGACATTATTATTATGCAGAGCCTGAGAACGAATATCTCTAATATTTCTTTGCCCCGCTGACAAACTGAAATTATGCGAAATGAAAGCAGCTGTCAGAAGGACAATGAGAGATTCTTTTAACGAATTTGAAAGCAATATTTTATCTGCAGATTCTAAAAATAATGTCAAAAAATTTTGGTCGTACGTAAAATCTATGAACGCTACAAATAATGCAATACCTTCTTTTGCTAACAGTACGGTTATTGTAACTGATGATGACAAACAGAAGTCCGAAATTCTAAACCTACCTTTCAAAAACTCGAATACGGTAGAGAACTGCAGCACCATTCCCCCTTTCAATCATCGAACAAACGCAAGGATGGCGGATACAGTGTTTAGTGTATCTGGGGTTGTAAAACAGTTAAGATCCTTAGACGCCAGGAAGGCATCTGACCCAGACTGTATCCCCGCAAGATTTTCTGTTGACTGTGGTACAAATATAGCAACATTCTTTTCCATCATCTATCAGAGATAATTGGAACAACCGGCAGCTGTGACCGAGCGGTTCTAGGCGCTTCAGTGTGGAACCGCGCGACCGCTACGGTCGCAGGTTCGAATCCTGCCTCGGGCATGGATGTGTGTGATGACCTTAGGTTATTTAGGTTTAAGTAGTTCTAAGTTCTAGGGGACTGATGACCTCAGATGTTGTCCCATACTGCTCAAGGCCATTTGAACCATTTTCATTGGAACAATGGAAAGTTCCACGGGGCTGGAAGAAGGCCCAACTCATAGCAATCTCTAAAAAGGGTAGAAAATCGTATGCACATAATTACCGGCCAATTTCACTGCATTCGATTTGTTGTAGAGTCATGGAACATATTTTGTGTTCAGACATAATGACCTTTGTAGACTCTGAGAAGCTCATCTGCCGAAACCAGCATGGTTTTAGGAAACAGCGGTCATGCGAGACACAGCTGGCCCTTTTTATGCATGATATACAACAGGCTCTAGATACCGGCTCCCAGGTTGATTCCATGTTTCTCGACTTTCGAAAGGCATTCAACTCAGTTCGTCATTGTCGCTTGTTCCAAAAAGTGCGCGCTTACGGTCTATCTGATAACATATGCGGCTGTATAGACAGTTTTCTAACAAACAGGGAACGGGGTGGCTTCAACAGAAACAAGCGTAACTTCAGGTGTGCCACAGGGCAGCGTGATAGGTCCCCTGCTTCTTACGATTTATTATAAACAATCTAGTTGATGGTACTGACAGCGGCATTAGACTGTTTGCCGATGATGCTGTAGTCTACAGGAAAGTAGTATCACACGAAAGTGTGAACAAATCAATGAGGATTTGCAGAAAATAAATGAGTGATGTAATGACTGGCAGTTATCTCTCGATATTAGTAAGTGAAACCTACTGCGTATAACAAGGCGAAAATCCTCATTAATGAACGAGTACAAAATAAATTCCCAGTGTTTGGAAGCGGTAACATCCGTCAAATATCTGGGTGTGACTATTCGAAATGATCTCAAATGGAATGATCAGATTACACAAGTAACGGGTAAGGCGAACTCTAGACTGCGGTTTATTGGTAGAATCATGAAGCAATGCAGTCCTTCAACAGAGGAAATTGCTTACAATAAGTTAGTTCGTCCAGTCTTATTGTTCGTCTGTATGGGACCCTTACCAGTTGGGTCTGATTGAAGAGATTGAGAAGGTCCAAAGAAGAGCGGAAAGATACATTCAGGCATCGCGAGAGCGCTACAAATCTCATAGAAAGTTTGAAGTGGGACACACTTTCAGATAGACGGCGCTCTAAACGGAAGGGGCTGCTCACTAAATTCCGAAATCCGATCTTCGCCGAGGATGTAGAGCATATATTATTAACACCAACTTTACCAACTTTCAAATCGCGCAATGATCACCATTGAAAGGTAAGGGAAATTGGAGCTCGTACTGAGGCGTTCAGACAGTCGTTTTTCCCTCGTCCGATCCGAGGGGGGGGGGGGGGGGGAGATACGACTTTGGAGCGAATGGTGTCCTCCGCTACACACTGCTTGGTGGCTTGCGGAGTATATATGTATATATGTAGATGTAGATATAGAAATCAGCGAAGCTGGTCGAATGTTCACGTGCTACCGTCGTGAGCATCTACGGAAAATGGTAGGACAGTGAAACCAGCACTAGGCGCTAAGTGGTTGGATCCACGACTCTTCACAGATCCTGGAGTACGGAGGTTTGTCTGCTCTGTAAAGTAGGATAGATGGTGATCTGTAGCATCTCTGCCGAAAGAGCACAATGCTGGTGGACGCACGAGTGTTTCGGAACACACCGTTTTTCGTACATTGTTGAACATGGAGCTCCGCAGTTGACCACCCATACGTGTTCACATGTTGACACAACGACAAAGTCAGTTACGATTGCAGTGGGCACAGGAGCATCGGGATTCGACCGTCGATCGATGGAAACGTATCATCTCTTCGGGTGGATCACATTTTTACTACACTAGGTCGATGGTCGTCTCCACAGATGCCGTCATCGAAGTGAACGGCGGCTCGAAACGTGCAGAGCGCCGAGGATGGTGCGAGCGTTATTATGCTATGGGAGACATTCTCCTGCGCTTGCATGGACCTGTGGTAGTAATCAAAGTCTCGCTGACAGCTGCGGACCACCTGCATCCGTTCATGCTTGACGGCGATGTCATCTCTCAGCAGTGTGGTTGTCCGTGTGTCGTAGCCAGAATCCTGCTACAATGATAATATTCTTCTCGGGAGTGCAGCCGGATCATGACGTCATCTTGACACAATATTTCATCGGTGCAACTGGCCGCCATCTTCAGGTGAGAGTGCTGGTACACGATCTCGCCGGTCGCAATCGATATCGTCGGAATAATTTTTAATTTTTGATAGCGATATCTCGATTTCGCCTCTTTCCACCTCTGGCGGCGCGGTATGTTTACTTGCGCTGGAGGCCAGTCACGGCACCTTCTCACACACGCGTTGTGGGCCTTCTGCGGCCTATATAGGGGCCGCCACTTGCGACCGGCGAGATCGTGTACCAGCACTCTCACCTGAAGATGGCGGCCAGTTGGACCGCGGAAATATTGTGTGTAGATGACGTTATGATCCGGCTGCACACCCAAGAAGAATATTATCAATTATTACACCGGGAAGGCCTTCGTAACCTGCTACAATGGTTTGAGGAGTATCGTAGTGAACTCACGTTGATGTCTCGGCGACCAAATTCGCCTGATGTGAAACCTGTGGAACCCATCTGGTTCGCTATTGGGCGCCATCACCACGTAGCGGCCTGTTACTTACGCGAATTACACGAGCCGTGCGTTGACATCTAGTGCCACATACCTCCTCGAAGCTACCAACAAACTGTCGGAACCCTGATACGCAGAATCAGTGATGTATTTCGTTCTAAAAATGGAGAAACAAATTACTGAGCAGGTGGTCATAATGTTTTGGCTCATCAGTGAACGAGCTACTATACGAGTCCGTGAACAGTGGCAACACCAAGATATAGCTCCTGCGCTGCTAATCCAATGCTCCTGGTACTCTGAATCCCGGGGGGAAGTTCGAAGCTGAGTTAACTGACTTTAATCTCACGTGCTACTCTGCAAAATATGGAACATTGAGCCTCTAATTGTATGCCACTGTCTACCTCGCATATGTACGTGTCTGAATACTGCTGGCTGTAATGCACAACTCTGGTTCTTGTAAACTATTCTCCTGTACAGTCTAGATCGTACTTACACACCTGCAACGATCTTCAGTTCTCTGTCCACAGCTTTTTAAATAATCCTCACAAATCATAGAAAGAACAATTTATTGTTAATTTAGATATATAGTCTTTAACGCGTGTAAATTGGAAATATCCCACATGTGTATTACAGCGGAATTTAATAGTATACTACACCACTGGCCATTAAAATTGCTACAACACGATGATGACGTGCTACAGACGCGAAATTTAACCGACAGGAAGAAGATACTGTGATATGCAAATGATTAGGTTTTCAGAGCATTCACACAAAGTCGGCGCCTGTGGCGACACCTACAACGTGCTGACATGAGGAAAGTTTCCAACCGATTTCTCATACACAAACAGCAGTTGACCGGCGTTGCCTCGTGAAACGTTGTTGTGATGCCTCGTGTGAGGAGGAGAAATCCGTACCATCACGTTTCCGACTTTGATAAAGGTCGGATTGTAGCCTATCGCGATTGCGGTTTATCGTATCGCGACATTGCTGCTCGCGTTGGTAGAGATCCAATGACTGTTAGCAGAATATGGAGTCGGTGGGTTCAGAAGGTTGATACGGAACGCCGTGCTGGATCCCAACGGCCTCTTATCACTAGCAGTCGAGATGACAGGCATCTTATCCGCATGGCTGTAACGGATCGTGCAGTCACGTCTCGATCGCTGAGTCAACAGATGGGGACGTTTGCAAGACAACAACCATCTGCACGAAGAGTTCATCGACGTTTGCAGCAGCATGGACTATCAGCTCGGAGACCGTGGCTGCGGTTACTCTTGACGCTGCATCACAGACAGGAGCACCTGCAATGGTGTACTCAACGCCGAACCTGGGTGCATGAATGGCAAAACGTCATTTTTTCGGATCAATCCAGGTTCTGTTTACAGCATCATGATGGTCGCATCCGTGTTTGGCGACATCTTGGTGAACGCACATTGGAAGCGTGTATTCGTCATCGCCATACTGGCGTATCACTCGGCGTGATGGTATGGGGTGCCATTGGTTACACGTCTCGGTCACCTCTTGTTCGCATTGACGGCACTTTGAACAGTGGACGTTACATTTCAGATGTGTTACGACCCGTGGCTCTACCCTTCATTCGATCCCTGCGGAACCCTACATTTTAGGAGGATAATGCACGACCGCATGTTGCAGGTCCTGTACGGGCCTTTCTGGATACAGAAAATGTTCGACTGCAGCTCTGGCCAGCACATTCTCGATATCTCTCACCAATTGTAAACGTCTGGTCAATGGTGGCCGAGCATCTGGCTCGTCCCAATACGCCAGTCACTACTCTTGGTGAATTGTGGTATCGTGTTGAAGCTGGATGGGCAGCTGTACCTGTACACGCCATCCAAGCTCTGTTTGACTCAATGCCCAAGCGTATCAAGGCCTTTATTACGGCCAGAGGTGGTTGTTCTGGGTACTGATTAATTGTATGTTACATCGTACCAGAGTACGACTTTAAAAATGTGTACCATAAATTGTCGAAACCAATTGTAATATAACACAACAACTAATTTTCAGACAGCCTCAAAAGGAAAATCCACCTTCAGAACGACCATCACTGCATGAAACTGAACAATACGTTGGCCATATGAAAAACAACAGAGCGCCAGGTGGAGACGACATATTAGCTGAGATGTGGTTTCTTGGAGGGGAGCAGGCAGCTGAAACCATTTATGAGATTATTAAAGATTGGTGGGAAAACAAAACAATACCGGTCGACTGGAAACAAGCTATAATCCATCCGCTACATAATAAGGGCGACAGGTCGGACAGCAACAATTACTGAGGTATGTCTCTACTTCCAGTGACCTACAAAATTATGTCCAAAGTTCCACTGAATAAAATAGAAGATCAAGCAGAACATACAACTGGCGAGTACCAAGCAGGGTTCAGAAAAATTAGATCGCGCCCAGAGCAAATTTTTAACTTGAAAACTATCCTCAGGATCAGAACAACGTGGAACCTTAACACGGTCATTACATTCATTGATTTCAAAAATGCATACGTTTCTGTAGAAAGACAGAGAGTATTCCTAACACTGGAAGAAGCAGGCATCGACAAAACCACCAGACAATTAGTCGAACAGACACTCACCGGCACAACTTCAAAAATTAAATATCTGGGAGAAGTTTCTGAAGCCTTGAGGAGTGGCACAGGTGTGCGGCAGGGCGATGGGCTCTCAACGATTCTCTTCAGTCTGGTCGTAGACAAGGTCATGAGAGAGTGGGATAAAGAACTACAAGAGAAAAACATCGAAGGAATCCATCTAGGACAAGAATGAGGTAGACTGAGGTGAAATGTCTCGCTTTTGCAGTAATTTCTAAGGACAAAACAGATGCAAAGATAATGATAGAAAGATTTCACAAAACCGTAGCTAAAACTGGATTACAAATACCATATGAGAAAACGGAATACATTGAACATAAACACAATGGAGAATAATATATACAAACGTAACACGGAATCATCAAACGAGTTGATAAGTTTAAGTACTGGGGAAAATGAATACAATCAAATGGGTTAGGTAACATCACAAGTAAGGAAAGATCGAAGAAAATGCAATTAGCGTACAAACTCGCCCAAAAAAGATATAATACAAGATCAATATCATTCCAGGCAAAAAGTAAACACTACGCAACAGTTATTAAACCGGAAGCACTTTACGGATCCCAATGCCTAACACTGAACAGAAGAGGTGAACGAGAATAACTGGAAAAGAAAGAAAGGACAACACTCAGGAAAATTTTAGAATCGCAAAAGAACAAAGATAACAATTGGACGAAGAGGAGAAATAAAGATCTACATAGAAATATAAACAATCACAGACACAATAAGAAATTTTACTGTGATACGTACAGAATAAATGACAACAGCCTTACGAAGAAAATTCTTAACTTCATTTCCAAATTGAAAAACACCATGGGAAGGCTGGAAGGGACAAGAAAGGACTTGAGAAAACTTAACGTCGCAAAAAAACAACATACACAACAGGGAAAGTTTCAGGCCACTGATCAATACTGAAAAATTTTCTGTCCAACAACGAAATTCACAAACTAGGAGGGAGATGTCAAATGAACAGAGGCAGGCCATCAGCCAACGTGTGAAGAAGTTCTGGGAAGATAAAAAGATTGTACCTTTGTCTTAGGTTCCAAACGGTCTATGATTTGCCAAATTTTGTAATACAAAAATAAAATTTACTGTGTCTGGATGGCTGTATAGGCACGTTCCAAAAGACAGTAAATTAAAACAAAGAAGAAAATTAAAAAAAATTCCAAAAATGTGACTAACTAAGCCGATGCCGTGAAAGAGAGAGAGGGTAGTCAAAATATCTCTCGCTGCCCATGCATTGTTTCTGATGGCCAGTTTGAAGCTGTTTCCGCGATTTATAGATGACAAACCCCCCAAGAACCATGGACCTGGCCGTTGGTGGGGAGGCTTGCGTGCCTCAGCGATACAGATAGCCGTACCGTAGGTGCAACTACAACGGATGGGTATCTGTTGAGAGGCCAGACAAACGTGTGGTTCCTGAGGAGGGGCAGCAGCCTTTTCAGTAGTTGCAGGGGCAACAGTCTGGATAATTGACTGATCTGGCCTTGTAACACTAACCAAAACGGCGTTGCTGTGCTGGTACTGCGAACGGCTGAAAGCAAGGGGAAACTACAGCAGTAATTTTTCCCGAGGGCATGCAGCTTTACTGTATGGTTAAATGATGATGGCGTCCTCTTGAGTAAAATATTCCGGAGGTAAAATAGTCCCCCATTCGAATCTCCGGGCGGGGACTACTCAGGAGGACGTCGTTATCAGGAGAAAGAAAACTGGCGTTCTACAGATGGGAGCGTGGAATGTCAGATCCCTTAATCGAGCAGGTAGGTTAGAAAATTTAAAAAGGGAAATGGATAGGTTGAAGTTAGATATAGTGGGAATTAGTGAAGTTCGGTGGCAGGAGGAACAAGACTTTTGGTCAGGCGAGTGCAGGGTTATAAATACAAAATCAAACAGGGGTAATGCAGGAGTCGGTTTAATAATGAATAAAAAAAATAGGAGTGCGGGTAAGCTACTACAAACAGCATAGTGAACGCATTATTGTGGCCAAGATAGACACAAAGCCCATGCCTACTACAGTAGTACAAGTTTATATGCCAAATAGCTCTGCAGATGACGAAGAAATTGAGGAAATGAATGAAGAAATAAAAGAAATTATTCAGCTACTGAAGGGAGACGAAAATTTAATGGTCATGGGTGACTGTAATTCGACAGTAGGAAAAGGAAGAAAAGGAAACGTAGTAGGTGAATATCGATTGGGGGTAAGAAATGAAAGTGGAAGCCGCCTGGTAGAATTTTGCACAGAGCACAACTTAATCATAACTAACACTTGGTTCAAGAATCATAAAAGAAGGTTGTATACATGGAAGAATCCTGAAGATACTGTCAGGTTTCAGATAGATTATATAATGGTAAGACAGAGATTTAGGAACCAGGTTTTAAATTGTAAGACATTTCCAGGGGCAGATGTGGACTCTGGCCACAATCTATTGGTTATGAACTGTAGATTAAAACTGAAGAAACTGCAAAAAGGTGGGAATTTAAGGAGATGGGACCTGGGTAAACTGACTAAACCAGAGGTTGTACAGAGTTTCAGGGAGAGCATAAGGGAACAATTGACAGGAATTGGGAAAAGAAATACAGTAGAAGAAGAATGGGTAGCTTCGAGAGATGAAGTAGTGAAGGCAGCAGAGGATCAAGTAGGTAAAAAGACGAGGCCTAGTAGAAATCCTTGGGTAACAAAAGAAATACTGAATTTAATTGATCAAAGGAGAAAAAATATAAAAATGCAGTAAATGAAGCAGGCAAAAAGGAATACAAAATTCTCAAAAATGATATCGACAGGAAATGCGAAATGCCTAAGCGGGGATGACTAGAGGACAAATGTTAGG
Organism: Schistocerca nitens; assembly: GCF_023898315.1. Lineage (NCBI taxonomy): Eukaryota > Metazoa > Arthropoda > Insecta > Orthoptera > Acrididae > Schistocerca > Schistocerca nitens. The sequence goes on along the minus strand of NC_064625.1, from coordinate 10,928,961 downwards.
ATGTAGAGACATATCTCACCAGGGGTAAGATAGATACTGCCTACAGGAAAATTAAAGAGACCTTTGGAGGAAAGAGAACCACTTGTATGAATATCAAGAGCTCAGTCGGAAACCCAGTTCTAAGCTAAGAAGGGAAAGCAGAAAGGTGGAAGGAGTATAGAGAGGGTCTATACAAGGGTGATGTACTTGAGGACAATATTATGGAAATGGAAGACGAAGTAGATGATGAAATGGGAGTTACGATACCGCGTGAAGAGTGTGACCGAGCACTGAAAGACCTGAGTTGAAACAAGGCCCCGGGAGTAGAAAACATTCCATTAGAACTACTGACGGCTTCGGGAGAGCCAGTCCTGACAAAACTCTACCATCTGGTGAGCAAGATGTATGAGACATGTGAAATACCCTCAGACTTCAAGAAGAATATAATAATTCCAATCCCAAAGAAAGCAGGTGCTGACAGATGTGAAAATTACCGAACAATCACTTTAATAAGTTACGGATGCAAAATACTAATGCGAATTCTTTACAGACGAATGGAAAAACTGGTAGAATCCGACCTCGGGGAAGATCAGTTTGGATTCCGTAGGAATATAGGAACACGTGAGGCAATACTGACCCTACGACTTATCTTAGAAGCTAGATTAAGGAAAGGCAAACCTACGTTTCTAGCATTTGTAGACTTAGAGAAAGCTTTTGACAATGTTGACTGGAATACTATCTTTCAAATTCTTAAGGTGGCAGGCGTAAAATACAGGGAACGAAGGGCTATTTACAATTTCTACAGAAACCAGATGGCAGTTATAAGGGTCGAGGGACATGAAAGGGAGCAGTGGTTGGGAAGGGAGTGGGACAGCGGTGTAGCCTCTCCCCGACGTTATTCATTCTGTATATTGAGACGGCAGTAAAGGAAACAAAAGAAAAATTCGGAGTAGGTATTAAAATCCATGGAGAAGAAATAAAAACTTTGAGGTTCGCCGATGACATTGTAATTCTGTCAGAGACAGCAAAGGACTTAGAAGAGCTGTTGAACGGAATGGACAGTGTCTTGAAAGGAGGATATAAGATGAACATCAACAAAAGCAAAACGAGGATAATGGAATGTAGTCGAATTAAGTCGGGTGATGCTGAGGGAATTAGATTAGGAAATGAGACACTTAAAGTAGTAAAGGAGTTTTGCTACTTGGGGAGCAAAATAACTGATGATGGTCGAAGTAGAGAGGATATAAAATGTAGACTGGCAATGGCAAGGAAAGCGTTTCTCAAAAAGAGAAATTTGTTAACATCGAGTATAGATTTAAGTGTCAGGAAGTCGTTTCTGAAACTATTTGTATGGAGTGTAGCCATGTATGGAAGTGAAACATGGACGATAACTAGTTTGGACAAGAAGAGAATAGAAGCTTTCGAAATGTGGTGCTACAGCAGAATGCTGAAGATTAGATGCGTAGATCATATAACTAATGAGGAGGTATTGAATAGGATTGGGGAGAAGAGAAGTTTGTGGCACAACTTGACTAGAAAAAGGAATCGGTTGGTAGGACATGTTCTGAGGCATCAGGGGATCACCAATTTAGTATTGGAGGGCAGCGTGGAGGGTAAAAATCGTAGAGGGAGACCGAGAGATGAATACACTAAGCAGATTCAGAAGGATGTAGGTTGCAGTAAGTACTTGGAGATGAAGAAGCCTGCACAGGATAGAGTAGCATGGAGAGCTGCATCAAATCCGGACTGAAGACCACAACAACAACACTCACGCTCTGTCAAACCGTTCGTCTCTACTTTCCCTACGCCACTGTGCTACGTAGTAAACAGTTATCGCTTACACCCTGTAGACTGAGCAGCTGCCGCTGTAACTAATGTCCGCAGACGATGTGTTACCTGACACGTCTGACTAGAACTGCTCGCCAGCATGCTAAGGGCACTCGCTACTTTGCTCTCAACTCTCTAAGATGTTTAGAGCACCATAGCCTTGGCCATGCTGTCGAGACGTGCTTTAAACACGCGAGTTGTGGCTGCTTTATTTTCACGTATTGTTTCGGGTTGACTGAGTAAATTCGGCGCTTTGAACTGCGAACGTCCTCCTGCTATTGTCATAAGTGAAATACCTGTAGGAGGGCCGTAGTAACGCGATGCTGTGTACTTGTGTTTCAGAACAGGACAAGGGCCACGTGGAGAATGGCGCGGTCGCAGCTGACAGCACGCCCTTCGAGGAAGCCGTCGCTCTCACAGGTGAGGATGTGGTCTGCTTTTTTCACTGCAGCATTCACATCTGGCTTTGTCCATAAGCAGGTACACCTCAAGAAACGTAAAAAATTACACGGGCATACAATGATCCCCAATGCCTACATCTGCAGCTACATCTAAATCTACATTTATCTGGGGGCAGTTAAATGGAAACAAGACAAGACCGTAAACTGTTCATTATTTCAAAAGTAATCGCCATAACTGTGAATACATTTACCCATCCGTGGGGCGAGTTACATTTCAGCAAGATAATACCCGTCCTCACACGGCGAGAGTTTCTGTTGCTCGTTTTCGATTTTGCCAAACCATACCTTGGCCTTGACGATCTAACTCCCCGATTGGACTGAATTGGACTCTACCTTTAGATACATACTCAGCAAGCCACGGTACGGTGCGTGGTGGAGGGTATCGTGTACCACTACTACGCATTTCCTTTTCTGTTCCATTCGCAAGCAGAGCGAGGGAAAAACGACTGCCTATATGCCCCTTATCTTCGTGGTCCTTAGGCAAAATGTATGTTGGCGTATCGATTTGTAGTCGGCCTCTAATGTCGGTCCTCGAATAGAACGTCGCCTTCCGTCCAGTGATACCCATTTGAGATAAAACCTGCGTGGTTTTCTATCTTATCGGTATCTCGCCTAGCAGCCCGCCTGTGATCAAGACTGTTTTTAATAGCAAATATTTGAAAGTATTTATTTTACTGCTATGCATCTCTCAAAAAATATTGCACTATCTACCTCTGCTGTTTCCCCTTAGTTTATTTTAATCCCAATACATACGTCACTTGCCTATGCAGCGATCGAGGCAACTTATTTATGAACCGTATCCGCCGGTGCTATTTTCTGTGCGTTTCCTTGTACCCGTCATTATGTATTATGACCAGACTTACTCCAGACACGCAGTATTTCACACACGATATTTTTTCTGACAAAGCTTAATCTCCGGAGAGACAAGGTGTATTTTGTTGTGTCTAGACCATACAGCCTAGACACAATGCTGTAGCCGATAGGGCACGCAAGGCTAACGCAGACGGGCGTGATGTCTGGAACATGAGAACTTATAAATGAATAAGAAAAAAAGTACGTAGATGCTTGTTACTTAACTTTTAATTAGTCCTTGGAATACATCTCTCTTGAATATTAGTAAGCTATAGGCACTGATACAAATGGCGCCTTGCTAGGTGGTCGCCATTTAACTTAGCAGAGGGCTATTCTACTGTCTATCTCTCGGCAAATGAGAGCAAGGCTTAGCACGTCCAATCGCTAGCTATGTTGTCCGTACAACTGGGGCCGAGGTCTCCTCAGTCTCTCGAGACCTGCCTTGTGGTGGCGCTAGGTTTGCGATCCCACAGTGGCGACACGCGGGTCCGACATGTACTACAGGACCGCGGCCGATTTAAGTTACCACCTAGTAAGTGTGGTGTCTAGCGGTGACACCACATTCCTCCCCCGCAAATCGGCGAACGGTCGTGAGATAAGGCTTCCGCCCGCCGTGGGGAGGACCGCATGTTGACGTATGCGATGAGGTGGGGAGCCTAACAACAGGCGAGGCTGTGCCACCCGCACCCGGCCATTCGGTCCGAGGGGAGCTAGGAAACGCCTGAAAACCTAGTCCAGGGTGCACGTCAACATGCGGTGTATGCGCACGTAATGATACAGGAGGGGCCGAAGGGTCGACCTCCATTGCGTCGGGGAATCCGACGCGCGATGACGACATCTGGTCCGGAGCGGGCAAGAGGTCCATGGCGGAGGACGGCTGGTCACGGGAAGCAGGCGGCGGCGCGTGACCCTGGGAGGCGCCGGGCGGTTGCAGCGAAGCGTCCACTGCGGGCGGCGCCGGCGGCGGCTGCGGCGGCGGCGCGACGCCATGAGGCAAAAGGGAAGGCAGCGTCGGTAACACCTGGGGATGAGACGAGCCAGTAGATGGGTCCCCAAGGCGCTGACCGGACGGCTCCGTCGCTGAAAGCAGACGGGGAGCGGCAGAACCCAGGCGACGACAGAGGCGCAGCTGATTGAGATGCCGACGCACCTCACCAGAGACCCCCAAAATCAAATACATCGCGCGGCCGAGGCAGCGAAGAATGCGCCCTGCGAGCCAACGCCGTGAACCGCGATAGGTGCGATAATAGACAACGTCGCCAGGAGCAAAAGCAGGAGTCTGCCGCTGCACAGGAACCTGATGTGGCGGATGCAGCAAAGACATCAAGGTGCGATGAGAACGACCATGGAGCAATTCAGCCGGCGAGCGACCATCGCGGGGCTGAGAGCGATACGAAGACAAAAAGAGCAACAATGCGTCCTCCCGAGAATGCGACTCTTTCAACTTCAACATCTGTGACTTGAAAGTCCGGACCAATCGTTCCGCGGCACCGTTTGACTGAGGCGAAAACGGCGCGGATGTCAGATGTTGAATACCATTGGCCTTGCAGAATGAATGAAATTCAGCGGACATGAATTGTGGGCCATTGTCGGAAACAATAGTCTGCGGAAGACCTTCAATGCAAAAGATAGCAGACAAGGCTTGGATTGTAGCAGAAGACGTCGTGGAAGACATCCGGACAACAAAAGGAAAATTACTGAAAGCATCGACCACAACCAACCATCGAGCATTCCAGAATGGACCAGCAAAATCGATGTGCAAGCGTTGCCAAGGGGAAGTGGCTTTCGGCCATGCAAAGAATTTCCGCGGCGGTGCGGATTGTTGTTCGGCACACGCCACGCAAGAGGAGCACATATTCGTAATAGCAGCATCGATTCCGAACCAAGTACAGTGCTGACGAGCAAGTTGTTTCGTACGCACTATACCCCAATGTCCTTGGTGAAGAAGCTTTAAGACAGAGGACTGTAACGAACGTGGGACCACGACTCTGGATTGATCATTATCGGAACGCAACAACAAAACACCACGTCGTACAAAAAGTCTCTCCTTGTGAGCAAAAAAACGGCGAACCAAAGGAGCCTCGATCCGTGACTGTGACAAGGGCCATTGCGTAGCAACAAAACGCAAAACAGTAGCAAGGACAGGGTCAGCAGCTGTGGCTGTAGCGACACGACGAAAATCAATCGGAAACGATTCGACCACGTCATCGGTTTCCGAATCAATGAACATGCAAGCAAGTTCGGAAGAATCGAATGCTTTATCCTCAGCAACAGGCAAACGGGACAACGCATCAGCGTTTCCGTGCTTAGCAGTGGACCGATACAAGATATCGTAGCGGTACTGCGAGAGAAAAAGAGACCAGCGAATGAATTTCTGCGCTGTACGTGGAGGTACAGGCTTGTTCGGATGAAAAAGCGATGTCAAAGGTTTGTGGTCCGTGATGATTGTAAAGTGACGACCATACAAGAAATCATGAAACTTTGTAACACCAAACACGAGAGCTAAAGCTTCTTTCTCTATCTGGGAAGAATTTCTTTGCGCAGATGAGAGCAATTTGGACGCAAAGGCAATAGGGCGATCATGCGAGCCATCCTTGTGCGCAAGCACAGCACCGATCCCGAAATCCGATGCATCTACCATCAACAAAAGGGGTTTCTGGGGATCGAATGGCGTAAGGCACGTATTTGAAAGTAACGCCGATTTCAACTGGCGAAAGGCGCGTTCGCATTCCGTCGTCCAGACGAACGGAACACCTTTACGGCGTAAGCGATGAAGCGGAGCTGAAATGGAAGAAGCATTGCGCACAAACTTTGCATAATAATTAATTTTACCCAGCACACTCTGTAGTTGTTTAACATCCCGTGGCGAAGGCAACTCCTGTATGGCACGGAGGTGCTCTGGACTCGGATGTATACCTTGGGCATTGATGACATGCCCCAGGTAGGGTAAGTCCCGAGCAAAAAACACACATTTGTCCTTCCTCAAGCGAAGACCATTCTGACGCAAGACCTGAAATAATGTTCGGAGATTTTGCAAATGTTCGGCTTCTGTCTTTCCTGAGATCACAATATCGTCCAGATAGTTCGCAGCAGTAGGGACCGACGCACAAACAGTTTGTAAATATTGCTGAAACAAAGCCGGGGCGGATGCACACCCGAATGGCAGTCTTTTGAAGCGATACAAGCCAAGATGCGTGTTTACCACCAAGACGCGCTGGGATTCGTCGTCCACAGGTATTTGCAAGTACGCATCTGCTAGGTCCAATTTTGAAAAGTATTTTCCCGGGCACAGTTTGTCAAAAAGATCTTCCGGGCGGGGCAAAGGAAAAGTAGCAGTCACAAGTTGAGGATTCACAGTTGCCTTGTTGTTGGCTCTGAGCACTATGGGACTCAACTGCTGAGGTCATTAGTCCCCTAGAACGTAGAACTAGTTAAACCTAACTAACCTAAGGACATCACAAACATCCATGCCCGAGGCAGGATTCGAACCTGCGACCGTAGCGGTCGTGCGGTTCCAGACTGCAGCGCCTTTAACCGCACGGCCACTTCGGCCGGCCACAGTTGCCTTGAAGTCCACACAAAGTCTCAGTTTTCCGGAAGGTTTTGGCAAAATTACTAAGGGTGAGGCCCAGAGAGAAGCCTGCACACGTTCAATTACACCTTGTGATTCTAAATCGGCTAATGTTCTTGCGACCTCATCACGCAATGCGTGGGGAACATTGCGCGCTCTGAAAAATTTCGGTTGCGCGTTTTCTTGCAGTTCCAACTGCGCTTCATAGTCCTTAGCGCAACCAAGGCCCGGTGCAAAAATGTCTGCAAATTCTTCACAAAGACGAGAAACACTGGCGGAAGGTACAGTCTGATTCACTGATAGGACCTGATTTACTATAGACAAATTAAACAATTGAAACAAATCTAAACCAAACAAGTTCACTGCAGTAGAAGAACGAAGAACGTAAAATGAAACAAGTTTCGTTTGTCCCTTGTATGTTGCAAGAAGGCTGCACTGTCCTAACACAGGGATATGCTGTCCTGAGTAACTATGTAACTTAACATTTGCGGCACGCAATGGCGGTTTGCCCAGTTGTTTGTACGCGTCGTGATTGAGCAATGAAACTGCAGCTCCGGTATCGAGCTGGAATGGTATCACTTTGCCTTCAAAGTCTAAGTCCACAAAAAGTTTATTGTCCTGCTGACGACAAGAGCGACTGTCACGTGCAATTTGAACTGATACAGGTACAGAAGCACTTGCGACTTCACGGGACTTTCGGCGACGTCGACACACACTGTTTGTGGGACGAACACAGTCACCGTTAGCGAAAGTGTCACTGGACGGGTGGGAATGAACTACATGAATGTCCATGGGCGAAGGTCCACGAGCCTGATTGTCCTGGGTTCGATTCCGGCGCGAAGCAAAGGGCCTGGAATTATTGTGATTGTCTGATCTAAGCTTTTTCTGGCAAACACTTTGAACATGTCCTTTCTTTTGACAGTAAAAGCAAATAGCTTGGCGTGACGGGCAATTTTCACGCGAAAGTCTAGCGGCACACCGCGGGCATGATTTCACTACAGTTGCTTGCTTACACGGCGCACGTGTTTGCAAGGTAGGCTGCCGCTGCCGTGACGGGCGCGAGGGCCGCGTAGCGTCCCGTGCAGCGGGCCCGGCGGGCCGGTTAATGTGACACACTGCTGGCGAAGTTTCAAATGAGTCCTGAGCAGAGTCAAGTGTGTCTTGCCTATCCAATATGTCTATCACTTGTTGAAGGGAGGGATTTACGAGTTTCAAAATCTGTTCCCGTATGCGAACATCAGAAACGTTCTGTGCAATTGCATCACGCACCATAGTATCTGAATAAGGAAGTCCACAGTCACATTCAAATGCACACTCTCTAGTAAGTCCTTGCAAAGTTGCAACCCACTCCCTATTAGTCTGACCGGCCGTACGTTTTGTACGAAAGAACGTATACCTTTTTGCAACTACATTAACTGTTTCCTTGAAATAGGCATCTAAAGCAGACAAAATTTCTTCGTAGGTCAGAGTTGCTACGTCGCGTCGGGGAAACAATTTCACTATCACACGGTAGGTAGACACACCGACACAAGAAAGCAAAAACGGCTGCCGCTCGTTACCTTGAATTCTGTAGGCTGTTAGATGAAACTGGAACTGGCGGGACCATTCTTGCCATGTTTCTTCGGCCGCCACGTATGGCCGAAAGGGAGGTGCAACAGCGTTTTGTGGCAGCGGTAGCGAAGAAGCGGCGGCTGCCGCATCGGGTTGCAGCGCACGTTGACCCTGGACGAGCTGTCCAAGTGCATCCAATAACGCCTGCGTCTGCTGATTCTGCAAGCGATAAAATTCGGACAGTACATCCGGAGAATGTGGCGAAGCCATGACACAAACGAATTAATACAAACTCTTTTTCTCGTCGCCAATAATGTTGTGTCTAGACCATACAGCCTAGACACAATGCTGTAGCCGATAGGGCACGCAAGGCTAACGCAGACGGGCGTGATGTCTGGAACATGAGAACTTATAAATGAATAAGAGAAAAAGTACGTAGATGCTTGTTACTTAACTTTTAATTAGTCCTTGGAATACATCTCTCTTGAATATTAGTAAGCTATAGGCACTGATACAAATGGCGCCTTGCTAGGTGGTCGCCATTTAACTTAGCAGAGGGCTATTCTACTGTCTATCTCTCGGCAAATGAGAGCAAGGCTTAGCACGTCCAATCGCTAGCTATGTTGTCCGTACAACTGGGGCCGAGGTCTCCTCAGTCTCTCGAGACCTGCCTTGTGGTGGCGCTAGGTTTGCGATCCCACAGTGGCGACACGCGGGTCCGACATGTACTACAGGACCGCGGCCGATTTAAGTTACCACCTAGTAAGTGTGGTGTCTAGCGGTGACACCACATATTTTCCAGTTCATAGAGGCTCTCGTGCAGTCACTGGACACACGGCTGACGTACTCAGCCTTATTTTGCTCACTGAGTTCAAAATCAAAAGCTTCACACTATATCAGTCTAAATCAGCTTAATCACATGAATTTTCCCACACAAAAAGTTAGCAACCGTGCTGAACCCACCACGTGTATGGAATAGAGAAAGCCCATCGATACTCGAATTGTAACAAAAATTTAATTTACTGAAAATGATATGAAAAATTAATTTCATTCACAAATATACATAGCATATACGCAGTTCTGCAATTAAGAATGGTTTAACCACTTCTGGTCTGCTGCCTCTAAACAGCTCACAGTGGCAAAAGCTGTACGTAAATTTATTCACCCTAGAGGAAGTACTGCTTTCTTAAATAATCTCAGCTTAGAAACTGATACACGATAACATTTCAACTTACATCTAACACAAGCAGTTACGTTATTTTCTAATCACGTCCAACGAAGATGGGCCGTCGGTCTGGAACAAAACATTCCCAGATATTGTTTTTTACACTATACCGCCATTTGACTGTGTGCTACTGTAGAAGTTCGTAGAATTTTTCCGTAAGTTGAATAAACACAACAGAGACTTTAGTTATAAATAATACATTCTCCTTTACTATTTACAACAGTCTGCCAAAGCTGGGGCAACTTTTCGATGCCGCGACTATAGAAAGTCACGTGGTTTTGCAGCGAAGAACTCGTTGAGCCACATTCAGAGCGCAATTTCAGCCATTACATGAAATGATCGTATCGGATTTAATGGCCGGGGTTCAGCCGCCGTATTGCAAGTCTTTTTAGTTGACGCCACATCGGCGACTTGCGTGTCAATGATGATGAAAATGATGATGGACAGACAACACCCAGACCCCTGTCGGGAATCGAACCCGGGCCCCCTTGCGTGGTAGGCGGTAACGGTACCACTGCGGTACGGAGGCGGACATTTCATCCATAAAGTAAGTTCACTGAAGGTTCTTCGGTAGAGAACGAAAAGGTGAAAATCTGAGCGCGCAGGATCAGGCGAATAATGTGGGTGCGGAATGACTTCCCAGCCCAAATCCTGTATAGTGTTTTTCGCCAAACTAGCAGACTGGAGGGCGGGCGTTACCGTGGAGTAGCGTTGCTTCACCCAGCCTTCCTGGTCGTTATTCTTGAGTAGCGTCTGCAATGCGTCTCAGTTGTTGATATTAACCTCGGGGAAGTAATTCGTAGTACAACACACCGTCGCTGTTCCACCAGATCCACAACATTATCTTTTGTGGATTTGAGATGAACTGTTCCTTTCTTTTCCTTGTCAGTATAGAGACCCCGCCCCCCATGAAACATGGACCTTGCCGTTGGTATGGAGGCTTGCGTGCCTCAGCGTTACAGATAGCCGTACCGTAGGTGCAACCACAACGGATGGATATCTGTTGATGAGAGGCCAGACAAACGTGTGGTTCCTGAAGGGGGGAAGCAGCCTTTTCAGTAGTTGCAGGGGCAACAGTCTGGATGATTGACTGATCTGGCCTTGTAACACTAACCAAAACGGCCTTGCTGTGCTGGTACTGCGAACGGCTGAAAGCAAGGGTAAACTACAGCCGTAATTTTTCTCGAGGGCATGCAGCTTTACTGTATGGTTAAAATTATGATGGCGTCCTCTTGGGTAATATATTCCGGAGGTAAAATTGTCCCCCATTCGGATCTCCGGGCAGGGATTACTCAGGATCACGTCGTTATCAGGAGAAAGAAAACTGGCGGTCTACGGATCGGAGCGTGGAATGTCAGATCCCTTAGATGGCGAAGGGATTGATGAAATATATGATGACATAAAAGAAATTATTCAGATAGTGAAGGGAGATGAAAATTTAATAGTCATGGGTGACTGTAATTCGACAGTAGGAAAAGGAAGAAAAGGAAACGTAGTAGGTGAATATCGATTGGGAGTAAGAAATGAAAAAGGAAGCCGCCTGGTAGAATATTGCACAGAGCACAACTTAATCATAGCTAACACTTTGTTCAAGAATCATAAAAGAAGGTTGTATACATGGAAGAATCCTGGAGATACTGTCAGGTTTCAGATAGATTATATAATGGTAAGACAGAGATTTAGGAACCAGGTTTTAAATTGTAAGACATTTCCAGGGACAGATGTGGACTCTGACCACAATCTATTGGTTATGAACTATAGATTAAAACTGAAGAAACTGCAAAAAGGTAGGAATTTATGGAGATGGGATCTGGATAAACTGACAGAACCAGAGGTTGTAGAGAGTTTCAGGAAGAGCATCAGGGAACGATTGTCAGGAATGGGGGAAAGAAATACGGTAGAAGAAGAATGGGTAGCTTTGAAGGATGAAATAGTGAAGGCAGCAGAGGATCAAGTAGATAAAAAGACGAGGGCTAGTAGAAATCCTTGAGTAACAGAAGAAATATTGAATTTAATTAATGAAAGGAGAAAATATAAAAATGCAGTAAATGAAGCAGGCAAAAAGGAATACAAACGTCTTAAAAATGAGATCGACAGGAACTGAAAAATGACTAAGCAAGGATGGCTGGAGGACAAATGTAATGATGTAGAGGCATATCTCACTAGGGGTAAGATAGATACTGCCTACAGGAAAATTAAAGAGACCTTTGGAGAAAAGAGAACCACTTGCATGAATATCAAGAGCTCAGATGGGAACCCCGGTAGGTTGCAGTAGGTACTGGGAGATGAAGAAGCTTGCACAGGATAGAGTAGAGTTGAGAGCTGCATCAAACCAGTCTCTGGACTGAAGACCACAACAACAACAGCATAAAGACACCATTTATCGGTATCAGTAACGATGCAAGATAAGAATGGTCGATGTTGTTTAAGAGCCAGTTGATGAAGAGCAAGCAGAGATGCACACACGGCCACCCGCTGATTTGTGTGATCTTTTTGCCTAGACCATGCGGTACACACACACACACCATTTTTGAACCTACCACATTGCATTCAAATGTCGCGCGATAGCGGAATGATCGCAGTTCATCACATTTTCCAGCTCTCCAGTACATCGACGTGGATCGTTGTGGATTAATGGGTTTAAACTATCTTCATAGAAGGCCGGTCTTCCCGGACGTAGAGAGTCAAAATGATATTCCTTAAAATCAGAAACCATTTTTTGGCTGTGCTCTGTCCACTGACTTTATCCCCATACACGACGTGAATGTTGCTTGCTGTCTCCGCTGCTTTTACCCCTCTATTGAACTCATTGAATACACAGAATGTCGGAAATGTCAAATTTCTCCAGTAGGCACCTCCACTTAGTATCTCCAAATGACAAAATGACAATATACAAACTCAAATGGCGACAGTGAACTACAAATAAAAATGACAGTTGAAAAATAAATAAACCCATAGAAACCGGAATGCCAACGCCACGAACTTAAGCATTAGCTTAAATTTTTTTGGTGTAGCCACACGATAGATAAATGGATCCCCGTTCACGTCCCGCGTCGTCGCTTGAATGATTCCCCATCGCTGTCTGCTTCACTTCTGCCACGCTTTCCTTTCCTTATGGCAACGCCGCCAGTTGGCAGACAGCCTTGCAGCGAAAATCGAGCGAGGCTCCGTGACCCCAGTAATGAGACGACGGTAAGCGAGACTATCCCAGCACACCTCGTCACCTGGCAGCGCTATCTGAGCCGCGGAGGAATCCTTTAAGCACCGCAGTAACCCTGTTTTGAGAGAATTGGCGTTATCTTTTTGAAGAATGCAAAGGTCGCCAACTACGGGGAGTTCACGGGACGTTTACTGTCTCACTTAACTAGCTCGTCGATCATAGTGGACTTAGGGAAAGCCGTAAAACTGAACTCCTTACTACAAACTCATTGACGAACAAAATAGCTACACCAAAAATAATCAATGTAGAGTATGAAATTTCAGGAATGCAGTTGTCTGTGCAACATATTTAAGTGATTAACGTCGCAAGATCACAGTTAAACGCAAGCTCGAGGTAAGCGATTGCAAATGTGAATGCTGGCACATTAGTTACCGGCGTAACTGCTAGAATGTTGTATGCAAGCATGCAAACGGGCATGCATTGTGCTGTACAGGTGCCGGATGTCAATTTGCTGAATGGAGTTCCATGGCTGTTGCGCTTGGTCGGTCAATACAGAGACTGTTAATGCTCCAGAATGAGATTTTCACTCTGCAGAGGAGTGTGCGCTGATACGAAACTTCCTCGCTGATTAAAACTGTGTGCCGGACTGACATTCGAACTCGGGACCTTTGCCTTTCATGGGCAAGTGCTCCACCATCTGAGCTACCCAAGCACGACTCTCACTCCGTCCTCACAGCTTCAATTTGCCAGTATCTCGTCTCCTACCTTCCAAACTTTACTGAAGCTCTCCTGCGAACCTTGCAGAACTAGCACTCCTGAAAGAAAGGATATTGCAGAGACATGGCTTAGCCTGGGGAATGTTTCCAGAATGAGATTTTCACTCGGCAGCAGTGTGTGTGCTGATATGAAACTTCTTGGTAGATTAAAGATGTATGTCGGACCGAGACTCGAACTCGGGACCTTTCCCTTTTCCCGAGTTCGAGTCTCGGTCCGGCACACAGTTTTAATCTGCCAGGAAGTTTCACTGTTAATGCTGATTGTGGATGACGCTGGTGTTGTCGTCTGATGACGTCCCATTATGTACTCGACCGGAGACAGATCTGCTGATCGAACAGGCCACGGCAACATGTCGACACTCTGTAGAGCACGTTGGATTACAACAGCGGTGTGTGAGTGAGCGTTATCCTGTTGGAAAATGCCTCTTGTAATGCTCTTAATGAACGGTAGCACAACAGATCGAACCACCAGACTGACGTACAAATTTGCATTAAGGGTGCGTGGGATAGCCACTAGACTGCTCCTGCTGTCATACGAAATCGCATCCCAGAGCATAGCTTCAGGTGTAGGTCAAGTGTTTCTAGCATGCAGAGAGATTGTCTGCAGGGCCTCAAGTGGCTTCCTCCTAGCCAACACACGGCCATCACTGGCACCGAGGCAGAACCAGCTGTCATCAGAAAACACAACAAACTTCCATCCTAGCCTCCTATTATCTCTGGCTTGACACCACCGAAGTCGCAAATGGCGGTGATTTGGGGTCAGTGGAATGCACGCTACAGGGCGCCCAGCTCGGGACTGTCCTTGAAGTAACCGATTCGTAACAGTCGTGACAAAAAATAAAAACGCCTACAGCCGTCCTTATGATTTTATTTTGTCGCTACCAGTTTCAACGCTTCATTGCGTCATCTTCAGGCAGTTTTGATTCGGTACAGGTTGATACGATCCCCAAACATAACCCATCAGCTGCCAGCATTACTGGATACGCAGATAATGTGTCATCACTCCAACCATCAACTGCCCATCACACGCCGCCAGCAGGCCCGGCCAAACTACGCGCCACAGAGACTTCCTGGCTGCTCCACGCCAACCGACCAACAGCCCGCACACGGCACAGCTGGAAACTATAAGCGCGAGGCCAAAGATAGTACAAGGATGCGAATATCGATACACGCTGCTGCTGCCACTCGTGGAGACAGAAGACAACAGCATAATCGCGATCATCGCGGGAGACTAATCACAGAATAGCAACCAAGGTTTAATGCAAAACACAACACTAGCCAGCCACGGCTCAACAATCTTGTCTAGAGAACAGGTGATCAATAGTTTCAATGAAATCTGCCTCCGAGGGTTACTTGGCCAGTCACGGCCCTTAAAATTTGATTAACCAATTCGCAAAAGGACCACTAAAATAATGTCCTAAAGTTAAAATGACAAGAAATATCTCGGCACACATTTAAACGCCAAACAACAATAATGAACTACAAGGTAGAATGGAAGAAATATCTCGGCCTGGTTTGGAACGCCAGACACCGACTTACGCACTACTCGTTGCACTCCTAGCTACGTATTTAGCCACGCTTCACGTCGGTTTGTTGGACTTCCTTAACTGCCGTCGAGTATCAAGTCACGACACCGAGTTGCGTGACAAACAACTAGTACAACTCCAAATATTCACGGTAAATGATAACAGCCAAACAGTTGCAGGATAAAGATTTATTAAGCTCCTTGGCCACGGTTTCGGTATACCTAAATATACCTTCATCAGAAGCAAAAATACACTAAAATCACATCCTGCAGTGGAGATACATAAAACAATCGTGCCTAAGGCGTCGTCAGTAGTTAAAACATCATCTCCACTTACACAACATAATTATGAAGACAAGAATTAACTACTGAAGACGCTTGGCACGATTGTTTTATGTATCTCCACTGCAGGATGTGATTTTAGTGTATTTTTGCTTCTGATGAAGGTACATTTTGAACCGTGCTCAAGGATTTTAATAAATCTTTATCCTGTAACTGTTTGCCTGTTATCATTTACGGTGAAGATTTTCAACAGTTGATGTTTCAGCCATGTTTAAAATCTTGCAATTCCAAATAGTTGTTAGTACACTGGCATGTTCAGTTAAGGTGCACGCCACCCGCCGAAGCAACTCGACGACTCCAATTCATTCAGGCCTGTGTGGCTTGTAACAGACTCGAAGGAACTTGTCCTTCCAACCTCTATGAAAACTAAATCACCATAGGCAATGGATCGGCGTTGCACGTTTCAACACGCCGTAGCGGCCGGCCACGCTCCTTCGTCGTGCCCACTCGGCCTGTCCGCGTGCTGCCTACGTATTCAGTCCCACCTGACTGCACCTCACACCGCCGATACCCACACAAGAGTCGCGGCAGAAGGCACGCGCTGCAGTTAAATGCCCGCCGCCAAAGGTATGAAGAAGAGCAATCAAGATCGAAGTATAGTCAAAGATTATGGTTCAAATGGCTCTGAGCACTATGGGGGTCAACATCTGATATCATTAGTCCCCTAGACTCAGAACTACTTAAACCTTACTAACCTAAGGACATCACACACATCTATGCCCGAGGCAGGATTCTAACATATGACCGTAGCGGTCGCGCGGTTGCAGACTGAAGGGCCTAGAACCGCTGGGCCACAGCGGCCGGCCTCAAAGATGAAAATGAGAATCGATGGCAGCTGGCGCCAGAAACGCACCAACTCAGAGAACTAAAATTCACTATTATTTGCCTGATTCTATGGTTTTCAAAATCTCACTTCAAAAGTTAAGTCGTTGTTGTTGTTGCTGTAACCTTAGTCAATCAGTGTAATTAATTAGCAACGGTATGGAGTTGTTAACTCAAGAAGCAGTACTCTGCCTTTTATTCATCTTGAAGAAACGTTCCAGCCAAGCAGTGTGGTTTGCCTCGACAAGCGCACAGCTCCACTCACAATTACTCTCACCGTGATTTGCCCATCCAGATCACCCAAAATAAATCCCATCGACTATTTATGGGACGTAATCGAGCGGTCAACCTGTGCACAAGATGCTCAACTGGCGACACTTTTGCAATTATGGACGCCTACACAGGCACCAGCGCTCAATATTTCTGCAGGTGGCTTCCAACGCCTCGTTGAGTCCGTGCCACGTGGACTTTCTGCACTACACCGAACAAAATAAGTCCGACGCGATATTAGGTGGGATCCCATAATTTTTGTCACCTCCGTGTAACTCTTCCTTCAACTAATTTTTTGCATGTTAGACAAATAAACTTATCTGGGACTCTCTGTAGATACACCGCCTGACAATAACGCGAAACTTCCACACGATATGGTCTGATGACAAAGTAGCTTCGTATGTGTACACGCCCGATAGTGTCGGAAGTTCCATGCGGCTTTTCGCGGATCATGCTGTAGTATACAGAGAAGTTGCAACATTAGAAAATTGCAGCGAAATGCAGGAAGATCTGGATAGGCACTTGGTGAAGGGAGTGACAACTGACTCTTAACATAGACAAATGTAATGTATTGCGAATACATAGAGAGAAGGATCCTTTATTGTATGATTATATGATAGCGGAACAAACACTGGTAGCAGTTACTTCTGTAAAATATCTGGGAGTATGCGTACGGAACGACTTGAAGTGGAATGATCAGATAAAATTAATTGTTGGTAAGGCGGGTGCCAGGTTGAGATTCATTAGGAGAGTCCTTAGAAAATGTAGTGCATCAACAAAGGAGGTGGCTTACAAAACACTCGTTCGATCTATACTTGAGTATTGCTCTTCAGTATGGGATCCGTACCAGGTCGGGTTGACAGTGGAGATAGAGAAGATCCGAAGAAGAGCGGCGCATTTCGTCACAGGGTTATTTGGTAAGCGTGATAGCGTTACGGAGATGTTTAGCACACTCAAGTGGCAGACTCTGCATGCAAGAGAGGCGCTCTGCATCGCGGTGTAGCTTGCTGTCCAGGTTTCGAGAGGGTTCGTTTCTGGATGAGGTATCGAATATTCTGCTTCCCCCTACTGATATCTCCCGAGGAGACCACGAATGTAAAATTCGAGCGCGCACGGAGGCTTTCCGGCAGTTGTTCTTCCCGCGAACTATACGCGACTGGAAGAGGAAAGGGAAGTAATGACAGTGGCACGTAAAGTGCCCTCCGCCACACACCGTTGGGTGACTTACGGAGTAGAAATGGAGATGTAGATGTAGATCAGCGGGTATGTAAATAACTAGTATTTAGTGTCACTACCAGTCGTGTTGGGTGTTTGAGTGTCGCGAATAGCGTCACACGTTGGATGATCACTGTGTAGGACAGGCAGCCACTGTGTGCTAGTGCGGGAGAGCGTAATCACGACGTGACAGGGTTTGAAAGGGGCATCACTGTAGGTCCCCACTTCGCCAGACGTTGGAATGGATCGCTATTTTGGAGCGTTCGCATGTGACGGTGACTCGATGTTGGACTGCATGGAAAAGGCTGAGTCTTTTTCAAGGGTCCAGTGGACCACGTCTGACCACAGCAAGGGAGAACCGCATCTTGTAACCTCCTTCAACCGAAAACAAGTAACGAACTGTCTGCAACATTCTGTGTTATCCCGCGCCGCTGGTCGCACACTAGCAGCAGCCGTAACAGGGAATTACCGTCCCACCACAACATAGGCTATACTACAAAAGGCTGCGTTTCCAGGGAGGGGAGGAGTGGGGGGGAGGGGGGGGGAGGTCTGAAAGCTTGGCACGGACTACTAATGAATGAGGTCGCACTGTGCTCAACGGCGAATCGCGCTTCTTCACTGCCCTGGACGGGCACGGGTGACCCTGGGAGAGGCAGTGCGGTGTTATTCGTGGCGACATGGGGCTGCGAGCCATCGGGTATGACTTCAGGTTACGACTGGGAGTGCGGAGGGAACTCTAACGGCTCAACGGTACATCACGGACATTCCTTACGTGTTACCTCCCATGTCACAGTACCGCACTGACATTTTCCAACAGGACAATTCACGTCCACATAAGAGAACGCGTCTCTACCGACACTTGTTTCCAGTGTAAAAACACGTGTAGGAGCATCTCGGTCTACAACTCCGTCCCAGTGACAGTGACCAGGGAGATCGACGGCAGCTGTGGGCCGGCTTACCTCAGGAGGGGACATACATCCAGGCCCGAGGAGGTGTCATACCCGATTAGCTGGTCCATACTGCCAAGTTCTTTGCAAGTATGACTAGATTTTCTAATCATACTCTGTTAACCTCCGAAGTTTAATTCCGTCTCCCCCTCCCGTTCATTCACTGTTTTTTGGTCAGCCACTGTACATACTACCAACGGCCTTGTCGCAGTGGTAACACCGGTTCCCGTCAGTGCTGTCGGGCTGGGCTAGCACTTGGATGGGTGACCATCCGGTCTGCCGAACGCTGTTGGCAAGAGATGTGCACTCAGCCCTTGTGAGGAAAACTGAGGAGCTACTTGACTGAGAAGTAGCGGCTCCGGTTTCGGAAACTGACATATTGCCGGGAGAGCGGTGTGCTGACCACATGCCCCTCCATATCCGCCTCCAGTGACGCCTGTGGCTCAGGATGGCACGGCGGTCGGTCGGTCCTTTGGGTCTTCATGCCCTGTGCGGGAGGGGTTTAGTTTTAGTTTTAGTGCACATACTAATCGATTAAGATGGAAAATTATATTAATTGATGCTGTTATTATCGTAGATACGTGTAATGCACTGCACATATAAATACTGCATTGGTGTGCAGTGTCTAGCTCAATTGTTCCCTGGCTGGAGAAAATGTTTGCTGCTTCTGTGCCGCGCATTTCTTTGATTTTGTACTTAAAGGTATCGCTACAGCAAGCAGAAATCTATTAATACCACTATTGCTGGCCCCTGTTTTGATCAGAACAGAGGTGGAAACTTCCTACACGTCGGTCAGGGGCTTGGAGATGGTGTAGTACATCGCCGAAACTGGTCACCAAGTAAAATACAGACATAAAAAAAAAGTTTACATCACCCCGGTTCCGAGAGTTCCGGAACCTGTACAGAAAATTGGAATAGAGACCAACACAAACATCATTTCCGCCCTTTTTATTGCTCATGAAAAGAGTTATGTCCTCCATAAACAGCCCTTCTGAATTTATCCCAGGCATGTTCGATAGGGTTCATGTTTGCAGAACATGCTGGCCACTCTAGTCGAGCCTTGTCGTTATCCGGAACGAAGTCATTCACAAGATGTGCACGATGGGGGCTCGAATTGTCGTCCATCAAGACGAACGCCTCGCCAATACACTGCCCATACGGTTGCACTGTCGGTCGGAGGATGCCATTCACGTATCGTACAGCCGTTACAGCGCCTTCCATGACCAGCAGCGGCGTACGTCGGCCCCACATAATGCCAACACAAAACAGCAGGGAACTTCC